>NC_040093.1:53899946-54216375 GCF_003369695.1 Bos indicus x Bos taurus
TAGGATTTCCTCGTATTGGTTGTGGGGGATGTGCCTCGGTGCTCACAGGTGCCGGCCCACCACCATCAGATGTCTTTCCCCGTGTGGTCAGAGTTTGGGGAAGATGAGCAAGGGGAGGCTTGCTTCTTCCAAGGCTGTGGTTTCTCCAAGTACCGTTGGCTGCCTGCTTGGGCATCACCTGCCGAGTTTATCAAAATGCAGACCCCCAGGCCCTGGTGTGGTGGTGGTGGTGGTTTAGTCGCTGAGTCATGTCTGACTCTTTGCAACTCCATGGACTGTATAGTCCGCCAGACTCCTCTGTCCACAGAACTCTCCAGGCAAGAATACTGGAGTGGGTTGCCATTTCCTTCTCCAGATCTTCCCCACCCAGGGATCGAACCCACAACTCCTGCATTGGCAGGCGGGTTCTTTATCACTGAACCACCAGGGAAGCCTCCGCAGGCCCTACTGAGACCTGTTTTGATGATAAGCCTGGGAATAAGCAGTTCTCTGATTGCAGAGGACCAGTGCACAGGCTGGAGATGCAGGCAAGCCAGGCAGAGTCATCCCAGGCATGGCAGGACGGCCGAGTCTGTGCACCTCAGCTAATGGAGAAGGGCCACCTCCTGACCCAGGCAGCCCCAGGGCCACACCCACCTCCACCACCTACCTTGTAAACATCCCCCTCTCTGAGCCCCTGTGTCCTCAGCTGAAAAGTGGGGCTGGGGGACTCCCTCCCCAGAGTCGTGGGGAGAATTAAACTGGACACCCATGATCAGAAAGCACTTGGCACAGGTGAGCCCTCCAAATGCGGGTGTGCTCCTGGGGACACACCACCCAGCCCCCCAGGATGGAGACAGAGTGATGCCCCAGACACCACCCTCATGACGCATGCCATCAGCGGGAGGGCACCAGCCAAGGTCATGTCACACGGTGACAGGTGCCCCCAGGAAAATAAAGCCAGACATGCCAGGGAAAGTGAGCCTCTCTCAGAAGGTGACATCTGAGCAGACTCCAGGACAAAGGAAAGGAAAAGCCACATGAAGGACTTGGAGAAATGTCCAGGGAGCAGCCGTGCAGAGGTCCTGAGGCAGGACCACGAATAACACGTTTGAGGACAGCAAGGAGCCTCGTGCTGCCACAGGGGTGGAGGCGGTGAGGGGGCGACTTGGGGAATTGACCGGGGACTGGATCACATCGGCCCCCCAGTAACGCCACTCCTGGACATCATCCAAGAGAACAGTTAGCAAAACCACACACCCACGGGCATTTGCAGTATCCTCCCTAAGGATCACAAGCTTCCAAACTACCTGCCCGGCCACCTACACGGGGGCAGTTTCAGAGTGTGACACACCAGCCTGGTAGGTGCTCCCCAAACTCCCCAGGCAGTTGTGAAGATTGTAGCAACGAGGACAGTGTGCATGATATAATATGCTTTAAAAAAAAAATCACAGTTCAAAATACATACTTGCACCAGAATGAGACCGGGGGCTGAGAGGTTAGCGGTGGGCGTGCGGGGGTGGGGCGGAAAACAGTTCTGTTTTCCTTTTTCAAATTTTATATAATGCGGTTGCTGTATTATTTTTATAAATAAGGGGAAAAATGTGTTCAAACCAAACCAGTGGTGGGGTGAGGAGAGGGAACGGAGAGGCTGGTTTCCCTTCCTCATGATACCAACCCCCCCAACACCGATGTTTCGGGTTTTCTCATCTCCATCATGTCCTGGACCCAGCCAGCCCAGGGAGTGCAGTGCTCAGCCCGCAAAGGGCCGCGTGGATTCTTAGGAGCAGGAGAATCCTGCCCTACACTCCAAGAAGCAAAGCATCCAACGCGATGTCCAAAGCACCACTAGGTGTTTGTCCAGAGCAGGCAGAGGGGGCAGGGAGGGTGTTCTCACAGGACAGCTGGGAAAACCGCGCCCCTAAATACCCGCTGGCTTCTGCCTTACGTCCTGCCGTCTGAGACACATGTGGTCACCACGTGATGGAGGCTGACCTCCTCTCCCTCACGGCCGCGTTCAAGGTGAGGCCAGCCCCAGCTCCGGCTGAGCTCTGGGCTCACTGCCTCTGGCCCAGGGAGTTAAACAGCCTGTCGGCCCTCTCAGGCCACCAGTTCCCAGGCTCGCAGGCAGACCAGAGGCTGCAATGCCCCGTGTGCCTGCACACCGCCCTTGCAAGGGCCGAGAGGCCCAGAAGGACTCAGAAAACCGAGCCCTGCTCCTGCTGCTGCTTCTGTCCCCTCTCCCAGGCTGCCCTCCCCGCCTCCCCCAGGGGAAAGCCAGCCTGCTGGCTGCTGTTTTTCAGATTCCCAAATCCAGGGAGGCAGTTGGGGCACTGTTAACAGCCCCCAGGGTGGATCAGTGTCTGGGAATCCTGAGCTTCCACCTTTAAGTGTTTGCTTTCTGGCTCCTGACAGAATCTTGCTTTGTGTTGCTTTTTATTTCTGGGTCTTTGTTGCCACGGTGGACTTTCTCTAGTTGCAGTGAGCAGGACCTTCTCTAGCTGTGGTGCACGGGTTTCTTATGGCGGTGGCTTCTCTGGCTTCGGAGCACAGACTCTAGGGTACTCGGGCTTCCATAGTTGCCCGAGTACAGTAGCTGTGCTCAGTAGCTGTGGCACGTCAGTTTAGTTGCTCCACGGCACGTGGGATCTTTCCGGACCAGGGATCGAACTCATGTCCCCGCATTGGCAGGTGGATTCTTAACCACTGGAACACCAAGGAGTGGGAACTCCTGCCAGAATCTCTAGAGGGGAGGCAGGGCCGCAGGAGAGGAGTCCAGGGGAGCAAGTAGAAGGGAGGCGGGAGTGGGAATCTGTGAGACGGGTTGGGAGCCTGTGCGGCCCCTGACGGGCAGCCCTGCCCCAGGAGTTGGGTCTCACTTCACCACTCGCTCTCCGGGTGGCCTGGATGGGCAGGATTCCGGGGGACCCAGTGTCCTTACCAACACACAGAGGTCCGTCAGTCTGTCTTTAAAGGGCCTTCGGGCCCTGAGCTCCTGCCCCGGATGGTGTTGTCCCAATTCCTTCCGTGTCAGGCCAACACATCACCTTTGGCAGAATCACCGCCTCACTGTGGACCTTGTTTCTAATTCTAGCGGCTCCCTCCAGATCGCATCACCATCCCGATGACTATGGACTCCATAGCTTTCACTCTCAAACCCACCCCAAGGGGACCCACAGACGGAAAACCCATCATCAAAGAAGCTTCTACTGTGTGATTCTCCAGAACTAAACCTGCAGGGCTCCGAGGACCCCTCCAGGTGAGGTCCAGAGTCTGAATGGTTTCGTATTTTTATAACCCTCCCAGCTGCTCCCGACTCAACACGCGATGGGTCCGATTCGATGAACAGAAACTGGTTGGGAAGGGTGTGGTGGGGTGTCTGGTTGAAGCCCATCTGTTCGACGAGGAGCTGGGAGAGGGGTGGGGAGCGAGGGCCCCCCTCCATGTCGTGTGTGGCTTCTGCAGCTGCCCCGGCCGCAGGGGTGGGATGAGCCTCGGTGTCTAGGGGACAGTGATGCGGAAGTCCGTAGCCCAAGGCAGGCCTGCAGAGGCTGGAGAGAGAACGCCAGGTCCTGGCCTCCGCACGAGGGGCCCAGGGGTCCCGCGGGAGCCCTCACTTGCCATGTGGCCACTCAACCAATCTGAGCCTCCGGGTCCCCATCTCTGTGATGAGGACCGGGTGAACAGGGAATGGCACCCAGTGGGTCCCCTAGGCGGGTCCCACCCCCGTTCCCAGGGCCTGCGGGTGCTTCAGATCACACGACAAAGGGGAATAACTGTTGACAACGAGTTAACACAAGTTAATCAGCTGATTTAAAGACAGAGAAATTATTCCAGAGTGACCAAGGGGGTGTCCATTGTCACCGTAAGGTCCTTAGATGTGGAACAGGCAGGGCAAGGAGGGAGTCAAGGTGCGAGGAGAAGGACTCCACAGGTGGAGGGACCCGGGGCCTCTCAGATCTGGAACAGGCTAAAGGGGGCTACTCCCCAGCGCCTCTTTACCCCAAGAGCGTGTCAGCCCTCACCTTGCTCGGCTTGGAGCTGTGGGGCGTGGCCACCCTCTGCATGGGAACACTAGGCCAGGAGGGTGCCAGAAAGAGCCTGCTGTGGGAGAGGGCTTTGGGCAGGCAGTTTGGGGAAGGTCTGAGGATGGGGGTTCACCCTGGACTGGCACTGTGGGAGAGGGGGCTGGTCCTCTGATGGGGTCGGACTCGTGTACAGGAGAGGGGGCTGTAATGGATAGAGAAGCAGCAACTCCTTGTCTGAGCCAAGCAGAGACAAGGTTTGCTGGTGCGGGGGTGACCTGCCTCACTTTATCAGGACCTTGTGTGAGGCTGGGGTGCTCTCAGGTGGCTTATGCCCATCAGGAGGCAACACAGCCCGGCTGGGAGCCAGGCCAGGACCCGGGTGTCAGGGGGGCCTTTTGCTTCCTCCAGAGTACTTTGAGACCCCATGATCTGTAGCCCGCCATGTTTCTCTGTCCATGGGATTTCCCAGGCAAGACTATTCGAGTGGGTTGCCATTCCCTTCTCCAGGAGAAATCTCCCTGACCCAGGGATCGAAGGCGGATCTCCTGCATTGCAGGCAGATTCTCTACCATATGAGCCACCAGGGAAGCCTCAACAAGAGTGAACCTTTTTCAAATACTCTATGATTCTTGCATTTCACATTGGCCCCCCTCTGTTCAGGCTCCGGATGGGGTCTTGAACTCTTCCTGGCTCCACACCACAGCTGGTCCATCTGCAGAACTGAGCCCTGTTTCCCAGGGCATTTTCCATGTAACACTAGTTTCACCAGAGTGGTGGAATAAAAGGGTTCCCTGGACTACTGAGTTTGGAAAGCACCAAGTTCCCTGCTGCAGGACTTCTCAGAGCCTTTAAGAGGCACCTGTGTGTTGTGAGATGCCTGGAAAAAAACCGGGATACTCTCAAAACTTGTTTGGATAGAAAACTCTTGGGGGTTTTGTTTGGGTTTTTTTCAAGGTGCAGTGACCTATGGAATAGAGTTTATAAAGTGCTGAAATAAAGGAGGTCTAAAAACTGATGTCCACCCAGGAGGCTGTGGGCTCCTGAGGAGCTAAGGACACTGACAAGGGGTCCCCATCCCGCTGTTTCTCACACACACATATGTGACCCCTGGTCAGATGGACTGGAAGCTGCTGTGATTAATTAAGGACAACTCTGTTGGCTGAAGCATGTAACAGAATTCAGCACCTCATTGGGTACTGGTGGGGGTTCCCAGTGTGTGGAGATTTAACGTGAAGCCCCCAAAGAGCCCCGGGTGGTCTGCTCTCACCCTGATGTCCTGGAGGCCTCGGGTGCCTCTCCAGCCGAGCCGCTTCCCTGTGCAGGCTTCACCCTTGCCACTCCCTCCATGGGGATGCCCCAGCTCCACCTTGCCCACAGCAGCTGCCCTCCCTGCCTCTCGGCCAGGCCAGGGCCCTGCTGCATTCTCCGGCTTCCCCCCCCCAGTCTTCTCCAGCATCTTCCACACTGTGGTCTGCATGGATTCCTCTCTCCTCTGGTGGTGTCTGTTTTGTTCTATCGCAGACACCAGGCTTGGTCCACAGTAGATGCTCAGTAACCACGTGTTGAGTGGATAAATGAATGGCCTCTGCAAGGGGTTTTAACACTGAAAAGGCTCTCTGAGACTCAAAACCCTGTGGACGCCACCGATCAAAAGGATGAATTCAAGTAGTAACAGTTAAAAAATACGTATGTGTGCGTGCTCAGACACCTCAGTTGTGTCCAACTGTTTGCGACCCCATGGACTGTAGCCCACCAGGCTCCTCTGTCCATGGGATTTCCCAGGCAAGAATACTGGAGCTGGTTGCCATGCCCTTCTCCAGGGGATCTTCCTCACCCAGGGATCAAAGCCGAGTCTCTTATGTCTCCCACATTGGCAGGCAGATTCTTTACCACTAGCGCCACCTGGGAAGCCCTAAATACATAGGTGAGGCGTGGCAGCCAAGGAGTGTGGGGCTGCCTGGGGGAGGGAGCAATGAACTTGTTCTAAAATGGACTGTGGCGACGGTTGCACACCCTGGGATACTCAAGGCCATGAATGGCACACGTGGCGGCGAGTGGATCGTACGCCAGTGACTCAGATCTCAAAGCCGTTACAGACAAGAGCTGAATCTGGGTGAGAAAGTAGTAGAGTGTTCTTTGTGCTATACCTAAAGCTCTTCTGTACACTTCAGATTGTTCCCCCACCAAAAGATAATCTTCTAAATGGCTGTATCACGTTCCTCTGTCTGGAGAGAGCAGGGCTTTAGGGTCCCCCCCCACCTCCTTCAACAGGCACTGACTCTGCATTCAGGCTGTGCCTCGCATGTCATTGTGAAGAGGACCCTAGGTGGGTTCATTTGCTCCATCCTCAGCACCTCCCTGGGACCTAGACCTTATCCGCTGACCCATCGTGCAGATGAGAAAACTGAGGCCCCTGAGGAGAATAGCTGGGGAAATTGCCAGCACCCAGTAATGAGAGGAGGAAGACCCTGACCCAGGACGTCTAACCAAAGAGTCCAGACTCCTGCCTCCTGAGCCGCTGAATGCAGGATGGGTGTCAGTTACAGGCTGTGGGCCCAGAGACCAGCCCTGTGAAACATTAGGCGGGCTGCTGTTTTTTCCAAGAGGGTCTAATTCGGTCTCTGGCACATGTCTTGCCCACAGCACCTGGGCCGCCTCTGACCAGAGGGGCCACAGAAACCTCAGGAGCCCGTGTTGCAAGAGCGCAGCCCTGCCACACGGCCATGCCAGCAGCTGCCCAGGAAGACACCACCGCGGGTGGCCGGGCACAGGTGTCACCAGGGGTCGGGCCGCCCCAGCAATGCTTGGCGGGGATGCCAGACCTCCCCCAGGGACCCTCCGTGACCCCCCACCAGCCGGGAGGTGAGGTCCTGAAACCAAACCTCCCCGACCAGTTCCCCTTCCAAGGGCCTCGAAACATGGGACTTCCACCCAGGGCTCCTTTCGGGGAGTCGCTTGTTCCTTCGGGCAGGACGTGGAGCGCTGGATTCAGGAAGTCACAGGGCGCCTACTTCGTGTTTTCGCTTTTCTTATCAGAAAGGTGCGTGACTAATCCCAGGAGCCGGGCACCTTGGTGCTGTGGAACTACCTTGGTGTTTGGGGTCCTTGAAACTCCGTTTGTTTCTCATGTATGCACGTCAAGGTAGGGGCCTGAGCCGAAACGAAATTCATAATGAGAAGAGCCGAAATAGAAAGGAGAAGAGTGGGAGACGCCCCGGGAGCCAGTCACACGCTCCAAGCCTAAGCCACCACCAGGGTCTCTGCACGGGTGGGCACCCCACTCCCAGTGACCTGGCTGAAAATCAGCATCATCCCAGCAATAGCCAGCTCCTGAGCCCCCAGAAATCTGGGCTCCACCAATGGGCTGCTGCCCAACACACATAATCACTCTTCTCCTCCAAGCCTCAGTTTCCACATCTGAAAAATGGACGACAGTAACATCCACCCACTGGGTTGCAGAAGACCAAACTGACATGCCCATAAATTGGTACTATTAATTCTAACTGCTTATAATTGCGATTTATTCTATCTGACAGTGTGATCCAGCTGCAACTGTTCCACCCCCTCGTGCTCTAAACATCATGCCGAGAGTTGTCCCCGATCCTTATACAACCATTAGAGCAATCTGGTGAGGAGGGCTCATTATTCCTAATTTTAGCAACTTACAACCAGAGGCATATTAATACGTCTTTCATTACCTGAATGTCATTGACCAGAGTGTGTCAATATTCCCTTACATAACAAATTGCTGGCCACAGGCGTAAAGTTTCTGCAAAATTTTCCTGGGCAATAATGTGTTAAAGTGAGGAAACTGAGCTTATTAGCACCACATGGCCTGTCCAGAGTGGATTGAGATTTGGGGCCTTAAACAACTTGTTGTTCAGTCACTCAGTTGTGTCCAACTCTTTGCAACCCCATGGGCTGCAGCATACCAGGCTTCTGTGTTCTTCATCATCTCCCGGAGCTTGCTCAAATTCCTGTCCATTGAGTCAGTGATGCCATCCAACCATCTCATCCTCTGTCGCCTCCTTCTCCTCCTGCCCTCAATCTTTCCCAGCATCAGGGCAATTTAGGATCCTCTTTAAGAGAAAGAAAACAATAAACGAACTGAATTTTTAAATTTTTAAATAAAAAGAATCCAAAATTCAGCACCCAGTCCAGTAAAGAACCTGTGCAAAAAAAAAAAAAAAAAGGAGCACTAACATGTCAGCTTCATGAGCCCTGTGGCACCTTTGGTACTGAACCAGCATCCCCCAAGGCTGAACAAGCCCAGACCTGGGCCTCAACATCCTCCTCGTGCAAGCAAAATGCATGTCACCCTGGGCCCTGCAGGAGGAATAAGGAAGGGGTACAGATGGAAGGCCGGCATGGAGCCATGGAGGTGCTGAGGGAACCAGAGGGCAGGGAGAGGCTGAGAGGGAGACACGTGGGAGGGAGGTGGGGAGGAGGTGGCCAGACAGGTGGATGAGGGGCAGCCCAGAGCGTAAGCCATAGAGTGTGCCGCTGCCACTGATGGTTAAGCAGTGTGGGACCCGGCCACTGGCCCACTAAGAGCCCCTAGGTCATTCTCCTTAGCTTCTGTGTGGATGATGAAGCAGAGCAAGCAACCTGGAGACCAGTTGGGAGGCTGTCATGACTCAATTATAACTAATGTAAATAGCTGCCTGGACCAGGGGCCACCATACTGGACAGCACAGCACCAAGTCATCATGGGGTTCAGGCTAGGGACTTGAGATGGCATCAGATGTGTGTGGCTCATGGCCAGATGTTGGCAGGAAAACAGTTACCCCACTAGGGTAGTAGTCCAAGGCAAGAGATGGTGGGGGCCTAGAGGGAGCCAGGTGGGAAGGGTGGCACTCAGGTTTTTAGACTCTGCAGCTGTCCTTAACTGAGAAGCCAGGAGGGGAAGCAAGCTTTGGGGGTGAGAGCAGTGGTTGATGGTCTTCCCAGATGGCTCAGCAGTAAAGAACCTGCCTGCCAATGCAGGAGACGCCAAGAGATGAGAGTTTGATTCCTGGGTCGGGAAAAGCCCCTGGAGGAGGAAATGGCGACGCAATCCAGTATTCTTGCCTGGGAAATCCCATGGACCGAGGAACTTGGCGAGCTATAGTCCATAGGTCACAAAGAGTCGGACACAACTGAGTCACTGAGCTCACAAAGCAGTGGTTGATATAACGAACTCAGGTTAAGACAATTTGAGTTTGAGGTGATGGTGGGCCATCTTGGCAGAGAAATCAAGGAGAGGTTCATCAGACAGTTAGGGAATCTATCACACTGGTGCTGAAGATGTGGATTTGGAAGTCATCAGCCAAGGGTGGTGGATGTGAGCCGGTGATGGTACAACCCTAAGAGGTGGCAGACGAAGTAACAAATACCCACCTGGACACTTCAATTATGACAGCAGCCACCGGGCTTGCGTTTCCTTGACAGATGCCCATCAGGATAGCAACAGCTATGTGTGTCAAGCTCTGTCACTACCAAGCAGGCACTCTGTGTGAATTACACATCCCTGCTGCCCCACTGTGCGTTCAGGGCTGAGGTTGCCACTACATGGGGGGAAGCTTCTCTCTTCACACACTAGAATCAGGATTTAAAAATAAAGAAAAATAAACCTTGGTTCAAAATTAGCACAGGACTCGCTACAAAGAACACAAGACATGGCTTCCTGTATGTTTTTTTCTTCAGCTTTTTTTAAGACTTCCAGAAAAGTTTCCTCTGCAAAGCTGAGACCAAAAGGGTAAAAAATGCAAATGTGATGGTCCAACTTGAACCATCATCTGTATGCACCCGGCCCAGCACAGTCACATAGAGACTAGAGAGAGAGGTGTCTGAGTCCTAAAGTCTGCAAACAGGAGCTGCCTGGAATTATGTGGGGCTATGGGAGGGCTTCCCTAGTGACTCACTGGTAAAGAACCTGCCTGCCAAAGCAGGTGACATGGATTCGATCCCTAGGTCAGGAGGGAGAAGGAAATGGCAACTCACTCCAGTATTCTTGCCTGGGAAATCCCTTGGACAGAGGAGCCTGATGTGCTACAGTCCACAGGGTCACAAAGAGTCAGACACACGACTTAGCAACTAAACACCAATCAAGACTGTGGGCTCCTTTGGGGCAGAGGCAACTCCTTTAACTATGTGTCCCAAGTCTGTCCTCATGTTTGGCTTAGTAGATGGATAACAGATGGATGGAAGGTGGACAGGTCGGTGGTGGCCCATTGAATGAACAAACTGTAGTCCTAAAAACTCCATTACTTGATGGCTGACAAGCCCCAGTCAATCCCCTTCCACCCTCTCCACTCTGACACTAGTCATCGGCCCAGCTGAACCGTCTCCCTTTTCTTGTAGCCAGTCAACACAGATGCAATATGGAGGGGACACCCACCCACCAAGCTGAAGTGGATATTCATTCATCCCTGACTTGGGTCACTCTGCCTCCAGAGCCTGGCAGCTGCCAGAGAAGCAACCCTTTCTGCAGAAGTGAGGAGAAAATGCTAGTCCTCAGTTCCCAGACTCTCTTGCAGCTGGGCAAAGCCACATGACCCAGGCTCACCAATCAAACGCTAGTCCTCACTTCCCAGCCTTCCTTGCAGGTGGGGGCAGGGGGTGGTGGTGGCAGACATGTGACCCAGGCTCACCAATCAGACACTAGTACCCACTTCCCAGCCTCCCTTGCCAGTGGGAAGCAGGTGGCAGACATGTGACCCAGGCCCACCAATCAGACACTAGTACTCACTTCCCAGCCTCCCTTGCAGGTGGGGGTGGTGGGATGGTGGCAGACATGTGACCCAAGTTCACCAATCAGATGCTATCCCTCACTTCCCAGTCTCCCTTGATTGGGTATCCTGTGACACAGGCTCCACAGGCAGACACTCCCGCTAGGTGAGTCTTACTTGGCTACCTGGCTGTGAGAAGTGAAGCAGTGGTCAGCTTCCTAGCCTCCTGCCACTTATTCCACCCTTCTGGTGTCCTGTCAGCAAACTCTTTTCTGGCATAACTAACCCTAACTTGACGACAGTTGGCATCTGCTGTTTACAACTAACGTTTGCACCTGGTTCCCACCTGTAGGGATTCATACAAGGTGGCTCTACCCTCAGAGAGCCCGGGACCTGGACCCAAAGGGCTGCAATGTCATCCTTGGAGGAGGAGAGGAGCACCGCCGCCCCATGCGGCCTGCTCCAGCCGCCCCCAGGAGGGCGGGGAAAGGAGAGCCTTGCTGTATTGCTGGCTGTAATCAGCCGCCATGAGACCCACCCTGAGCACCAAGGAGAAGTGGAAAGGGAGGCCTGTGTGCAGAGGTGTGACTACCCAGGGGGTGAGCACGTGTGTCAATGGCAGAGAAGGAGCTACAGGTAAGTGGAGCGAAGGCTCGCAGTGTTCTGTCATGATGAAGGTTCTGCCTGTGCCTTACTTTGCCAGTGAGGCTTCACTTATGTTGTGGTCCATGCACAGGTCTGGCCTGGCTGATCACAAACTTGGTTCATCTCTGTTTTTATAGCAGGGGAACAAAGAGATGGGGTAGAAATCTCGCTGTCGTCTGCTGATTAGGTGTAGTGTGCGTACTTACTTAAACGGAGAAGGAAAAGAACAGGATAACCTTGTATAAGACATAAAGGGACAAGACATGCTGCTGCGGAAGGCTCAAAAATTCTGCAGCATTTGCACCATGGCAGGAAGGGTGATAAGGGTCTGGTGTGATCTGCTCCCGCGTTTTGAGGCCCTTCAGGCTTATCTTGTTCTTTTGTCCTCTGGGCACCACAGCTTACACGCTGTGAAATGGGCAGCACAGTAGAGGCCATTCTTTCCACTGAGCAAGGGGAGGGAGGTCCAGAGCCATGATTTCTGTGAATGACCAGGCGGCGCCAAGAGCAGGCCACCAGCAGAGTCCCTGTGCTTTTCTAACAGGTAAGGGAAGGGAGGTCAAGAAGAGACGAGGAAGAGGAGCCAGAGCTGTCACTGAGGTCCTACAGTTTAGGAGGCTTTGGGCAGCACAGAGCAGAAAACTCCAGGTTCAAGGGACTATCTGCCCTTGAAAACAAAAATAACTAGGCTGAGGCAGCCTGAGGCTGGCACTCCTCTGCCACGCCCCCATCCAGGTGTCAGGGTCACCTGCAGGCTGGCAGTAAGGTGGCGGTGGCGGTTCCATACGTGCCCAGCAGAGAGGGACCTGCCCTCTCATAGGAGGAGACTGCCAAGAAGCCCCTGCAGGAATTGTGCTTATGGCCCACCGCCGTCACTCAGCCCGCAGCTCCTTCCTGAACCCTCACTGTCAGAACCACTGTCTTAGGAGTCAGGAATTCCAGCTGGCTCTGAGAATGGGACCCCTCTCCCTGAATCAGGCAGAGGAGGAGATGCCTGGATAAAACCTGGGCTCAGTGAGCAGGGAGGACGTGGGGAGAGGGACGTCAGCCCTCAGACAGCAGTGTCCCATCGCTGGCCACCCTCGAGGCACGCTCTGGTCTGTCAGCCAGACCTGGGCAGTTTCCTCGATCTGTTTCTTCATCTGGGTGTTGGGAACGACGCTCCCGTAAGGTTGCCGACGAGATGACAGATTCTCAATGGCTGTGCGTTCCTTTCACTATTATGAAGATGCTTTGTTGTCTCCTGGTTTCCCTACACTCTAAACCCTCCTCTGGGCCTCTAGTCACTGGTGTCCTTCGTGAGCCAAAGCCTGACAGGCTGTTTCCTCCAGACTCAGGCAGCTCGCTCCCACCTGGGCCACAAGGAAGTGCACTTTGGTCCCCATTAAGCAAGACTCGGGAACATCGGCTCCACCTGATAAACAGTTCAAACAGAGGCAGAGCACGAGGGTCAACTCTGGGACGTCTTAGTTGCTTCAGAACGTACTGCTGCCCAGCTCACACATTCATTCGTTTGGTTGTTCATTCAACAGACATGCCCTGAGCACTGACTACATGCTGGGGAGTAAACTGGACACCTTGAACACTCAGCTGCTAGGCTGAGTCTTTTTTTCTTTAATTGGTAGAAAATTGTTTTACAAATGTTGTGTTGGTTTCTGCCATACAACAATGTGAATCAGTTATATATATATATATATATGTATCCCCTCCCTCTTGAGCCTCCTTGCTCCCACATCCCACCCCACCCCTTGAGGTCATCACAGAGAGCCAGGCTGGGCTCCCTGTGTTACATAGCCACTTCCCACTATGCATCTGTTTTACACATGATAGTGTGTATGTTGATGCTGCTTTCTCCATCTGTCCCACTCTCTCCCTCCCACACTGTGCACAAGTCCATTCTCTACACTTGCGTCTCCATTCCATTCCTGCAAATAGGTTCATTGGTACCATCTTTCTCAGTTCATCCCACCCTCACCTTCCCCTGCTGAGTCCACAAGTCCCTTCTCTACTAGGTTCATAGTACCATTGTTCTAGATTCCACGTACATGTGCTGATGTACTTGTTTTTCTTTTTCTGACTTACTTCACTCTGTATAACAGGCTCTAGGTTCATCCACTTCACTACAACTGACTCAAATTTGTCCCTTTTTATGGCTGAGTAGTACTCCATTGTATGTATGTACATCTTCCTTATACACTCGTCTGTCATTGGACATCGAGGTTGCTTCCACGTCCTGGCTGCTGTAAATATTGCTGCAGTGAACGTTGGGCTACACGTGTCATGCGTCTTACAGTCTTGTGGTTTTCTCAGGGTACATACCCAGTAGTGGGATTGCTGGGCCGTATGGTAGATTTACTCCTCGTATTTTAAGGACTCTCCATACTGTTGTCCCTAGTGGCTGTATCCGTTTACATTCCCACCAAGAGTTCAGGAGTGTTTCCTTTTCTCCTCGTCCTCTCAAGCATTTATTGTTTGTAGATTTTTTTGATGATGGACATTCTGACCCATGTGAGGTGACATCTCATTGCAGTTTTGATTGGTGTTTCTCTAATAATGAGCAGTGTTGAGCATCTTTTCATGTGTTTCTTGGCCATCTGTGTGTCCTCTTTGGAGAAATGTCTGTTCAGGTCTGCCCATTTTTTGATTTGGTGTTTCTCTGATATTGTAGGTTGAGTCTTTATGGGAAGAACAGGCTTTTTTTTTTTAAATACCTTTGGCATTTTTGAAGCATTCCTGTCTTGAAATGAAACAGAAATTGTCTCACTTAGAAAATAATTCCTTTCCTCCCACACACCCTGAGACAAGGTGTCAGATGATGTTCAGATTTTCCAAGTACAAATCACCTTTAGGTCAAAGCCCAGTAACTCAGTGGAAGTAAAGGGAAATTTCTTAGGGCTGTGCTCATAGTGGTTTTAAATGGAAACATCTTGACTGTAACAGCATCATGGTTTAATTTCACACTAGAGAAAGGAAGAGCCGCTGTTAACCTCAAAACGAGGAAGACCATAATAGTCACCAAAAGAGAAAAAAAAACAACAAAAAAAACCCCAATCCTCTAAACCAGAAGCCCCTGATCGCAGGCTGGCCTGGAAACGTGTCAGGAATTTTTCCAAGGACAGACACCTGGAGGCTGACCCACCTCTCCTCACCCCAGGATGGCTGAGAGCTCGGCTTTCGGAGAACATGGGCTGAGTGGGAATTGGGTACGGGGAAATGCCAGTGAAGATGCTGGCAGAAGCGAGTCAGGAGGAAGTGGCTTTGTGAGTTGTCGACCTCACAGCAGGCCGAGCAGCAGAAACCGAACCATGCTGGGTACAGAGCTATTTTCAACCTTGGGGTTTTCACCCCCCGTCCCCACCGTTCTGGGCAATGTAGCTCCCATATGATACAGTCAGAGCCATGGACTCGGGACGGAAGACAAGGCAGGCCTGAGAAGCAGAGGCAGCAGGGTTCCCCCAGTGGCGCCTCCCCACCATGGAACCTTGGGCACCTGAGACCCACTTCCCAGGCCTCTGCTTCCTCCCCTGCTCACTAAGGACCTGAACCAGTGTCCTCCTGCTGTAACACGTGACCCCAAACTTAGCAGTTTAAAAGAATACACACTGGGACTGCCCTGGTGGTCCACTGGCTAAGACTCCAGACTTCCAATGCAGGGGGGTGGGTTCGATCCCTGGTCAGGGAACTAGATCCCACATGCCGCAACTAAGACCTGGCGCAGCCAAACAAGTAAGTAAATAAGTACAAACACACACACATGCACACACACATGCATTCTCTCATAGTTCTGGAGGGCAGGAGTCTGACACGGGCTCACCAGGCTAAAATGAAGTTATCTGCTGGGCTGGCTCCTCTTGGAGGCTGCAGGGAGAGCTTGTCTCCCTCCCTTTTCCAGCTTCTAGAGGCGCCACTGTCTGTGGTTCCATCTTCTGAGCCAAAGGGTGGCATCTTCTAGTCTCTGACTCTGACCCTCCCACCTACCCCTTTGAAGGACCCTTGTGATGACATGGGGGACACCTGGGGAATCCATGACTATCTCCCCACCTGGAGGTCTGTAATGTGTTCACATCTGCAAAGTCTCTTTGGCCACAAAGGTCTCTAGGACATGGACATGTCAGGTCATCTTCCCGCCTACCATGGGTTCCTTCCCTCTTGAACTTTCTAAGGCCGGGTAAGAGCTGCATCCTCCATGAAACCCGCCGTCAGTTACAGCGGTGGCTGTTGTTCACGCAGGCCCTCCTCCCCGCCCCCTGGTTCCCAAGATGCCCCATGTAGTCCACAGCAGCCCCCTAGAGTGAAAGCCTGTCCACATTCATGCGGAGGTGAGCAGCAGAGCTGGGAACTGTGCCCCCTCCTGCCACAGCCTGAGCTGTCAACCATGTCTGTGACTGTCGCCCCGTGTCACCTCGTTGAATCAACAGGAATCAGAGGTTCAGAGAACAAACTCAGCCCCAGGACTTGTTGCTGGTGGGAATCAGAACATGCAGCCACTTTGGAAGACGGGTGGGCAACTTTCTCACAAAGCCAGTCATAGACTTGACTGTGTGATCCCCCAGCTATTCTCCTAGGTGTTCACCCAGAGGAGCTGAGAGTGGGTGTCCACACAGACACCCATGTGAAGGTGCCGCAGCAGCTCTACTGATAAATGCCGGGCAGGACTAGAGCTGGAGCAGGCGGGAGATGGAGGCAGACAGGGGTCCCTGAGGTGCCGCCACTGACATCACAGTGCCGTCTGAACTCCTGGCTTAGGACGGAGTCCAGGGAGAAAGACCCACACCTGTCACCTGGTGACAGACGCAGCCGCCTCTGACACCCTCTGGCTCAGCATCCCCACCCTTGCTGGTTCCCACACCCCACGCTCATGTGCCCCGACCTCTGGCCTCAGCCATGCCCTCTCCCCACTCGCCATCCTGACCCCTCTGTGTTCACTATAGCCAGGACAAAGCCCTCCATCCATCTCCCCTGTGCTTCAAGAGCGGATAAGCGGACCTCCTGGCGAGGGGCATCTCTCCATCTAGCTACTAGTCCATACCACTGTCATGGTTTCCTTTTCCTAGACGGTGAGCTGGAGGTGTCGAGGTGGGGGTGAGGGGGCCAACCAGTGACGTTCCCAACTGGCCCCAGGTCCTAGTGCCGAACCTGGGCTTCCAGAGCCCTCAGTGGACCGCTGGACAGCAGCTGGGTCCCTTCTCTGATCCAGCAGCCCCACACCATCTTGGGGTTTCCTGGACGCACCCCAGCCCCTGCACGCCCGGCCCAGTGTAGTGACAAGGCAGGTCCCCGAAAGCCCTGCTCTGAGAACCTGGGTGCGCCCTTCATCTCATCTCCACGGCAACCCTGGGAGAAGGGCGATTATGATCAAATCCACTCTGCAAGTGAGGCGCTGAGGCTCGGAAAAGCTGGTGACTCGCACACCCTTGGAGCCAGAAGGCGTCAGGGCCGGGTCCATACTCATCTTGGTGCGTTCTGTGCCCTCTGATGGCGCCCGTCGTCCGTCTGGGCAGTCCGTCTAACCCACAAATCTGGCATGGGGCACCGCGCTGAGGCTCTGCCCCCCAGGCCTCGAGGCCACGCCCTCAACTCGCCAGTCCCGCCCCCATCACCCGCGCGCATGCCCCGGGCCCACCCCGCTGTTCTCCACCGCCCTTCTCTCGCTCCCCCTGAGAGGCCCTTCTGCTTTGTTCTAACTCAAGGCCGGGTCTAGGAGTCATGTGTTTCTGTGGAAACTCAGCTGCCTCGTCTGAGACAGGGGCCTGTGACGTGGGCAGCTGACAAACTGGGGCTGCGGTTAAAGCCAGAGAGGGGAATGGTGGGAGGCCGAGCTTGGAGCCAACTGGACCCCTTGGTCCAGGGCGGCAACAACGGGCAGACGTGGTGAGGGGCCTAGGGCTGGGGTCTGGGACGCCAGGAGCCACGAAGACCTGGGAGAGGAGCCAGGATAAAGGCTAGAGTGGGCAAGTGTCCCTGGCGGTGCCTCCACACCCTGTGTGGCACCTGCATCATTGGTGGCTTCAGACCTCCTGTTGGTGTTGCCATCATTGGCATCTACCCAGGGCCCACCAGGGTGAGCAAGGGGCTGAGAAGATGTTTAGCATCCTTGATATCCCACCCGGCCCAGACACTCAGAGCCACTGCCAGGCCCACAGAACAGGTGCAGGTGCCCATGCAGAAACTGGGAGAAAAGACAGCTTGCAAAAATGGGCAAGAGCTCAAATTAATGGCCCCTAACAAAGCGGCTGCCTGATAGGCGACGAGCAGCCCAGTGCCAGGAGCCTCAGAAAGGTGCCAGGTGACAGCAGGTGGAGATGTCAGGGCACCACCGGACTGTCCATGACACGAATGACTGGCAGTGCCAAGCGTTGATGGGGACACAGCTTTGGGAACCCTCACACCCCAGCAGGAAGGCGGCCAAGCATGCCTGCATCACAGGAATCTGAGAGGACCCGTGTATCACACCTGCATGCAGGACCACCGAGGACGGCCCCAGACTGGGAACAGCCCAGTGCCCCGGCGGTGGGAGAAGGGAACAGTCATGACACCATCACTCACGGATGCGATGCCACCTCGGCAAGGAGCGCTCGACAGTGGGTGACGCTCCCCACGTGATGCTGGGCGAGTGAAGCCAGGCCTGGAGGTTTGATCTCTGGGTCTATTGTGGAACATCCCCAAAGAGGCATACGTTGAGAGATGCTGGGAGAAGAAGCATACGGAAAGGCAGGGACGCGATTACCCTGAAAGTCAGAACCATGCTGTCCTTCCACCCCTGTCCCCACGGGGAGAAGAGGGTGCTGACCAGCACTGGGCAGGCCCGGCCCAGCCATGAGGGCACATCTCCCCTCGTGCTCTGC
Source organism: Bos indicus x Bos taurus (assembly GCF_003369695.1). Lineage (NCBI taxonomy): Eukaryota > Metazoa > Chordata > Mammalia > Artiodactyla > Bovidae > Bos > Bos indicus x Bos taurus. The sequence continues at coordinate 53,918,154 of NC_040093.1, forward strand.
AGCCTCCAAGGCCCTTCGATAAGACACATCACTGTAGCTTCACACCCATTTGCTAGATGAGAAAACTGAGGGTCAGACATGGCTGAGCACCCCTAGGCTGTCGCAGGAATCCTGGGGGCGGTCAGCAATGACCTCTGGTACCAGCTTGTCCTCAGGCCTGAAGAGGAGGGAAGTGATCCCAGTTCACTCCACAATCAGGAAACGAAAGGCACAATTGAGAGAATCACCTTGAGTTTCGGGCTGGCCAAATTCTACACCCTCGGCCAACACTTCCAGAAAGCAGGCTCATGTTGAGTAAAGTTTGCAGCTTGGCTGGGCCAGGCAGGAGTGCTGTCTGGAGTCCTATGTTCCTCCTCTGGCCACACAAAGGCCCTGGTTTGCCTGCAGAGACCCTCAGATGGGCCCCCATTCCCCCACCCCCCACACTGAGCCCAGGCCCCAGCCTAGGTGCCAGTCCACAGGCCACCCTGTCCTCCTCCTCTGTTGGGGGTCTGCTGAGCCCCTGCAGTAACCCTCTGGCTCCATCCTTGGAGCCCCAGGGTGGAGTCCCACCCTGCACGACACACAGTGCCTTAGGTCTAAGTGGTGCACGTCCGTGTGAGGTCCTGCGGGGCCGTGTTTGCTCCTTCATCAGGAACTGTCTTCTGAGCACGTACTGTAGGCTGGAGATTTAATAGTGCACACGACAGCCGTGGTCCCTCCTTCCTGGACACTCATGCCATCTCCTTCTGGGGCCCCACGGGCTGAGCTCGGCTAGAGGCCAGAGGGCAGGGAGCCTGTTAGTGTCCACAGCAGTCAGCCCTCCAGAGAGCAAGCGGGGTGGACACCGGGGCCCGTCCAGCGCGACAAGCTCAGAACACTGTGTCCATGCGGGTCCTCACGCGGACCTGCACCACCTCCGTGGATGGGCCCTTCGGGAAGATCTCTCAGCTCCTCCTGTTCGATGCCACATCCACTAAACAGTGTCCCCAGTTGCTGCCTACGCCATCTGCCCGCGAATCCTCACAACAACCTCAACAATGAGATCAGGGCAGTGAATCCTCACGCGTCTGAGTGAAGTAGGAACAGTAGGTAATTTATAGCCAAGGACACCGAAATTCAGAAAAGGGAAGCCATCACCCCAATGTCTCACAGCTAGTTGGCAACAGAGTCAGGCTTTGAACCCGGGTTTAACTGACTCCCGGCCATGTTAGAGCTGGGGAGGAATTCAGGCACCGTTCCCAGCCTGTTTCCCCCTCTCCCTTTCTCCTCTGTGAACTCCACCCCAACTCTCCTCAAGGAAGGGCTGTTTTTGGACAACTGAGCCTGCCGCCCAGCAGTCAGCCCCCAGGGCTCCCTGCTCTGTCCTGTGGCCCCGGCTGGCCCCGTGATGCAACAGCCTCCACCAGCCTTGCAGTTGAAACATTCTGAAATGTACAGTAGACCCGGCCATCTGCTTCCTCCATACACTGCCTTCTGCTCCGTCGGGACCCGGAGCAAACGTGCAGGGACACCAAAGCAACAGTCACTTTATTTCTGGGCTCAGGATTTCTAACTGGCCTGATTGCTCAATGCGTGTTTTGGACGGAGGAGCAGGGAGGTCAGGAGGGAGGCCCTACAGACGCAGCAGGAGGGGAAATGCTGATGGAGAGATAGCATCTCGGTCTGCTAAGTGCACTGTGATTTTTTTCCCCCAAAAGCTCTTTCAGAAAACAGTCAGACTCCCTTCCTCTTGTGTTTCTCCGAGAGATTTTTATTTTCAAGATTCTCTGTTCTTTTTAACATGCTTTTTGTGCATGCTCAGTTGCTCTGTCGTGTCCAATTCTTTGCAACCCCATGGACTGCAGCCCACCAGGCTCCTCTGTCTGTGGAATTTCCCAGGCAAGAATACTGGAGTGGGTTGCCATTTCCTTCTCCAGGGGATCTTACCCCACCCAGGAATCGAACCTATGTCTCTCGAGTCTCTTGTGTCTCCTGCTTTGGCAGGTGGATTCTTTACCACTGAGCCACCTGGGAAGACCCTAACACCCTGGTCCTTACAGTGTAACACAAAGGTGAAGGAGGGGACACCTATGGGTACCGGACACTTGACATGTGTATATGTGACCCTTAAAGACCCAGGAACAATAAGGCTCATTCTCAGAAATGTCACTCCACGTTAGCTCACCTGCCCTGGTTTCGTGGATTGAGAACCATGAGGTTGACCTGTGCCCTGAAAGGTGGCACCTTCATCATACAAGAAAGGGCTACATTCAAAAGAAGGTACACAAGCCTGTCATGCTCCCACATTGGAGTGAGGAAGAATCTACCTGCCTGGAATTCAAGGAGCCAGGGCTTCCAGGTCAAGGGCAGATTTAAAACAAAAACAAACAACAGGTGGGCAAGCAGCGAAGGAGAAGGTACTTCTGGGCTCCGAGTACAGTGGCCTGTTCCTTGACACTCCTGTCATCAGGAGGTGGAGCTCTGCCCACTCCCCTGAATCCAGACAACCTCGTGACCACTTTTACCAAGAGAGGTGGCAGGAGTGATGCTAAAGGGTGTCTGGGGCTGGGTCATAAGCAGCCCTTCAGCTCCTCTGTGTCCCCTGGGCCCCCTGGGGCCGCCATGCTGTGAGGAAGCCCAAGCCACCCACAGAGACCACATTCAAGTGGCCAGTCCTGGCTGTGCCCAGCCTCCAGCGCTCCCCACCACACACAGGACGTGGGTGAGAAGCCTCCCAATGCTGCCCACAGCTATCCAGCTCTTCCCAACTAAGCCCCCAGATGCTACGGGTACCATTGTACCCTGTCTCAATCCTGACCCACAGAATCTGTGAGCGAGAGAAAACGTTCCTGGTACCAACAAGTCTGAGGGTCGTCTGTTACACTTAGACACGTGGAGCCAGCCCCACCCTGGATAGACGCCGTCTAGTCTGAAGGCAACCCAGCCAAAACAGGAAAGAAGACACGCTTTCCTCTCAGTGCCCGAGATCTTCAACCAGGGCGAGGCATTGCACTCCAGAGGCTCAGCCAGGTGTGACATCAGGGCAAATAAGCAGAAGAAATACTGGATTGCGTGAGTTTCTCACCGCGAGAGTGAGCTTTTGAAACCCCAGAGTACAGTGCTCATGTCCCAGAGGAACATGACGCCTGGGAGTGGGCCAAGGTGCTTGCAGCTGCTCTCCCACTCTTGGAAAAAGAAGCGGACTTTCCACTGAGAAACCAGCTCCCCAACTCTCAGCCCACTGGCTGTTAAAACTAGTCATTGGTTATAGATCAGTCTTTAGCGAGAATTTCTAGAGATCTCTTGAGTAGTCAAGTTTGCAGAGGTCTCTGAGGGGTCAAGTGTCTAGAGGTCTCTGAGTAGTCGAGCTGTGACACTTTCTATCATGGAGAGTCTGAATCACTTACACAAACGGTGGCCTCCTGGTTCCCACAGTCATTTCCTGGTAGAGGGCAACTGTCCCCGGGGCACACAGACATGCCTGCCCAGGCTGTGCCTTTCAGGAGAACTCTCCCAGGTGTCCCTGGGCCAGCTGATCCTGTGGACGCTCATCCCACGGCCATTGTTTTAAACCATCTGGACTTTACAAAGGAAAATAAACATTTTGCATCCCAGAGGGATTTTGCAAGTTGGTGTACTAAGTGGCAGTCACAAAGCAGTTGTTGAAATGTCCTAATTCTGCTAATGTCTTTAAAACAAAAAGAGTGGAGGTTACTGGTTTTCCAGAACATCTCATCAGCTCTTTCCAACGAGCTGCCTTTCCAGATTCCAGAAGCTAACCACACAGAGGGACCAACATCTCAAAACTTAGTGCACATAAAGGACCTTAGCAACATGGTCTCAAAGCTCTGGTTTATACTGAAGCATCCTGTCCTGGAGTCCTGGCTGCAGCTCCCCACCTCACCCACCGAGGTTGCTGCAACGCTAGCAGGAAACGTTTGTCCACTGCACCAGGGTCTTGAACTCGCGAGAGAAGCAGACCTTATATGTGTCCACATCTGGCCCTAAATCCACTAGACAGAAAAGGGCTCACTTGTAAAAACAACCTTGAGCTGCCGCGTGCGGGGACCTTGCAGCCCACTTCTGACCAAGCTAGCAACTCTCCCGCCCACTGCCTTTCCCCGCTGTCAGCCAGCTGAAGCAGTGCACGGCCGGCTGTCCCCCCAGGTCAGCCAAGCACGGCCTGTGCCCCCATTGCCTCATCTGTAAGCTGAGGGTAAGAGCCATCGCATCCCACCGGGGTCACCCACGCTGGAGGGAGAAGGCCCAGGACCTTGACAGTGTGTCCCATAGCTTGTATCTGCCCTGCAATCCACCTGTGTGTCCTGGGCGGCTCACTGGGCATGCCCATGAAGCCATCTCCATGACAGCTGGACTGGGCCCCCATGTCCCCGCTGTGTCCCCAGGACCAGCATGGTGCACATCTGCGAGTGGGAGGAGGCACCCCCATCATGCGTGGTTCTCTGACAGATCATTTCCAGCAGCTTCTGGATGCTTCTCAGGCCAGCCCCCTCCTTTCTCCACACGCTGCACACTTGCCAGTCAGCTCACAGAAAGCCAAGCGTGAAAAAACTCTCAGGTTTTATAAAAACATCACATGCCTCCACATTTTCTCCAAGAAGTTCTGTAGGATCTTCAGGTCTCCAGCTGTTGTTGCCATTTACTCAGTCATGTCTGACTCTGACCCTGTGGACTGTAACCCACCAGACTCCTCTGTTCGTGGGATTTTCTAAGCAAGAATACTGGAGGAGGTTGCCACTTCCTTCTCCAGAGGATCTTCCCAACCCAGGGATCGAACCCGCAGCCCCTGCCACATCTCCTGCATTGGCAGGCAGGTTCTTTACTGCTGAACCACCAAGGAAGCCCACATGTCTCCAGACCTTTCTGCTATTGTTCTGAGGATGAGTACAGAAAAAAAAAGCAAAATATCCTTAAAATCACAGTGCAAAATTGTTTTGCAATTCCCCTTTAAAGAACCTGGAATCTGGTGAAAATGATAGAAGAGTTGACAATGACTTAAAAAAAAAAAAAAGAATTCACATCAGCTTTAAAAAAAAAAAAACACCACTTTATTTTAATAAAGAGTAAAAGAGATCAGTCATGGGTCATGGTGGAGAGTTCTGACAAAACGTGGTCCAGTGGAGAAGGGAATGGCAAACTACTTTAGTACTCCTGCCTTGAGAACCCCTTGAAAAGGGGTATGAAAAGAAAAAAGGGTATGTATGAAAAGGAAAAAAGATAAGACGCTGAAAGATGAACCCCCCAGGTCGGTAGGTGCCCAATATGCTACTGGAGATCAGTAGAGAAATAACTCCAAAAAGAATGAAGAGACAGAATCAAAGCAAAAACAACACACAGCTGTGGATGGGACTGGTGATGGAAGTAAAGTCTGATGCTGTAAACAGCAAATAGGAACCTGGAATGTTAGGTCCACGAATCAAGGCAAATTGAAAGTGATCAAACAGGAGATGGCAAGAGTGAAGGTTGACATTCTAGGAATTAGCGAACTAAGATAGACTGAGATGGGTGAATTTAACTCAGATGACCATTATATCTACTACTGTGGGCAGGAATCCCTTAGAAGAAATGGAGTAGCCATCATAGTCAACAAAAGAGTCTGAAATGTATTACTTGGATGCAATCTCAAAAATGACAGAATGATCTCTGTTCGTTTCCAAGGCAAACCATTCAATATCACAGTAATCCAAGTCTATGCTCCAACCAGTAATGCTGAAGAAGCTGAAGTTGAACGGTTCTATGAAGACCTACAAGACTTTTTAGAACTAACACCCCAAAAAGTCCTTTTCATTATAGGGGACTGGAATGCAACAGTAGGGAGCCGAGAAATACCTGGAGTAACGGGAAAATTTGGCCTTGGAGTACAGAATGAAGCAGGGCAAAGGCTAAGAGAGTTCTGCCAAGAGAACGCACTGGTCATAGCAAACACTCTCTTCCAACAACACAAGAGAAGACTCTACACATGGACATCACCAGATGGGCAACACTGAAATCAGATTAATTGTATTCTTTGCAGCCAAACATGAAGAAGCTCTATACAGTCAGCAAGAACAAGACCAGGAGCTGACTGTGGCTCAGATCATGAACTCCATATTGCCAAATTCATACTTAAATTGAAGAAAGTAGGGAAACCCACTAGACCATTCAGGTATGATCTAAATCAAATCCCTTATGATTATACAGTGGAAGTGACAAATAGATTCAAGGGATTAGATCTGATAGAGTGCCTGAAGAACTATGGACGGAGGTTTTTGTTCACGTCCTTCTTGTACAGGAGGCAGTGATCAAGACCATCCCCAAGAAAAAGAAATGCAAAAAGGCAAAATGGTTGTCTGATGAGGCCTTAAAAATAGTTGAGAAAAGAAGATAAGTTAAAGGCAAAGGAGAAAAGCAAAGATATACGCATTTGAATTCAGAGTTCCAAAGAATAGCAAGGAGAGATAAGAAAGCCTTCCTCAGTGATCAATACAAAGAAATAGAGGAAAACAATAGAATGGGAAAGACTTGAGATCTCTTCAAGAAAATTAGAGATACCAAGGGAACATTTCATGCAAAGATGAGCACAATAAAAGACAGAAATGGTATGGACCTACAGAAGCAGAAGATATTAAGAGAAGGTGGCAAGAATACACAGAAGAACTATACAAAAAAGATCTTCACGACTCAGATAACCACGATGGTGTGATCACCCACCTAGAGCCAGACATCCTGGAATGTGAAGTCAAGTGGGCCTTAGGAAGCATCACTATGAACAAAGCTAGTGGAGGTGATGGAATTCCAGTTGAGCTATTTCAAATCCTAAAAGATAATGTTGTTAAATTGCTGCACTCAATATGCCAACAAATCTGGAAAACTCAGCAGTGGCCACAGGACTGGAAAAGGTCAGTTTTCATTCCAATCCTAAAGAAAGGCAATGCCAAAGAATGTTTAAATTACCGCACAATTGCACTCATCTCACACGCTAGCAAAGTAATGCTCAAAATTCTCCAACCCAGGCTTCAACAGTACGTGAACGTGAACTTCCAGATGTTCAAGCTGGATTCAGAAAAGGCAGAAAAACCAGAGATCAAATTGGATCATCGAAAAAGCAAGAGAGTTCCAGAAAAACATCTACTTCTGCTTTATTGACTATGCCAAAGCCTTTGTGTGGATCACAACAAACTCTGGAAAATGCTTAAAGAGATGAGAATACCAGACCCCCTGATCTGCCTCCTCAGAAATCTGTATGCAAGTCAAGAAGCAACAGTTAGAACTGGACATGGGACAACAGACTGGTTCCAAATACGGAAAGGAATATGTCAAGGCTATATATTGTCACCCTGCTTATTTAACTTATATGCAGTGTACATCATGAGAAATGCTGGGCTGGATGAAGGACAAGATGGAATCAAGATTGCCGAGAGAAATATCAATAACCTCAGATATGCAGATGACACCACCCTTATGCAGAAAGTGAAGAGGAACTAAAAAGCCTCTTGATGAAAGTGAAAGAGGACAGTGAAAAAGTTGGCTTAAAACTCAGCATTCAGAAAACTAAGATCATGGCATCTCGTCCCATCACTTCATGGGAAATAGATGGGGAAAAAGCGACAGACTTTATCTAGGGGGGGCTCCAAAAACACTGCAGATGGTGACTGCAGCCATGAAATTAAAAGATGCTTGCTCCTTGGAAGAAAAGTTATGACCAACCTAGATAGCATATTAAAAAGCAGAGACAACGCTTTGCCAACAAAGATCTGTCTAGTCAAAGCTATGATTTTTCCAGTAGTCATGTATGCATGTGAGAGTTAGACTATAAAGAAGGCTGAGCGCCGAAGAATTGATGCTTTTGAACTGTGGTGTTGGAGAAGACTCTTGAGAGTCCCTTGAGACAGCAAGGAGATCCAACCAGTCCATCCTAAAGGAAATAAGTCCTGAATATTCATTGGAAGAACTGATGCTGAAGCTGAAACTCCAATACTTTGGCCACCTTATATGTAGAACTGACTCATTTGAAAATACCCTGATGCTGGGAAAAATTGAAGGTGGAAGGAGAAGGGGACGACAGACGATGAGATGGTTGGATGGCATCACTGACTCAATGGACGTGAGTTTGAGTAAACTCTGGAAGTTGGTGATGGACAGAGAGGCCTGGCGTGCTGCAGTCCACGGGGTCGCAAGGAGTCGGACACGACTGAGTGACTGAAGTGAACTGAAAAGAGATTAGTAAACTTTTTAATGAAATCAAAAATAGTTTTTCAGCATATTAAAGATGTGTGCTTTGACAGTCCTTGGAGCAGAGTCTAAAACCTATTTTTATCTGACTAAACTTTAGAAAACAGGTCTATTATCCTTAAAAATGGAGTTCTGGCTTTGTTGGCCCAAGTAGAAAAGCCAGTCCTCCCAGGGTTGTTCTGTGGGCTTATGTGAATTTCAGCACGTCCAGAACCTGCATTAAGTCTCGCTCACACCACACCTCCCTCACCCCCACACAATGGCCACAGGAAGGATTAACAGGCACTCCCTGGCTTTTCAGATTTTAAATCAGAGACTCTTACGGTTGCAAGCCCACTAGGTTGGCTGAGCTGGAGCAGTCCTATCCCCCAGCCCCAGTTGCTCTCACTTCTCAAAGCCAGGGTTGCCTTTTCCTCCTGAGATTCTCACTCAGTGAGGGGACCCAGGCTGGGAGAAAAAGAGTAGAGAGAGTAGAGAGAAAATTCTCCTCCCCACCCAGGAGAGTGAACGAGAAGCCAAGACCCTCACCAACGCCCCTCCCCAAACTGCCTGGTGTCTACCCTGACTGTGGGATTGACTCTGCCCTGGATGTCCATAGTACACACCGTGTCTTTCCAGTCCAGGCTACACCAATCCAGCAAAATAGTGTTAGCTTTCTTAGGAAAATTGTTCACATGCTTATTTATGTACGTTTTATAATTATTATTAGAGCACAGTTGACTTACAATGGCATGTTAGTGTCAGGACTACAGCAAAATGCTTCAGGAATATAATATTCACTCTTTTCCAGATTTTTTTCTCACATGGGTTATCACACAATATTGAGTATAGCTCCCTGTGCTATAGAGTAGGTCCTTATTAGTTCTATATTTTATATGTATATTTTATAGGGTCTTCCCTGTAGCTCAAATGGTAAAGAATCTGCCTGCGGTGCAGCAGACCCGGGTTGGATCCCTGGGTCAGGAAGATCCCCTGGAGAAGGAAATGGCAACCCACTCCAGTATTCTTGCCTGGGAAATCCCATGGACAGAGGAGCCCGGCGGACTACAGTCCATAGGGTTGCAAAGAGTCAGACAGGACTGAGTGATTAACACACCACAGTGTGTATATGTTAATCCCAATCTCCTAATGTATCACTTCTCCTTTGTTTCTCCTTTGGTAACCAAATCTTTGATTTTTATATCTGTGAGTCTGATTCAGTTTCATTGTTGTTGCTGTTCAATCACTTAGTCACGTATAACTCTTTGAGACCCCATGGACGGCAGCACAGCAGGCTTCCTGTCCTTCACTATCTCCCAGAGTTTGCTTAAACTCATGTCCATTGAGTCAGTGATGCAACCTTCTTGTCCTCTGTTGCTCCTTCTCTTCTTGCCCTCAATCTTGTCCAGCACCAGGGTCTTTTCCAATGAGTCAGTTCTTCGCATCAGGTGGCCAAAGTATTGGAGCTTCAGTTTCAGCATTGGAGCTTCCAGTGAATATTCAGGGTTGATTTTGTTTAGGATTGACTGGTTTGATCTCCTTGCACTCCAAGGGGCTCTCGAGTCTTCTCCAGAACAGTTTGAAGCATCAGTTCTTTGGCACTCAGTCTTCTTTATGGTCAAACTCTCACATCCATAGATGACCACTGGAAAAATCATAGCTTTGACTGGGCGGGCCTTTGTTGGCAAAGTAATGTCTCTGCTTTTTAATATGCTGTCTAGGTTTGTCAGAGCTTTTCTTCCAAGAAGCAAGCATCTTTTAGTTTCATTCATGGCTGCAGTCACCGTCTGCAGTGTTATGGAGTCCAAGAAAATAAAGTCTCTCACTGTTTCCATTGTTTCCCTGTCTATTTGCCATGAAGTGATGAGACTGGATGCCATGATCTTAGTTTTTTGAATGTTGAGTTTTAAGCCAGCTTTTTTACTTTCCTCTTTTACTTTCATCAAGAGGCTCTTTAGTTCCTCTTCACTTTCTGCCATAAGAGTGGTGTCATCTGCATATCTGAGGTTATTGATATTTCTCCCGACAATCTTGATTCCATCTTGTGCTTCATCCATCCTGGCATTTCACATGATGTACTCTGCATGTAAGTTAAATAAGTAGGGTAACAATATACAGCCTTGACATACTCCTTTCCCAATTTCGAACCAGTCCATTGTTCCATGTCCACTTCCAACTGTTGCTTCTTGATCTGCATACAGGTTTCTCAGGAAGCAGGTAAGATGGTCTGGTATTCCCATTTCTTTCAGAATTTTCCACAGTTTGTTGTGATCCACACAGTCAAAGGCTTTAGCATAGTCAATGAAGCAGAAGTAGATGTTCTTTTGGAATTTCCTTGCTTTTTCTATCTTCCAACAGATGTTGGCAATTTGATCTCTGATTTCTCTGCCTTTTCTAAATCCAGCTTGTATATATGAAAGTTCTTGGTTCACATATTGTTGAAGCCTAGCTTGAAGGATTTTGAGCGTTGCCTTGCTAGCATGTGAAATGAGCCCAATTGCACAGTAGTTTGAACATTCTTTTGCATTGCCCTTTTTTGGAATTGGAACGAAAACTGATCTTTTCCAGTCCTGTGGCCACTGATGAGTTTTCCAAATTTGCTGGCATACTGAGTGCAGCACTTTAACAGCATCATGTTTTAGGATTTGAAATGGCTCAGCTGGAATTCCATCACCTCCACTAACTTTGTTCATAGTAAGGCTTCCTAAAGCCCACTTGACTTCATATTCCATCATGTCTGGCTCTAGGTGAGTGACCACACCATTGTGACTATCTGGTTCATTAAGACCTTTTTGTATAGTTCTTCTTTATATTCTTGCCACCTCTTCTTAATCTCTTCTCCTTCTGTTAGGTCTTTGACATTTCTACCTTTATAGAATCTATTTTGCATTAAATGTTTCCTTGGTATCTCTAATTTCCTTGAAGGGATCTCTAGTCTTTCCTATTCTATTGTTTTCCTCTATTTATTTGCACTGTTTACTTAAGAAGGCTTTCTTATCTCTCCTTGCTATTATCTGGAACTCTACATTCAGATGGGTATATCTTTGCTTTTCTCCTTTGCCTTTCACTTTTCTTCTTTTCTCAATTATTTGTAAGTGCTCCTCAAAAAAACATTTTGCCTTCTTGCATTTCTTTTTCTTGTGATGGTTTTGGTCACCAGCTCCTGTACAATAGTGCAAACCTCCATCTATAGTTCTTCAGGCACTCTGTCTACCAGATCTAGTCCCTTGAATCTATTCATCACCTCCACTGTATAATCAGAATGTGGTCCACTGGAGAAGGGAATGGCAAACCACTTCAGTATTCTTGCCTCGAGAACCCCATGAACAGTATGAAAAGGCAAAATGATAGGATACTGAAAGAGGAATTCCTCAGGTCGGTAGGTGCCCAATATGCTACTGGAGATCATTGGAGAAATAACTCCAGAAAGAATGAAGAGACAGAATCAAAGCAAAAACAATACCCAGCTGTGGATGTGACTGGTGATAGAAGCAAGGTCCGATGCTGTAAAGAACAATATTGGATAGGAACCTGGAGTGTCAGGTCCATGAATCAAGGCAAATTGGAAGTGGTCAAGCAGGAGATGGCAAGAGTGAACGTCGACATTCTAGGAATCAGCAAACTAAAATTGACTGAAATGGGTGAATTTAACTCAGATGACCATTACATCTACTACAGCGGGCAGGAATCCCTTAGGAGAAATGGAGTAGCCATCATGGTCAACAAAAGAGTCCGAAATGCAGTACTGGGATGCAATCTCAAAAATGACAGAATGATCTCTGTTCATTTCCAAGGCAAACGACTCAATATCACAGTAATCCAAGTCTGTGGCCCAACCAGTAACGCTGAAGAAGCTGAAGTTGAACGGTTCTATGAAGACCTACAAGACCTTTTAGAACTAACACCCAAAAAAGATGTCCTTTTCATTATAGGGGACTGGAATACAAAAGTAGGAAGTCAAGAAACACCTGGAGTAACAGGCAAATTTGGCCTTGGGGTACGGAATGAAGCAGGGCAAAGGCTAATAGAGTTTTGCAAAGAGAACACACTGGTCATAGCAAACACTCTCTTCCAACAACACAAGAGAAGACTCTACACATGGACATCACCAGATGGTCAACACCGAAATCAGATTGATTATATTATTTGTAGCCAAAGATGAAGAAGCTCTATACAGTCAGCAAAAACAAGACCTGGAGCTGACTGTGGCTCAGATCATGAGCTCCTTATTGCCAAATTCATACTTAAATTGAAGAAAGTAGGCAAAACCACTAGACCATTCAGGTATGGCCTAAATCAAATCCCTTATGATTATACAGTGGAGGTGAGAAAAAGATTTAAGGGCCTAGATCTGATAGATAGAGTGCCTGATGAGCTAGGGAATGAGGTTCGTGACATTGTACAGGAGACAGGGATCAAGACCATCCCCATGGAAAAGAAATGCAAAAAAGCAAAATGGCTGTCTGAGGAGGCCTTACAAATAGCTGTGAAAAGAAGAGAAGCGAAAAGCAAAGGAAAAAGGAAATATATAAGCACCTGAATGCAGAGTTCCAAAGAATAGCAAGAAGAGATAAGAAAGCCTTCCTCAGCAATCAATGCAAAGAAATAGAGGAAAACAACAGAATGGGAAAGACTAGAGATCTCTTCAAGAAAATTAGAGATACCAAGGGAACATTTCATGCAAAGATGAGCTTGATAAAGGACAGAAATGGTATGGACCTAACAGAAGCAGAAGATATTAACAGGAGGTGGCAAGAATACACAGAAGAACTGTACAAAAAAGATCTTCATGACCAAGATAATCACAATGGTATGATCACTCACCTAGAGCCAGACATCCTGGAATGTGAAGTCGAATGGGCCTTAGAAAGCATCACTACGAACAAAGCTAGTGGAGGTGATGGAATTCCAGTTGAGCTATTTCAAATCCTGAGAGATGATGCTGTGAAAGTGCTGCACTCAATATGCCAGCAAATTTGGAAAACTCAGCAGTGGCCACAGGACTGGAAAAGGTCAGTTTTCATTCCAATCTCAAAGAAAGGTAATGCCAAAGAATGCTCAAACTACCACACAATTGCACTCATCTCACATGCTAGTACAGTAATGCTCAAAATTCTCCAAACCAGGCTTCAGTAGTACATGAACCGTGAACTTCCAGATGTTCAAGCTGGTTTTAGAAAAGGCAGAGGAACCAGAGATCAAATTGTCAACATCCGCTGGATCATCGAAAAACCAAGAGAGTTCTAGAAAAACATCTGCTGCTGCTGCTGCTGCTAAGTCACTTCAGTCGTGTCCGACTCTGTGTGACCCCATAGATGGCAGCCCACCAGGCTCCTCCATCCATGGGATTTTCCAGGCAAGAGTACTGGAGTGGGGTGCCATTGCCTTCTCTGAGAAAAACATCTACTTCTGCTTTATTGACTATGCCAAAGCCTTTGACTGTGTGGATCACAATAAACTGTGGGAAATTCTGAAAGAGATGGGAATACCAGACCACCTGACCTGCTTCTTGAGAAACCTATATGCAGGTCAGGAGGCAACACTTAGAAATGGACATGGAACAACAGACTGGTTCCAAATAGGAAAAGGAGTACGTCAAGGCTATATATTGTCACCCTGCTTATTTAACTTATATACAGAGTACATCATGAGAAACACTGGGCTGGAAGAAGCACAAGCTGGAATCAAGATTGCCAGGAGAAATATCAATAACCTCAGATATGCAGATGACACCACCCTTATGGCAGAAAGTGAAGAGGAACTAAAGAACATCTTGATGAAAGTGAAAGAGGAGAGTGAAAAAGTTGGCTTAAAGCTCAACATTCAGAAAACTAAGATCATGGCATGTGGTCCCATCACTTCATGGGAAATAGATGGGAAAACAGTGTCAGACTTTATTTTTTTGGGCTCCATAATCACTGCAGATGGTGACTGCAGCCATGAAATTAAAAGATGCTTACTCCTTGGAAGGAAAGTTATGACCAACCTAGACAGCATATTTAAAAGCAGAGACATTATTTTGCTAACAAAGGTCCATCTAGTCAAGGCTATGGTTTTTCCAGTGGTCATGTATGGATGTGAGAGTTGGACTGTGAAGAAAGCTGAGTGCCGAAGAAATTGATGCTTTTGAACTGTGATGTTGGAGAAGACTCTTGAGAGTCCCTTGGACTGCAAGGAGATCCAACCAGTCCATTCTAAAGGAGATCAGCCCTGGGTGTTCTTTGGAAGGAATGATGCTAAAGCTGAAACTCCAGTACTTTGGCCACCTCATGTGAAGAGTTGACTCATTGGAAAAGACCCTGATGCTGGGAGGGTTGGGGGCAGGAGGAAAAGGGGATGACAGAGGATAGATGGCTGGATGGCATCACCGACTCGATGGACATGAGTTTGAGTGAACTCCGGGAGTTGGTGATGGACAGGGAGGCCTGGCGTGCTGTGGTTCATGGGGTGACGAAGAGTTGGACACGACTGAGCGACTGAACTGAACTGAACTGAGTGGCCTAGTGGTTTTCCCTTTTTTCAATTTGAGACTGAATTTTGCAAGAAGGAGCTGATGATCTGAGCCACAGTCGGCTCCAAGTCTTGTTTTTCCTGACTCTTCAGAACTTCTCCATCCTTGGCTGCAAAGAATACAAACAATCTGATCTCGGTATTGACCATCTGGTGATGTCCAAATGTAGAATTGTTTCTTGTGTTGTTGGAAGATGGTGTTTGCTATGACCAGTGCATTCTCTTGGCAAAACTCTGTTAGCCTTTGCCCTGCTTCATCTTGTACTCCCAGGACAAATTTGCCTGTTACTCCATTTATCTCTTGACTTCCTAATTTTTCATTCCAGTCCTTTATGATGAAAAGGACATCTTTTTTGGTTAGTTCTAGGAGGTCTTGCAGATCTTCACAGAACCATTCAACTTCAGTTTCTTTGGCATTAGTGGTTCAGGCACAGACTTGGATTACTGTGATATTGAATGGTTTGCCTTGGAAACAAACAGAATCATCCTGTCATTTTTGAGATTGCACCCAAGTACTGCATTTAGGATCACAAAAAACTCTGTGGATCACAACAAACTGTGGAAAATTCTTAAAGAGATGAGAATACCAGACCACCTGACTTGCCTCCTCAGAAATCTGTATGCAGGTCAGGAAGCAACAGTTAGAACTGGACGTGGAACAACAGACTAGTTCCAAATACGGAAAGGAGTACATCAAGACTATATCTTGTCACCCATATGCAGAGTACATCATGAGAAACATTGGGCTGGATGAATCGCAAGCTGGAATCAAGATTGCCAGGAGAAATATCAATAACCCCAGATATGCAGATAACACCACCCTTATGGTAGAAAGTGAAGAGGAACTAAAGAACCTCTTGATGAAAGTGAAAGAGGACAGTGAAAAAGCTGGCTTAAAACTCAACTAAGATCATGGCATCCAGTCCCATCACTTCATGGCAAATAAATGGGAAAACAGTAGAAACAATGACTGACTTTATTTTGGGGGGCTCCAAAATCACTGCAGATGGTGATTGCAGCCATGAAATTAAAAGACGCTTGCTCCTTGGAAGAAAAGTTATGACCAACCTAGACAGCATATTAAAAAGCAGAGATGTTACTTTGCCAACAAAGGTCCATCTAGTCAAAGCTATGGTTTTTCCATTAGTCATGTATGCATGTGAGAGTTGGACTATAAAGAAAGCAGAGCGCCAAAGAATTGATGCTTTTGAATTGTGGTGTTGGAGAAGACTCTTGAGAGTCCCTTGGACTGCAAGAAGATCCAACCAGTCCATCCTAAAGGTAATCAGTCCTGAATATTCATTGGAAGAACTGATGCTGAAGCTGAAACTCCAATACTTTGGCCACTTGATGTGAAGAACTGACTCATTTGAAAAGACCCTGATGCTGGGAAAGATTGAAGGTGGGAGGAGAAGGGGACAACAGACGATGAGATGGTTTGGATGGCATCACTGACTCAATGGACATGAATCTGAGTAAACTCTGAGAGTTGGTGATGGACAGGGAGGCCTGACATGCTGCAGTCCATGGGGTCACAAAGAGTCAGACACGACTGAGCAACTGAACTGAACTGAACTGAACTGTATTTCAGACTCGTTTGTTGACTATTGGGCTACTCCATTCCTTCTAAGGGATTCTTTCCCACAGTGGTAGATACAATGGTCATCTGAATTAAATTGGCCCATTCCAGTCCATTTTAGTTCACTGATTCCTAAAATGTCAATATTCATTCTTGCCATCTCCTGTTTGACTGCTTCCAGTTTTCCTTGATTCATGGACCTGACATTCCAGATTCCTATGCAATATTGTTCTTTACAGCATCAGACTTTACTTCCATCACCAGTCACACACACAACTGGGCGTCCTTCTGCTTTGGCTTATCCTCTTCGTTCTTTCTGGAGCTATGCATCCACTTCCCCCTATAACATGCTGGACACCTACCAACCTGGAGGGCTCATCTTTCAGTGTCATATCTTTTTGACCTTTCATACTGTTCATGGGGTTCTCAAGGCAAGAATACTGAAGTGGTTTGCCATTCCCTTCTCCAGTGGACCACGTTTTGTCAGGCCCTGACTAGCAGGGCATGCCCTTCAGCCGCTCCATGTAGCTGGATGACATGACCGGCACCCTGGTTGTCCCACTGCTGGTCCTCACTGAGTGTATAAACCTTCATCAAGCTGTTGGATGTTGGTCAACATACTGCCCGGGGGTCAAGGCAGAGGCCCTGCTGGAGTTGCAGGGAAAGGGGTCTGGGGAAGGCTGGAGCCAGTGTTGGAGGACGCCCAGGGGCGGAGGGCAGCCCAGCCTCATGGCTGCTGCTGGCCACCCTGGGGCCAATCTGCCCAGTTTCTTAAGATTTCATTTGTGCCATATTTTAGGCTCCAGATATAAGTGATATCATGGTATTTGTTTTTCTCTTTCTGACTTACTTCACGTAGTATGATAATCTCTAGGTCTATTCATGTTGCCACAAATGGCATCATCTCATTCTTTCTTATGGCTGTAATATCCCACTGTGTGTATACCACGTCTTCTTTCTCCATTCCTGTCAATGGACACTTAGGTTGCTTCCATGTCTTGGCTATTGTGAATAGTACTAAAATGAATATAGGGGTGCATGTTTCTTTTCAACTTATAGTTTTATCTGGATATATGCCCAGGACTGAGATTGCTGGGTCACATGGTGACTCTATTTTTAGTATTTTAAGGAGCCTCCATACTGTTCTCCATAGTGGCTGCACCAACATACATGTCCATCAACAGCGTAGGAGGGTTCCCTTGTCTCCACAGCCTCTCCAGCATTTATTGTTTGTATACTTGTTGATGATGGCCTTTCTGACTGGTGTGAGGTGATACTTCATTGTAGCTTTGATTTGCATTTCTCTAATAATTAGTGATCCAGCGGATGTTGGCAATTTGATATCTGGTTCCTCTGCCTTTTCTAAAACCAGCTTGAACATCTGGAAGTTCACAGTTCACATATGGCTGAAGCCTGGCTTGGAGAATTTTGAGCATTACTTTACTAGTGTGTGAGATGAGTGCAATTCTGCGGTAGTTTGAGCATTCTTTGGCATTGCCTTTCTTTGGGATTGGAATGAAAACTGACCTTTTCCAACATCCTCTGGATCATCAAAAAAGCAAGAGAGTTCCAGAAAAACATGTTTCTGCTTTATTGACTATGCCAAAGCCTTTGGCTATGTGGATCACAATAAACTGTGGGGAATTCTGAAAGAGATGGGAATACCAGACCACCTGACCTGCTTCTTGAGAAACCTATATGCAGGTCAGGAGGCAACACTCAGAAATGGACATGGAACAACAGACTGGTTCCAAATAGGAAAAGGAGTACGTCAAGGCTGTATATTGTCACCCTGCTTATTTAACTTATATGCAGAGTACATCATGAGAAACGCTGGGCTGGAAGAAGCACAAGCTGGAATCAAGATTGCCAGGAGAAATATCAATAACCTCAGATATGCAGATGACACCACCCTTATGGCAGAAAGTGAAGAGGAACTAAAAAGCCTTTTGATGAAAGTGAAAGAGGAGAGTGAAAAAGTTGGCTTAAAGCTCAACATTCAGAAAACTAAGATCATGGCATCTGGTCCCATCACTTCATGGGAAATAGATGGGAAAACAGTGGAAACAGTGTCAGACTTTATTTTTGGGGGCTCCAAAATCACTGCAGATGGTGATTGCAGCCATCAAATTAAAAGACGCTTACTCCTTGGAAGGAAAGTTATGACCAACCTAGACAGCATATTGAAAAGCAGAGACATTACTTTGCCAACAAAGGTCCGTCTAGTCAAGGCTATGGTTTTTCCAGTGGTCATGTATGGATGTGAGAGTTGGACTGTGAAGAAAGCTGAGTGCCGAAGAAATTGATGCTTTTGAACTGTGGTGTTGGAGAAGACTCTTGAGAGTCCCTTGGACTGCAAGGAGATCCAACCAGTCCATCCTAAAGGAAATCAGTCCTGGGTGTTCACTGGAAGGACTGATGCTGAAGCTGAAACCAATACTTTGGCCACCTCATGCGAAGACTTGACTCATTGGAAAAGACCCTGATGCTGGGAGGAGTTGGGGGCAGGAGGAGGAGGGGACGACAGAGGATAGATGGCTGGATGGCATCATTGGCTCGATGGACGTGAGTCTGAGTGAACTCCAGGAGTTGGTGATGGACAGGGAGGCCTGGCATGCTGTGATTCATGGGGTCGCAGAGTCGGACACGACTGAGCGACTTAACTGAACTGAATAATTAGTAATGTTGAACACTTTTTCATGTGCTTTTTGGCCATATGTCTTTGGAGTAATGTCTATTTAGATCTTCTCTCCTTTTTCTGATTGGGGTTTTGTGGTTGTTGCTTTTCTGATACTGGGCTGCAAGAGCTCTTTGTAAATTTTGGAGATTAATCCCTTGTCAGTCACTTCATTTGCAAACATTTTCTCCCACTTTGTGGGCTGTCCTTTCACTGTTTATGGTTTCCTTCACTCTGCAAAAGCTTTTAAGTTTAATTAGGTCCCATTTATGTTTTATTTTCATAAATCTAGGTGGATCAACAAAGATACTGCTGTGATTTATCTGAGTGTGTTACACCTGTTTTCCTCCAGTTTTATGGTGTGTGGTCTTACATGCAGGCCTTTGATCCATTTTGAGTTTTTGTGTATGCTGTTAGAGAGTTCTCTGCTTTCATGCTCTTACACGGAGCCGTCCAGTTTCCCCAGCCCCATACTTGAAGAGACTGCCTTTTCTCCAGTGTATATTCTTGCCTCCTTTGCCACAGATTAGTTACGCTAAGTACCTGGGGGTCTGTCTCTGGACTGTCTATCCTGTTCCACTGACCTGTACTTCTTTTTGTACCAGGACCATATTGATTTCATTACCGTAGCTCTGTATCAATAGTACAGTCACAAGTGAGGGAGCCAGATTCCTCGGGCTGTTTTTCTCTGGGAGGTGGCAGGGAGGTTCAGTAGGGAGGGGACATATGTGTACCTATGACTGATTCGTGTTGGTGGATGGCAGAAACCAATATTGGTTTGGGTTTTGGGGATATTTTGTGTTTCCATACAAATTTTAAAATGTTTTGTTCTAGTTCTGTGAAGAATGCCATTGGTTATCGAGTGTTTTCGAATCACGAAGGTGAGTAAATGGTTGCAGAGGCGTGTGCCATCCTGCGCAGAGGAAGCCATGAGCCAAGCAGGCCGCTGTCCTCGGGCTTCTGCCTGGCTTCTCATGAGTGTCACAATTGAGGGTGGCCCCGTGGACACATTTCTGGGGAGTAGAGCCATGTTCTTTGCTAGCAATAGGGTAAGTTCTCCCAGGACTAAAACTGGGACGTCTCCACTGAAATTATACTGTGTTGAAGGGCAGAATTTGACGTGTAGTGGGGTTATCGTAAAAAGTTTCGTGTGTTTTACCACAATTTTTTACTATAGTTTTCTTTTTTATAATGTATTTTTAACTGGAGGATAATTACAATGTTGTATTGGTCTCTGCCATCCAGCAACATGAATCAGCCCCAGGTATACATATGTCCCCTCCCTCTTAAACCTCCGTCCCACCTCCCACCTCTCCAGCTGGTCACGGAGCAGGGGATTTGAGCTTTGTGTCGAAAAGCAAACTCCCATATGTAAAATAGATAGCTAGTGGGAATTTTTTTTAACTTATTAGCCAGTGGGACATTTTCTTAAAATTTTGCTTGATTTTATTAAAAAGTATATCTGACTGGCATGTTGTTAATTTTTGCTATACAACACAGTGATTCAGTTATATGTATATTTCTTCATGTTGAATATAGTTTGTGTTATACAGTGGGACCTCGTTTATATCTTCTGTATCAAAGTTTCCGCCCGCTAACCCCCAACTCCATCCCTCCCTCCTCACTGCCACCTTGGCAGCCACGTCAGTGTGCCTGTGAGTCTCCTTCTGCTTTGGTGACAAGTTCACTTGGGTCATATTTTAGATCTCAGTGTAAGTGGTATCATATGTATTTATCTTTCTCTAACTTTACTTAGTGCAGTAATCTCTAGGCCTATCCGTGTTGCTGCAAACGGCCTTATTTCCTTCCTTTTCTATGACTCATGTCCCACTGTGCGTGCATATATAAATGCATACATATATATATATCTCATCACAGCTTCTTATCCACGCATCTGTTGATGGACACTTAGGTTGCTTCCATGTCTTGGCTGTTGTGAATATTGCGCTGACTACAGGGGTACGGGGATCTTTGCAAAGTATAGCTTTGTTTGCATACGTGCCCAGGAGTAGGACTGCAGGATGCTGAAAGCCCTGTTTTTAGTGTTTTAAGGAACCTCTGCACTGTTCTCCACAGTGGCTGCCCCAGTGGACGTTCCCAACAGTGTAGGAGGGTTCCCTTCTCTCCACGCTGAGCAGGGTCATCTTTGACCCCCAAGGAGCACTAGGGCCAGGGGACCAGTGTCATGGTGAAAAGCAGACACATCCCATCCAATGTCCCCGAGCCGCCCTCACACATCCCACACCCCTGGCCCATGAATGGGTTGACTGAATCAAAGGCACAATCAAAAAGTCTATTCTATCCACATATTTTTGAACTTGTGGTTTATATCTTGCCCACTTTATATAAAAAAGATTCAAGACAGTTTACAATAGGACCATTAATTTAAAAAAGATAATGAAAAGTACAAATATTTAAAAAATAGGTCAAACCATTGAAAATGAAAGAGTTGTATGTTGGATGATTTAATTACAGAAATGAAAAATAAATTCAGCTCTAAGCTTCCTGGCAACAAGGGCCCAAGAGGGAAGTTTTCATCATCTGAAGATGGAGACACCAGCTCACCTGGCAGGGAGACGCGTGCCTGACACCAAATTCTAGGACGAACACGCCTTCTTCCGAAGAGCCAGGAGTTCTGCTTTCACTTATGAAAGGTAGGCTGGTATCCAAGTGTTTTTAAATCTTATCAACATGCTTAAAGGTAAGGAGACACTTCACTGAATCAAGCACATGGAATCCTAACTCTAGCTCTAACCAAAGATAAAAACAAAAGTGGTCTTCTGCTTTTCCAGAATTTCTTTCCCGGAAACAGCTACCTGCTAGTAAAACTGAATGCCAGGTCTCTGGAAACATCAGGTAGCCCCAAATGCTGAAAGAGTCATAGCAACTAACGATGATCAGAGGGAAACACAGGAAAGAATGTCCTAACCGCAGGACACAGCTCAGCCTCCAGAGCATCTGCTTGAGTTTCGATGCTTCTACCTGAGTGACAGAAGTGGGCACGGCGCTGTTCCCCGTCGGGTCCTCAGGACGCCCTTACTGAACGAAGAGCAGGGTGAAGCCCTCCACCCCCGGCAGGGGCCTCCACATCCGACAGTAATTGTAATAATGAGATTCTAGCTGTGGGGGTGGGTGGCCGGCAGTGCCCTGGAGACTTAAACTGTGATCTGTTGGTTTTCTCTGAAGAAAGGTCTCTGGTGGGAGGCACAGATCTCTGGAAACATCCGGAAGACCTGGTCTGGTGGGGGCTCCTCGGGGGCCTGCATCAAGGATCCGGGGCCGCAGCCCTTCCCCGCTTCTTCCACCAGCTGCCGGACGTATAGCTGCTCCACCTGGGACATCAGCGGACGGGTCAGAGATGAAGCTGGCGGGGTGGGGGGGGGCGGCGCTCTGCGCACCTGGTCCAGAGCTGTCACCCAGAACCTCCAGGACCCCCAGAGAGCACGCCACACCCTCCCAGCAGTGTCCCAGGCTGGTGAGCCGGGGCCCACAATTCCACCCGTGGGGTTCACTTCTGACTAGAGCTCACCAGGGCTGGCAAAACCCTCATCTATCGCCTAGACCTTAAGAAAACTGAACTGGGAGACTTTCTGAAAAGGCGGTTTCAAGTTTTTAAAAAAACTAAAAGTGGAAACCATGTAGATTTTGAGAGTCCTAGAAACTGAGAATTTAGTTCAGAGGTGAAGAGGATCCTCTTGCCCACTTAGGGTCTCACCCAGGCTTGCTCACACGTGAGTCCCTGTCCCCGTGGCCTGGGCCCACCCTGCTCTCACCTGGACAAGGATGAGCTTGGAGCGCAGTGGGGTTGTGTCCGGAAACTCCTCTCCGAAGCATAGCACCACTCTGCTGTCGGGCAGCCGGCTCTGGCTGTTGTAGAACTGCTGCAGCTCTGTGGATGGGGCAGGGGGTCGGGGGAGGTAAGGGGGTTTGGTGAAGCCCGGCCACCCACCCCCTTGGCTAGATGGAGTCAGGGCTCTTGCACCTACGCCCGCCCACCCTTCCTGGTCCCTTCTCTAGGAAGCCCCCTAGGAGGTGTCTGGCGGCAGATGCTGCTGCTACAGAGAGAGGATCAGGGCTCTGGGGACTGGCCAGAGCCTCAGGACCAGAGTGAGTGATCCTCCGGCCTGAGCTTCCAGGGGGAGCTCCCGCAGCGGGAGCTTAACCACCCACCTCACAGGCAGAAGCAGCCCCAGGCAGCGCTCCCACGCTGCGTGCACAAGGTCAGCGTGTCTCAGGATGTGGACACAGCCCCTGGGGGCCTTGTTGCCAAGATGTGGGTTCTGACCCCACGGGCCGGAGGTGGGGCCTGAGACTGTTCCTCCCAGCTCCCCGGCAAGGGGACAGCCCACAGCAGCGGGCAAGGCTCTCAGTGCTGTGACTCTCCCTCAGCAGTGCCCCCTCCAAATGGGGGGGTCAGGAAAGAGGGGCCTGGATGGCTCGGGGAGAACCGGCAGAGCTCAAAGGCAGGGGCACCCCAGCCCAGGCCCCTCGGCAGGCCAGCCCTGGACGCAGATAGGAGGGAGGCGCGTGGACACTGACCTCGGAAGAACTGGCTGGTGTCGAAGACCCTGACCACCTCGTCGCGCTCCAGCTTGTTGGGCCGGTCGCGGGCGGGCGCGGCGTTCCCGCTGTAGAACACGCGGCCCTGGCACAGCCGCTTGACCAGCACGCCCTGCCTGCTGCTGTGCAGGAGGATGCCGCGCTCCAGGTGCCCAAACAGCTTCCGCGTCACCTGCCGCTGCCGCTCGCTGGGGATGGTGTCAGCCGGTGGGAAGCGCACCAGCTCCAGGCCCTCCGGCCCGTACAGCTTCCCACCCAGCAGGCCAGGCTGACCCAGCGACAGGCGGCAGCCCTCGGGGCACGTGGTGGTAGTCTGGCCCACCAGCTTGCCCCCGTAGTAGAAGCTGATGACCATCTGGGAGAAGGCTGTGGGGAGACGGGGACGGTCAGGGGCCGCGGCGGGGCGGGGGCACTATCCCTGCTGTGCCCACCTGTCCCGAGCCGGCCTTCCCGGAAGGGTGGGAGGGGGTGGCCCTCTGCACCTGGGGCCTCCTCACTTTCTGGGGAACTTCACGCACCCCTTCTAGAAATAACGTTTTTATAAGCATGAATAAATACCGAGCATCACCAAGGAAGCCAGTGAGTCAAAGTAGTAATATTCACTGTGGTACCCCCACCCCACTTCTGTCTCTCAACTGCTGTAATTTACAAGTCACAGCTGAGGGTCAGCGGTGTTAATTTCTTAGGAAAACAGCTCCACCTCACAGGCACTGCTACAGCATTGACATACCACAGCATGCAATGTTGGACTACGACGTGTACCCATGTATATACATATATATAAATGTACATACATATGTACACACACACAGCACTGCCCACATTCATAATGAAAGGAAACGCTAGATGTGATTTCCAGGTTAGGGAAAGCAAAGATGTAATCTGTTTCCTGGCAAATTCACAGTCGCTTTGGGGTTGCCTGAATTTCCAATTAAGAATCTCAAACCTTTCATCCAAACCTATTCTTGGGAAGAAGTCTGAAAAGTACTCAATTTAAGGCAATGTTTCCCAAAATGTGCCACACATAAGATTACCGTGGGGGGAGGAGTAGAGACAGCATTTAATAAATGAAAAGGTTATCCCACTTTCCACACACTCTCAGTGTCTGGTCACCTCAGGAAGAAAACCCCAGTGCGATGGTGATGAGTCTTAACAATGCCGCCCACCTCCCTCAGACCAGACAGAGGCCGTGAGCCGTGGGGGCGGACGGCGCAGGGTCTGGGCTCCCCTGAACCTGCTGTGGCCTCGCCTTCCTACTGAGAGCAAGCACAACTGGTTCTGTTTTACAGGCAACGATGGATGATCTCCACTTAAGTTTAAATTGTAAAAGTGAGACTGACAGAAAACGCAAGACATTGACAGTAGTCTAGGCAACACCCTGATGTGAGAACCGATGGCAAAGGTGGGGCCTCAAGCGACTAATGTTGGGGCACCTCTGCGGTGGGAGTGAACAGAGCATCAGATCCTAGGGACCACCCCTTCCCCAGAAGGACCTCTATTGTCATAGGACTCAGTAACACCCAGCATCTGCTACAAGAACCACACACACACTACCGATGGGCCTGGGGCCCCAGCCCCACCGAGGGCCGCCTGCGGAGCCACACCAGCCGTGAATGGCCCAACTCCACTGTGTCCCCGAATGTGTGCGGTGTACCAACCACCTGCCCCACTGTTGGGGGTGGCCCTGCAGGCGGCCACCTGCCAGGCCCAGGCGGACCCTCGCGCTGGGCTCTGCACAAGGAACCCCTGCTCAGATGGTGAGGCTGCCTGCTGCAGCTGCAGGCACCATCTTCTCCCAGCTGGAGCTCAGCGGGGTCCCGGCTCACACACTGTTGGGGTCTTCGGGTGCCCTGGTCTACCTCATTTACTTGACTTTCGGGAAACTGAGCCCCCAGGGCTCTGCGCCTGTGTCCCCAGCCCACATCTCATCCCCTCCCCCCACGCCTCGTCTGCACGCCCGACACTCCCTCCCCTCCAGAGCAGTGCCGACCTTTGTCCCAAGTGAACAGAACACTCCAGCTCAACTGTCACCACTCTGCCCCTTGGCCTTGTCATCACCGAGGCCTTATCTCACACCAGCGCCTCTGACCGTGTGAACGTCTGCCGCACAGGTGCTCTGGAGAGGCAGGGGCAAGGGGGTGGGGGGCCCAGGAGGGCCTGAGCAAGGTCATGCACCCACCCCAGCCCTGCAGAGGGGGCCCCGAGGAGAAGCGCCTCAGCACAGCCCCCGGTGAGCCCACCACAACCCTGCCCTGCTCCTGGAGGATGGCCCTGCTGGGGGAGAGTCTGACCATGGCAGCGGCGCAAAGACACCAGGAGCAGGGACCCTGGGACCCGGCCACCTGATGCGGGGGCCCAGCCAGGGGTTGGGGCAGGGAGTCCCCTGCTCCGTGCCTCAGTCTCCCCCTCAGCAAAGTGGAGACGACAGCCCCGCCAGGTGGCTGAGGGCCATGGGAGTGTGTCTGTCTGGCACGAGTAAGCACCGTGTCAGCAGTGGCTCCATGGACTGGGATGACACGGAGCTGAGAGCCGAATCCCGTCACAGCCCCACTCTCAGCTGCACCAGGTGCCGTGCCCCGGCCTCGCTCACCGAGTCCTTGCACCCACCCGAGGACGAGGCCATCACACCAGCCTCCAGGCGGGGGTCGCGTGCACAAGGTGATGGGCTAACCCTGATCACACAGCTTCTAGGTGGGGACCTGGCCCCAGCCCTCCCCGGCAGACCGCCCCACGTCCACGGCGCAGTCTGCTCCAGATGTCGCCCGCGACCCCGGCCACCGCATGGACACAGCGCACACCAGCACCCAGGCACATGTGGACCGCTGGCGGCAGGGGCCCTGAACACGCATGCGCTGCCCACATTTTGTATGGAAGGTTTCACACAGAAACCCAGATGCCGAGTCTCTAGAAAATGTGGGGGAGGTGAGCCCAGCTGTGTCTGTGTCTACAGGGCCGCCCAGAGGCGGGGGCCCCCGCTCCCCACTGCGCCCTCCCGCCTCGCTCGCTGCCTCCTCCCTTCAGGGCTGAGGACAGGGGACCCTTGACGACCTGTTTACCCAGCGGGGCGTGTGTGTGAACCGAGCAGAGGGACCGAAGTCCACCACCTCCGCAGGAGCAGCGGTCGACTTTCCTCACTGGGCCACGGCCGTGGGTCTCCCCACCTGCTGGACGGCTCCGGCACCACCCAGGGCTCTTCCTCCCCAGGCTGTCTTCTCGCCCCCAGGCCCCCAGCCCTGTGCCTGTGACTCCCTGGCCCAGAAAGCACCAGTTAGCAGGCTACCCTAGACGCTGCCTCTGGTGGGCACAGATGCCCAGGTCTGAACCCTGAACCCTGCTTCCCTGGCTGTGGGACCCCTGGCAGAGTACTGAACCTCTAAGCCTAGTTCCTCCTGTGAAGCTGAGTCCTGACCACCCCCAGCTCACAGGCTGCTGGCAACGGCGATGAGCTCTAAGGCCGGGGTAGTTTCCCCTATCCTCCTGCCTGGGGAGACCCAGCTCCACCTCCCCCCAGTACCCGTCTGGTGAGGGCCATGGTCGAGACATGGCCCACCGAGCCCTGTTCCCTCTGCTACACCGGGAAGCCCAAAACCCACAGCCCTGATATCCCGTGGTCCGTCTGGATGAGCCAGGCTGCTCGCTTCTCACAGAGCCGGGTAGCTGCTGGGGAAGACAGCGCCTTCCTCCGCCCTGAAGATGCCACTGCTGAGCCCGAGTGTGAAGCCAAGAGGCCACAGTCCGCGCCCCCAGCAAAACGAGACCACCAGAAAGCGGCACAAGCACCTCTGCTGCGGGGACGGGAGCACATGGGGCCCGGGGCCTCCGAGCCTGTGCCAGGGCAGCAGCAGCGGCACCTGCCTGGAGGTGGCACAGTGATGAGCGGCGTGGATCCAGCGCCCAGCTGGAAACGCGTGCAGTGACGTCCGCCACCGCCACTACCAGAGTCATCGTCGTAAGCTCAGGCGTGGGGACGGGATGTCAGCAAAGCAGACTGACATCAGCGACAGGGGCCAGCAAGCTGCAGTAACGCCACACCAGCCCTCAAGGCGCCGCTGGGGGGGCTGTCACGGCTGTTCCTACTTCATGGAGGAGGAGCCCGAGGCGCCGACGCTTCGCTCAGTCCACCTGGGCTCACCGAGTCCCCACACCCATCCTCCTGCAGGATCTCACCTGTTGGGAGCTCTGTGGCTCCGTCTGTGGGTCCAACCCAAGAACAGGCCCTGAGAGGCCGGTCGCTCACTCCCCAGCAGTGAGGAGGAGGAGCCGGGCTCCCCACCTCCAACACCAGATCGCGCTCATTCACAACCCTCGGGGCACCCACTGATCCTGAGAGCTCTGTCTTCAAAGAACATGCTGCCCCATCCCCCCCAAGACCCCACCCTGCCCTGAGCCCCCGAGCCCCACTACCTGAGTGGTGGGCGTCATAGGCGCTGTACCCCGGCACCAGTGGCAGGCCTGCTGAAGAAAGAAAGCAGCGTCAGAGGCAGCCCCGTGTTCCTCCAGATTTCGCTAAAGGCCCCGCGCGCTCCCCAGGCCCTGCCATAGGCCTCCACCGTGCTGTGTTCTCCCCTCCAGCACAGCGACCATGTTTCAGAAAACCGGACCTCAACCTGACCGGCGTGGAGGAGACTTCCTCTGTCCTGTGGGACTGTGGACCGGTGACACTGTGGGGCCACACTTCCTTCCCACCCGGGGGGCTCTGCTCCTGAAACCACCTCTGGACTGTGGCCCCCACCCCAGCTTGATCTCGGAAGGGAACCTGGGGCTCGAGAGATCCCCATGTGTGTTGCTGCGGCTCAGGGACTCAGGGCAACACCAGGCCCTGAAGTCTGGCCACCTCTGAGGCCACTGGGCCAGCGGTCACCTCCTGGTCTACCACAGGGGACAGGGGACAGAAAGGTGAGGGAGGAAGCAGAGCAGCCAGTTCCCGGGCGAGGAGGGTCGTTTCAAGGAGCAGGACGGGGCATCAGGAGCTAATGAGAGGGCGGAGACCTCAGTCCATCCTCACGACCCTGGGAGTGGGTCCTGGTGTCTCCACTTTATATCCAGTAAAAGGGGGCTCGAGGCAGGCACGCAGCCTCCGGCACAGGCTTCAAATCCAGGCTCTGTGCTCCCTCCGTCTCAGACACGCTGGGTCATCCCCGACTCCAAGGCCTCAGTGTCACAGAGGCTGACCTGACAGATCTACAGCCCCCGTGGCCTCCTGCCCCTCCGCCCACTCTCGCCAGGACCCCAGTGGGGAGCGCCACCTCCAACACGAAGGACACATTGCCTTCAGGGGACAGTGGCAAGCGGGGCCTAGCCATGGCCGGGCTCTGCCTGTGGGGTCGGAAGCCACCACAGTTCACTGGGCGCGGTCACCCTCAGGAAAACAGGAATCAGGGCTGCCCTGCTGCCCGACCGCCCCCAGCAGCAAGGCATGAAGACTGATGGCCGTCAGGGCACGTCCGCCCCACGGTGCGGGGCTCCCGCCCTCACCTGCGCTGGGCTGCTGCACCCACCAGTCCGGGAGGAGCTGGCTCCGGCAGGCCTCGGGCGGTGAGGGGCTCCTCTTCACCATCCCCATGTAGTCATCCCCGGGAGGCTGCAAGAGGAGAGTGAGGCCATCACTGGGCTTCCAGTCTTAACTAGACCCATACCATCACCTCCATCACACGAGAGGAAGGGGAGACCCAAGACGATAAACCCACCAGGCTGAGCGATCACAGCACGTGACCGAACCACTAGCCTCTGCGGGGCCCTCACCTGTTCTCTGGCCTTTTACAGGGAACTGCCCGCTGAAGCACCCATAAGCCCAGTCACCCGGCTGCCCTGACGCCCTTGGGGAGCCCGCAGCGATGCTAGGCGGTCTGCCACACTCCAGCCGCCCCCAGAGACGTAATGGCTGTCACCTCCAGGGAGGAGGGCAGCCCAGAGGAGGCTGCACTCAGCTACCTGCATCCTCTACCTTCAAGCTTCTCCAGAAGGTTCTGTCACTGCCCTGCGGGTTCTGAGAACTGCTAGAGCACCTACACCACCTTCTACAAAAGCTGCGTGGGATTACTTTAGCTAGGCAGTGTCAGCCTCGCGATGGCCACAGAAAGAGAGCTAAGGAGCTAAGGTAGCTATAATCAGTATTCAAAACCATGTGTTTTGCCTAAGGAGACCCTGGGAAGCCTTTCCTTACAGCCTGTGAATTGTGAGCTTACATACGATTCTAATAAGCCTGGTTAGACGGCTCTCCAGCTCCTTGAGGACTAGGAGCAGCACCCACAGGACAGGCACCAAGCCGCCTGAGGGCTGGTGGGTAATCCGTGTCATGAACCCAGCCCCCAGCAGCAAGGGAAATTTATGGGTTTTTTCCCACTGCAGCCTGCCTAAAAAAGGCCAGGTGATACATGGTGCCATCCAAAATGTTCAAAACCTGACAAGTCTAGGGCTGAGGGGAACTCGGTGGATGCAGAGGCAGCTGGGCGCCAGCCCTCGGGACAAGGGACGGAATGCGAGCTGCAGGCGCTGGCAAGTGGGCGAGGCCAGGCCCTCCTGTCCCATCCTGGCAGGCGTGCCAGCCCGAGGCACCGCTCTCCCCTCGACGCCCTGGACACGCCGCCCCGCTCACCTCCTTGATCAGCTCATCGATCTCAGATCGCCCACACTCCATCTCCACAGCCTCGCTCACACAGCCCGGGGCCGCCACACCTAATTTGCCTAGGGAAAAACGGACAAGCGCGTGACAGAGGGCACCGAGGCGTCACAGCCACCACCAAGGCCACAGGCGGCGGTTTTCTAAGGCTAGGTTGAAGGAAACAGAAGTCAGCGTGTGTCTTCTCTGGTTTGGGAAAGGCCGCGCGTGCGTCTTCCCATGCTGCACCAGTCATCTAACCAGCAGGGTCGAGGAGCAGCTGGCCGCTGCTGTGCCCAGCGCCCCAAGGGCCGAGGCAGGGCTTGGGTCTCTTCCTTCTGTCTGCCAAGATCTAAAGTGAGCTCATATCCACTTTGCTCCACACCCAGCAGGGCTTACAGTTATAAGCTTGGGCATCTGAAAACACGCAAAGATTTCCTGGCAAATGTGTGTGCAGGCTGGAGTCTTTTTTTGAAGTCAATGGGCAGGAAATCCCTTTCTGGCCTTTCCAAATATACACATGTGCATCTGTGTGCACACACGCTGAGCACCACAGGCTCAAGGGTGCCCAGGCTGGAACCCGACCGCAGCAGGGACCGTCCACAGGCGCACCAGTGTTCCCATGACAACCACTCTGGACCGGGCTATTTTCTCCCTCTATCACCAGGCTGCTTCCTGGGCCAGAAACTCGCCTCGTTATACCTGTCCAACGTATTATGACCAACAAACACTGGTTTGCTGGATTTCATCACTCCTCGTCATCTGGAGAATCAACCCACCGCTTCACCCGGGCTGAACTTTTTGGATTCCATTTTGACAGATTTGGGAATTCACTTGGAAGCTGCTGACGGGGGAAGCAGGGGGCAGGTGGGGCACCCCCAGGGCAGCCAGGAGAGTGCGCCCACCTGGACATTATGCAAATGCATGGCTCCCTGGCCCCTGAGAACCCTGTTTCTGTAACATCCACCCTGCAGGTGACGCTGGCTGCACTCTGGGCTATAAACACACCAGGGTCACCTGCCTGGTCGAGCCTGGCTGACCCTGGGGGCGGGAGATTAGAGAAACTTCCCTATTCCTTCAAGTCACAGTTTGCTCCGTGCTGATGAGAAATGATACAAAACTGATAAGTAAACTGGGAAGAGAGCCTCCCAGTCTTCACTGAGAGACGTCCCCCTGAGGGGAGGCCAGCAGATCCCCCAGGGGAAGGTCAGTCTGTCTGACTTACTGCTGATTATCGATGAGGGTTCAGACTGTAGAGCTGGGTATTAATTTACAGACAACTAAGCTACAAATGATCAGCAGAAGAGATCACCCCCAACCATGGCCCGGCAGGATAGGCAGTTTCGGCTCAGCCTCCTGCCACTGACTGTGGGCCACAGCAACACGTGTTGTCCCGCAAGACTTCTGACCACGCAGGCACCCTTGTTAACTGGCTCAGCACCTCTCTGACCCAGGCTCACCACATACTGGGTTGGCCAAAAAGTTCGTTTGGGCTTTTCCATAGGATCTTGCGGGGAAACCCAAAAGAACTTTTTGCTCAACCCGGTGTTTGTGACAGTCCCAATTTTTAACTTTGCAAAAACTACATGTCAACATCATTTTCAACCTCCCTGCAGTGCTAAGAGCTCCGTCAAAAATTCTGAATTTCTGCCCAGCCCTAGGCAGTTTGAAGGTTCAACTTCTTCCCAGCTGGCATGACTAGACGACTAAGTTAAGTGGCTAAGGACAAAAGGATGCTGTGCCAAGACTAACTGCAACGTCAGAGGCTAAGAGAACCAGGATTAGAAGATTTTAAACCCAGGATGGTAATGAGGCTTCATCCCGCTGGGCCAGCTCTGACCTGGAGCGGCCACAGAGCACAGCACCGTGAAAACGACTGAGGCCAGACCAGACAGCCACACCAGATGGATTAGTGATGTCTGCCCAGAGCAGTGCGTGGGAAGCAGGACCATGTTCTGAGGTGGCTTCGGTTATTCTGCTGTAATCGCCTCAAAGTTGCTTTCCTGGGGATTTACAGCGGGAGGAGACTGTGGGAATTATCACATCCTGCAGTTCCCAATTGGCCATCAGGACCCAGCATCTAGAAGCCTATCCAGTCTCCAGCCCTGAAGCCAGCAGTGTGCCACATGCAAATTCACTCCAGAACCTTGCTGGAGTGAATCACCTATCAGCCGTCCCTTCTCTGTCCACCTTCCTCTCTCCTAGCCCACTCTGTGGGCTGCTGGGAAACAGAAGGGATCCCTCATCCACACCATCGGGGGAGCCTAGCTCCCATCCAGGCTGGTTGCTGGGCCCCAGGGAGGCCCCAGCACATGCTCCTGGTCCTATGGTCAGCGGGCCCCTCACCAGCAGCCGCCCCATCTCCCCACCGCCTCTCACCCACCATGAGGCTGCCCCATCAGTCGGCAGATGGTGGGTGAGGTCAGCGGAAAGAGACCTTGGCCTCTTCTGACACAAGAGAGAGAGCTATTTGTTTAGCTGGACCCCGTGGGCGGCCACTCGGATCCCAGACCCAGGCGGTCTCTACTGGGCCGAGTGCCCATAAAGAAAGCACACTTACATTTCTGCTCCTCCTCGGGGACGATGCGGTAAACTTTATACGGCTCAGAAATGTCCAGCTGGGACCGGTCTGTCACTTCCTCAAAATCTGGGCTCTTGTTCAAAGCGCAGCGTAGCCTCGTCTTCCACGTGGCTGGCTCAGCCTTGTCCCCTTCCTTAAACTTCCCTTTAAAAACGGCCCAGGCCTGAAGGAAGACAAGAAACACATGAAACATGCAGCTGGCCCCGGGACGGCACACCCAGGACCACAGGCAGGACCTGCTCTGCCTACCCCCCCGGAAGTCCTCCTGAGCCAGTCACGCTCAGCTGAGGAATTTCAGGGATCAGAGACCCCCGTCGGACCACTCGCTTTGACAGAAGTGAGAAGACACACACACACACATGCACACACACATGCAGCGTGGCTCTGCCTCCCGCACAGAAGTGAGGAGACACACACACGCACGCACACGCAGCATGGCTCTGCTCCCGCACAGAAGTGAGGAGACACACACGCACGCAGCGTGGCTCTGCCTCCTGCACAGAAGTGAGGAGACAGACACACACACACACGCACGCACATACAACATGGCTCTGCCTCCTGCACAGAAGTGAGGAGAGACAGACACACACACACGCACACGCAGCATGGCTCTGCCTCCCGCATACCCTCTCCCGGACCCAAGGAACCCAAGGTTAAGGGCACACAGAGAAAGCTGCAGTTGCCTGGAGTTCCACTAGAATGTTCAAAACAAAAAAGAATTTAGTTGCTTTTTCAAATCACCCTGGAGCTCAAACTCAGCCTGAAAAGGGAACATCTGCAAAAAGTCTGAATGTGCCCTGCTACTTGTGACAGAAATGTGGTTCTGCATTTTGGCCTTCGGTCTAAACCTCCCTGCCCCCTCTCTCCCCTTCCACTCCCCAGGGTACTGTTTAAGATGCAAAGAAGTGTTTTCCCTCTCTGTGGGTTTCTTCACAGCTCTGTCTTCTGACCTCTCCAAACCTCAGAATCTCAACTGAGACCAGAAAGTCGAAGCTGGAAACTTTAAGTCAAAATGTAAACTGGAGCAGTATTAAAATAATAATAATAATAATAATAACGTGGATGAGCAAGTTTTCAGATCTCAAAATTGGAATACAGACACACTGACTGGGAGCTCACTACTGTCAGGTCAAACTAACACTTGGCGTCAGGAAAATCAGACATCCTTCCCGCCTGAAGGGACAGATCGAGGAGGACTCTCAGCCCCGACTCAGGAGAAATGCAATCCTGAGAGCTCGCTCTCCCAAGGTGATCTGGTCTGGAAACCAGCTATTCTGACTTCCAAGGAATTTCAAGCCAGCAAGCAGCAGGTGTTTCCGACTTCAATGCACACCCAGTACCCGGGGAAACTTGTTCCGATGAGGATTCCGGGGCCTGCCCCCCAGAGTCTCCCTGGCTGTGTGGGTTACCTCTGGGAACCTGCACCTTTAGCCAGCGTCCCAGGGATTCTGACTTAGGCTGCTAGGAGGCCACACTTCTGGAAACCCCTTAACACCCCTGAGTCACATCCTCATTTAAAACAGTCTTAGATTTTTCCCTGGTGGTCAGGCCTGCACTGTCTCCCTGCTGATGCCCTGAGGGCGGGGTCTGCAGCCCTGCCCCAGGGGGAGAGACCGAAGGAGCACCCCGCATCCTACTAGAGAGCGTGAGCAGTCCCTCCCTCCTCTCAGAGACATAGGACTCCCCTCTAGAAGCCTCTGTGAAAGTAAACGGTTTCCAATCCTTTTAGTTTATTAACTGCATCACAATGCACTGATTTTTTTTTTCATGGAAATTGAAGAGTAAACTCTGTACATGCTGAACAGTAACTTCAAATTCATACTATGCCACATCTGAGTTTCTCCACCTGGCACCCCTGACACTGGTCACTCTTCACGGTGGGGTGTCCTGGGCTTGTGGGGACATCCCACAGCACCCCGGCCTCCTCCATGACAGGAGCAGCCCTGCTCCCCGCTGCGACACCCAAACGTCTCCACATACTGCTGAGTGTCCCCCAGGGAAATAACATCATGCCTCACAGACGGCCTCATTTGAGAACCACTGAGCTGGTTAATCCACATCACAAATGGGGCTGGAAGAGTGTGGATTTGGGGGCCATATCAGGATAGCAGCAGAGCCCACAGGGCGCTGCAGTGGGCGCTCACCCCCATGGGAAATCCAGGACACCCACGGAGCAAAGCAGGGGCCCCCGAGCCAGGACAAGCACTGGGCTGGCATCAGGTGCCAGCCTGTCCTGAGCCCTCTCTGCCTGGAAAATGCCACCCACCTCAGCTGGGTGACCTCTCAGGACACGAGACAGAACAGTGACCTGAGGCCCGACAACAACAGCCACGCATCAGCTCAGAACTGAGGTCTGCGGAGCCGAGGCCTCCTCCCTGTGCTGCTCTGTGCTCATCGGCAGCCAGCGCTAAACCCAGCACCACCAGTCCCCCCAGTTTAACACAGTGTCTCAGAGAACAGACGTGTGGGTGCCAAGGGGGACCAGACGGAGCGGGTGACTGGGAGGCTGGGCTAAGCAGACGCGAACTACAACAGACAGGATGGATGAACAACGAGGTCCTCCCGTAGAGCACAGGGAACTCTACTCAACACCTGAGATAAGCCTTAACGGGAGAGAATATGAAGAAGAATGTATATACACGTATAACTTAGTCACTCTGCTGTACAGTAGAAAGTGACAGAACACTGAATCAACTACACTTCAGTAAGATTTAAAAGAAAAACAACGTCATTGTCTCGTCTCATCTCGTGCTTTAAAAATCAAATGAGATTTTTTTTTTTTCTCGAAGGCCTACTGAATTTGAAACACCTGCCACTACATAGGTTCTAACTTATTCAGGCCTGTCACAAAGCCTGGTCAATGGCAGAAGAATTAGTGAATCACAATCCTCAGTTCTGGACATGAGAATTTGAGCAAACTCCAGGAGATGGTAAAAGACATGGAAGCCTAGCGTGCTGCAGTCCACGGGGTCGCAAAGACTCAGACGTGACTGAGCGACTCAACAACAACAACCCCCAGTTAACCAGATCTTCCCCCACCTTTATGAAAAGGAGGCAAAAATACTTTCTTAAAAATAAGTATGACCTGCCACCAGGGCCTCATCGGTACAGTCAGGGATGCTGGAAAATGAGCTGATGTCGTTCACTCTCCTGTCTCTGGTCCACACCACGAGGCTGACCTCAGAACGACACCTGGAGACAATGAGGGATCCTTTGGTATAAGTGGCTTCTTATGACCTGTGACTAAGGCCAGAATGCAGGCTCATTTTTTCTCTTAACTCATAATAAATGTTTGAAACAAAGGGTTCTCTACTTAAGCAGAAAACTCCCAGGATGGCTCAAGGCCTGACTATTGGCATCTTCCAACAGCAAAGTTCTGCTCGTGGACCTGGCAGAGAAGGCCCCTCAGAGGATGAACTGAACACAAGTCGGGGACAGGCCAGACAGGTCCCTCCACCATCTTGCACCCACCAGCCTGGGCTATCACCCTCCAGGGGGCCGCCCAACTCTGGGTGGGCACCCGGCTCCCTCCCGCCCCCATTCCTGCCGAGATTGTAGACTCATCTCAGATTGCCACACTGAGCGACTGCGTAATCAACGGAAACATTGGGAATCTTACACATTTTTCTCAACGCTGTTGAAACGGCCATGAAGAGCATTGCATAAGACGTATAAATCTGGGGCTCGATTTCATTACCCCCCGGAGCAGAGCTCACGCAGGGAGCAGGGGGAAGGCAGAGGCCTGCATCCCTGCAAGAAGCCACAAGCCGGACCGTGCAGCCGCTGGTCCCAGCCCCAATGGCCTCCCGAGGTGGTCTGACTGATGGTCAGCCAGCAACTGTGCCCTCAGCGCCCCACGCCTTCACTTCAACCTGCTTGTCCTGGTCTTGGTCAGCTCCTAGAGGGGTTCTCAATGGAGAGGGAGAGTGTGCCCGCTGGGGGGGCACCTGGCAATGCCAGGGAACTGCCTGGCTGTCATGGTGGGGTGGGGATGCCACTGGCATCTGGCCGGCGAAGGCCAGGGTGCTGCTGACACCCTTAGGTGCACAAGACAGACCCACACAAGCAACTGGCCCCAGGTGCCCACAGTGCCAAAGCCCTGGCTCGTAGCCATCTGTGATTCAGAACTCCCACTGGACTGGCTGGATCAGGGACAGCGGGCAGTATTAAAATTCAGACAGAGCCATTCCCAAGGATGTTCACTGTGACACCAAAGCCAAAACCTTCTCTGAGAAAAGCACCCACAACACGACCAAGAAGACTGGAGGCAGGAGCAGTGCCCAGGCTCCCAACCTGGGTCCCCAGGGAAGAACCACCAGAGGTCCAAACCGCAAGGGGCCCTGAAGGTAGCACAGAATGCCCACATGAGCCCACTTTTCTTGGAGAGACCAGCAACTGGCATCAGACCACCAAAGAGCTCTGACCTGGAAGAGAACCGCTAAGACGCACAGCACCCCCCGCAGACACCAAGCGGAGCCGTGAAGGACTGAAATGCCTCCTGAGCCCGCGATGACCACTGGTGCTCTGCTCTGGGCCTGAGGCATGATCTCTTATTTTGGTTGTGTTGGGACACTCATTCCCGGCAAGAGTCCAGGGCTGCCCTGGGGCCCTACAGGCCCTTGCTCCCGTCGCTCACGCCCATGAGGGTCTGGCTCTGGCCCTCCCCGCTCCTCTACACTCACTCACCCTCCCCTCCCAGACTGCCCCAAATGTCCACAATCACACATGGCAGCAGTCTGTAACCTGGACTTCGAGTTGGATCAGCTATAAGTCTGTTTGCACACAGGGAGGCCTGGGCGCACCTTGGCCTGGGCTCCAAATCTCCTGGGGTTGGGGGAGAATGGAGGCCGCACTTCTGGAGCCTCAGAGAAGCCCATGGGTGACTCTGACAACCTGGCTGGGCTACAGAGCTGGGCAGCCCCAGCTCCCAGCTCCTCTGCCTGGATCTAGTGACAGATACGGCCGGGGGCTGGGAGTCTGGATTCAAATGCTGGCTCCATCACCTAGGAGCGGGGAAGCCTTGGACAAGTCACTCCTCGTGGAGCCTCCACAGAGCAAGGACGGGAACAGCACCAAGTGCACAGGAGTATGTGAGGGGAGACAGCACGTGAGCCACGCCTGGAGCTGGACGAAGGCTCAGCGTGGTGCTGCCGTCACGACTCGCACCATGGAACTGACCAGCAGGTCGCTCCAGGCTCAGGCGAACAGACGATTCTCAAGGGAAGTGGGCTATTTTTAGACATTTGCTGCAGGTTCAGGACAGCCACATGACCTGCCCCGGAAGTCATGACAGATGGCGTCTCTCATCTAAGCTGACCCTCCACTGCCAAGCAGAAGTAAAAACTATGAAACAATGAAGAATTAAACCTTTCCTAGAACTGTAAGTGGAATTTAGGTGGCAGACCACGGGGGAAAGGTCTTAGTCTGAAAGAAGTATGTTCCCTATGAGTCTGCTAATCCTCATGCAAGTTTCCCTGGTGGCTCAATCAGTAGAGAACCCGCCTGCAGTTCAGGAGAGCCAGGTTCAATCCCCAGGTCAGGAAGCCCCTGGAGCGAGGAACAGCAACCCACTCCAGCATTCCTGCCTGGGAAATCTCATGGACGGAGAAGCCTGGTGGGCTACAGTCCATGGGGTCGCAAGAGTCAGACAGGACTTTAGTGACTAAATCACCATGCAAAGGCAATGGCAGAGCAGAAGAAAGTGCCCTTGGTTTCTTATAGGAAAGTGCCAGCTATAGAGAACTGACCTTGTAAGTGGTTAAATCATACGACAGACGTGAAGGCACCTACTACTGTGTTTTTTCTGAGACATGTTCAGCACTCAATATTTGTTTTAAGAAACTGGAGCGGGACTTCCTTTGTGGTCCAATGGTTGAGAATCTGCCTTGCAATTAGAGGGACGTGGGTTCGATCCCTGGTCGGGGAACTAAGACCTAGCCTGCTGCAGGGGCAAGTAAGTCTGCAGGCCATGACCAGAGTCGGTGTGCCACGATCAAAGACCTTTCCTGCCGCAACTAAGACCTGATGCAGCCAAATAAATATCTCAAAAAAAAAAAAAAAAACTCGATTCATTTTCAAGGGAAGAAGAGACATCAATCGCTCGACAGCTCTGCAGGGCCCCTGGGGGCCGGGTCTCTACCTTGAAGATAGAGGCGTCCACTTCCTGGTTGTAGTCCTGCTTGCCGGCGTGTTTCCAGGGGATCCGGAACATGGTCTTCTCGTCGTTCTCCCAGATCAGCCCCGGGTACATGGTGCTGTCGATCTGCTCAATCAGCCACTGCCGCAGCCGTCGGCCGCCGTTCCGGTCACACATCCTTGGGAAGAGAAAACACATCCTGTGAAACTTACAAACACAGTCTCATTATTCGCAGCGCTCCAGGTACTCAACAGCCAGGAGCTGCTAACAGGAAAGTCAGAGGATCTCAACACAGGTGGGGCTCGGGGAAACCCAGGGATCCAGGAACTCGGGCCACGTGCGATGAGAAGACAATGCACCTGCCTCCAGGACCTCCGACCCCAGCGGAAACCGAAAGCTCCCTGGGAAGTCTGCAGCCGCGCCCTGGCCAGATGTGGGCCCAAGCAAAGCATTGGCTACGCTCACCCCAGCTCTCACCCTGCTCTGTTTCATGCAAACAGCTGCACCTGAGGGCATCACTCATCACTCCATTTTTAGCACACAGTGGGGGAAATCACTTTCACCTTTTCAGGCTCCCTCAATGAGCAGTCCATCATTCTGAGAGCCAATTCTATTACTTAATGTTCGGCTGGAACATCGTATGTGAGCAAATGTGATGTTTGTGCTCTTGGAGAAAGAGGAGAAGTCCACAAGGCTGTCTGTCCCATCTAGAATGCCCTTCACAGCTGCTCTGGGAATGGGACAGGGCTGGGGTCCCATTTGAGTCCCACCACCTGTCAGCTGGGTGACCCTGGATCGTCACCAATGCTGATACACGAGGGTAACCTCAGGCACCTGGCGTCACTGTGGTGGGGACTCAGAGGACCCGTGGACAGCAGCCCACACAGCACCTGGACCTTAGAAGAGTGTCACTGAACAGGACATGTTGTATTACTGTCCCAACTTTCTTTCCTGGAAGTCATGACCAACCGGAGCCTCGCAATCAGGGTGCCCAGAGACGTGGCGGGGGAGGAAGATTCCTGCAGAGTGGGCAGCTTCTTGATGGCACAGAGAGAGCGCAGCCCTGTTGTGCAGACTCACAGCCCACAGTTACAAGAACAGGCTGGAAATCCCCCAGGCTGTTGGACAGACGCCCACCCAAAAAAAAAAAAAAAAGCCCAGCATTTCAATTCTTCCGATTAAAATGTGACCTCTTCGGGCCAAACAGTTTGAAACAATCAGCAGTGACAAGACATACTGTCCCTAAGAACATGGTCACATCCAGAGCCACTCCGGCCCATAAAGCAAGAAACGTGTGTTTTGGACACTCCAGCCACCCTGCAGGTGGCTCTGCGGTTGGAGACTGGGTCCCAGGCAGGAGGGGGTTCAGGCCCGTGAGCACCACCTGAAACCTTTTCATCCAGTAACTCCAGCTTCCTGCTTGTGGATTTACAGGAGTGAAGCGAGCGACGTGGGAAGCGGACTTCAATTCTGAAACTCTAGACCCCAGAGAAGGCTCTTCTCTAACTAGACCTCAGGAAAGCCACTTGGCCATCTCTCTCTCTGAAGCTCTCCTCATCTGCAGAGACAATGGATCTCAAAGTCCCAGAATTTGAGTACAGCCCCTCGCACTTGTAAGCAAAAAGGGAGAGACTTGGGAGGGACACCTGGTGGGAGAAAAAAAAGGCCACCACCACGCACCCCAGAAAATAACCTAGCCAGGCAGAGGTTTCCCAGAGTTTTCCCAGAAGAGAGACGGAACAGCTCCCCTAACCCCAGGAAGGAGCTGGGTGAAGGGCGAGAGGGGCCCAAACATGAGAGAAGGCAGGGGTCTGTCTTAACTCGCTAATCTCTCGATTAAATGAGATGGTCCCGCTTGGCAGCATTTTGCTCACTTCCTTAGTACAAAGTTCATAAACTGGAGTCCATGCTCCAGGAGTCTCCTGAAATAAAACGCAAAGCTTTTGTTTGTGCAGGCATTTTTCTAGAAAGTGGAGCAACACCTTCCCATCAGGATTTCTAATGGATCCATAACCCCCAAAACTGTTAAGAACAAACTCGTGGTGATTTAGAAGAAAAAGAAAAAAGAAAGTAAAGAGAATGGCATTGAGAGGAAGAGTGAGTCATAGAACATCAAATACTCTAGAAATCATCTAATCCAGCTCCCCTTCCTTCAAAGGAGGAAAAACTGAGGCCCAGGCCCCCAGACACCCCAGCAGGGTCTGGTTTCACTCACCTGGAGGCAAAAAACCACGGTTACAAGTGAGAACCTCAGCACATGGACAGCTCATCTCAATCGTCACTGACATACCCCACCCCCGCCCCCAGATTAGAGCCCTGCATTCAAAGCCTCTTACAGTGTGATCCATAACAACTTACTGAATACGAACCAATTAATTCCACCAAATGCCGAGCCGGGAAACATTTATAGGCGCAGTCACATGTTGATGACTTCCTCTTCCTTGATTTTTAGGTAATAATTCTCTTTACGGGCCAAGTCCTATCTGAAGCTAATCTGCATCTCTGCAAATCAGCCAGAGGCCAGGCTTCCCAAGCGGGAGGTGATAAAAGGCTGCTCTGGGCCCACCCCACGTGGACTCCAGAAAGGGTCTGGAGGTGGGACAGGTGCAGAACACTTGCCTTCCCCACGCCTCTCAGGGCGCCTGGTCTTTGGCCCTGGATGCCAGGAAGACCAAAACCATGAAAGCCATTTCTCCTTCTAGCCCCAATCTTGCTGAAATGCCTGTGTGCGGGCGGGTGTAGTCACTCAGTCGTGTCCTACTCTTTGTGACCCCATGGACTGTTGCCCACCAGGCTCCTCTGTCCATGAGATTCTCCAGGCGAGAAAACTGGAGTGGCTTACCATACCTTGTCCATGGGATCTTCCCCACCCAGGGATCGAACACTGCAGATCTCCAGCACTGCAGGCAGATTCTTTACCATCTGAGCCACCGGGAAAGCCCACTGAAATGCCTGTACTGGAGTGGGGTGCCACTGCCTTCTCTGACTGAAATGCCTACGCTCCTCCAGTTCAGGTGGGAACCTGACAAAATCCAAAAGAACTGTCTCCAAAAAGGCTGGCTCCTAATTTGGGTTTCAAAAAAAAGTGTTACATCCCTCATAAATTTGGGAGGTGGGGGGTAGCTGAAAACTCTGGAAAATTCCGTTTCTAGCTTCCATTCACGCTCTGAGCAAGGAGCACACCTCACCTTAGAGAGCCTGCCCTTTGCCCTGCAGCTCAAGTTACACTACAGAGCTCTCTCAGCTGTGACCCCTTAGCAGACTTTCTTGCTAGGAACGACTGGAATACGATGGAAGCAAAAGACCTCCAGCCGCACTCAGACATCTTAAGTGTCATCAATCAGAATTTAAAAACTCCTGTACGCCCCGCTTCACACTCTAACCCCACTCGCGCGGCTGCTCGGGGCGGGGGGCAGTTTCACTGTCAGAACTCCAGCCCTGTTTCAAGAGCAGGATTTGAGCGGGAAAAGGAGCAAGTCTTACGATAATGGGTCAATATTCCCCCTCTCTGTATGCGCCATTCTGAAGTTTTCCAAATAAAACCAAATTTTAAGAAAAATGGGGTTATTTTAAAGCACCGGCCAATCAATGGAAGCAGCCGCACCTGGACGGTCAGTTTGTATTCGGGAGGAAACAGGCCGCGAGAGCACGGGCGCCGCCTCGCCGCCAGGTGCCGTCCGCGCCCCGTGCCCGCCATCCACCTGCGCCGCCGGCCATGCTCCAGACCTCTGGCCTCCCCGGCCGCCGTCCGCGCCCCGCGCCCGCCACCCACTTGCGCCGCCGGCTGCTCTCCCGCGCCTCCCGGCCGCCCGCTGCCGTCGATGCCCCGGGCCCCGCTCCCGACCCACGGCCCCCGTGCCCGCCGCCCGCCCGCGCCCCACGGCCGCCGGCCGCACCCCCAGCCCGGAGCCCACCAGCCCCGTCCGCGCCCCGGGCCCCCAGCAGGCAGCCCACCTGCTCCGCGGGCCGCACCCCAGCCCGGAGTCCGCCAGCCGCGCCGACCCCGTCCGCGCCCCGGGTGCCCCTGCACGCAGCCCACCTGCGCCACGGGCTGCCGCCGCCGCCCGCGTTCCCACGTTCGCCGCTGAGCTCCGAAGATGCGCTTCTGCCCGTGGCGCCCGCGCAGATTTAAGGCCGGGGGCGGGCCCGG
Source organism: Bos indicus x Bos taurus (assembly GCF_003369695.1). Taxonomy (NCBI): domain Eukaryota; kingdom Metazoa; phylum Chordata; class Mammalia; order Artiodactyla; family Bovidae; genus Bos; species Bos indicus x Bos taurus. The sequence goes on from NC_040093.1 coordinate 53,961,117, forward strand.
CGTGCGGAGCGACGGCCGCGACGGCCAACGGGCGCTGGAGGGCGGGACGGGCCGCCCCCGGGGCGCGGCGCGCCGGGCCCGCCTTCTTCGAAGCGCTCGGCTTTCCGAGAAATCACTTTGCGCGGAGGCGTCGGCGGCCCCTGGTCCTGTCGTCTTCCGCGGTTCGCTCCGGGGGTCCCGGCAGCGTCCGCAGAAATTCCCGAGGGCCGCGGGGGCGTCCGCCGGCCCAGGTCAAGGTCAGGGCGGGTGGTGGGTACCAGATGGCGGAAGTCAAGCCAGTTAGGACAGAAGCGGGAAGGCAGATGGCGGAGGTTAGGACTGTGGGGGGATGGAGGGAGGGTGTCAAACGGCCAGGTCGAGGCCGAAATGGAGATCAGATAGCGCAGGTCAAGGCTGGGGTGGCGGGGGTACAGAGGTCAGTGCTGCAGACGGCCAGTGGGCCCCCCAGAGCCCCCACCCTGGCCGGGTTATCTCAGCCAGTGTGGCCAGAGCGCCTGGGGCTGCGTGGGAGGATCGCCCCCATCCTGACGAAGCCCCTCGGAAGGTGTCCAGACAGTCATGACCGTCCACCTGAGATGTGGTTGAGGAAAGAACCAGCGACTTACAGATCCGGTCCTAGAGAACCAGTCACTTGCAATTCACTGGAGGTGTCAGAAAAGGAAAAAAAAAAAAAAAAGCCAGCTGAAGGCATGTCTGAAACCACTGCCTCTGAACATCGGAAGTAAAAGCGGCAGTGTCTATCTGTTAATGCTACAATGTCCGATTAGGGAAAAGTTTTCATCATAAGTTCTTTTCCCCAGAAAAGATCGGTCGAGAAGGGTCCCTTGCATGTCTCCTGCGTGTCAGCTAGCACTTGTAAATATGGCGGGGGGCGGGGTGGGGGGGTGGGGGGGGGACCGAAATAAGAAAGTTCTGGAAACAAAATGAAAAAAGAGGTATTTTTCAGTGTTCTGTCCTGGGGTAGCCTTAGAATAGAGAAAATGAGCTTTTCATTGACTTTTGCACCACATTGACCAGTGATACACAAGCAGCAGTGTTCACTGGGCTATTTTATTCATGAGGCTTTTCAAGAACCTATGAAAAGATTTGGGACTGAAAAAGAAATTTTATTAGCCCCAAAATGCAAGAAAAAAAAAATACACTGCAAATTTGAAGTGAATAAATGTTCAAAGAAAGATTCCCGAAATATAACATGTCAACTTCATAATTTATCTGTTGATAAACATGTCATTATTATTTGAAAACCACGTGTAAGAATTTCCTAACTCCATGATTCCCAGGAAGTCATAGCAATCATAAATAAGTTCCCCATTGCCAAACAATTTCCAGTGAAAACTATTTTAAAGCTTCAATTGTTTAACACTATTTACTGCTGCTAAGTTGCTTCAGTCATGTCTGACTCTGTGCGACCCCATGGACTGCAGCCTACCAGGCTTCTCCGTCCATAGGATTCTCCAGGCAAGAACACTGGAGTGGGTTGCCGTTTCCTTCTCCATTAACACTATTTAATGTGGGAGTATTCTAATATGTTTGTTATGATGTGGGTTGAGTGTCCAGAACTCAGAGCACCTAGGACCTTAGAAGTTCTTACAACACCCTGTATGTGTGTTTATACTCACATCTTTTCACAAATGTGTCCCTTAAGCCTACCCAGGCTTACTTACCTATAAATGCTGTTCACTGCACAATGACGTGTGATCAAATTTCAGCTGAACACTGCACTTAAAAAGAGTGATAAATATAGAGAAGTTGGTGGAAGGGTCCCAGCCTATATTATTGGCAGTAGGTGTCACTATATACATGACAGGAATTGTTCACAGTGCACAGGCTTGCATCAAAGCTGCTCCCGAAACCCCGTATTTTCAGTGTGGTAATTCCTCGCTGCTAGGAACAATTGCTGGGCTTCCCTAGTAAAGACTCGCCTGCAATGCGGGAGATCTGGGTTCGATCTCTGGGTTGGGAAGATCTCCTGGAGGAGGGCATGGCAACCCACTTCAGTCTTCTTGGCTGGAGAACCCCCGTTGTCAGGGGAGCCTGGCAGGCTACAGTCCATGGGGTGGCAAAGAGTCGGACATGACTGAGCAACTAAGCACCTGAACAATTACTAACCTTATCTGCTTAGTTCTGTTCTTATTTAATGAGCATTTATTGAGCAACTGCTATGCACTAGAGGTGGTGCCAAGGAAGGAGACCCACAAAGCCTTCCTTCACCGAAGATCACCTCCAGCGTCTCCCAGTCATGGTGAAGTTCACCCTGATCTCCATAGCAACCTACCCACCTTCCTGCCTCCATCACGTGTCCCTGTTTATCCTACTCTCTGCTCCCCCAGCTTAAGCCTTTCTATCTACACTGGCTTCCCCGTGGCTGCCATGGCAGGTCCAGACACTCATCCTGGCATCTAAAAACTGTGCTCTTCCAACCTTCTCTCTCCCCAGCATCCAGCAGGAGCCCCTTCAGGAGACAGCAGCCTGTCACTGCGCCTAGAATGGCAGGATCTGGAGTCAAGCCCCTGTCAAGTCTAAGCTTGCTAACTCACTAAATGTGTGGCCTTGAGCAAATGACTTGACCTTCCTAAACCTTAGTTTCCTCATCCGTGTAGTGGTATTGATGATATTACTATGTTAAATGATATGAGATTGTCTACTGGACTATTTTTCGATCTAAGGAAAGGATAGTTTCCTAGGGTAGAACCTAATCATTCCTGCCTCTAGGATTAGTGGGATCCAGTGGGCTAGGGTGGGTCGGGGAGGTTGGCCAGGAGATGAGGGAGAGAGCTGGGAGCTGAGAGACAGCGTTTCCATTTGTGAGTGCCTGCCTTCCCTGCACATTTCCCAAGCCTAAGTGCAGGAAGGGGGTTCAGGAGAGCTCTGAAGTGTGTTTGCTGAGAGGACAGGTGTCAGTGCTCATGAGAAAACCAAAGTCACCAAGAGCAGGGTTCTGACTGCCCTGGAAATCTTCAGGACAAGGGGGGCGCTTGGTGGTGGCACCACAACCGTGCCCATGTGCCCTCTTCCACACTCAAGCCCCTGTGATTACACATCCCATCCGCACAGTCCAGCACCTGCTCCCCACGTTAAGGTCAGCTGATTAGCAACCTTGATTCCATCAGCAACCGTGCTCCCCTTTGCCCTGCAAGGTGACATATTCCCAGGCCCCAAAGGTTAGGGTGTGGGTGTCTCTGGGGCCACTGTTCCGCCAGCCACCCTGCCCTTAAGATCCACGTCAGGTCATCTGTTTCCTACCTTAGCCTTCAGTGACTCTCATTTTAAAAACACGAGTCACCACTTTCTGACATAACTTGGGACTTAGTACGTACATTCCTGAATTATTTCATTTCACTGAATGCTGCTTTAGATAAAGGGTAAAATCTTATTCTGGTTCAGTATCCCTGCTTAGCACAGCACTGAATGAGGGGCACCTTAAGTAGGAAGGGTAAGTTCATTGCAAGATCTCGGGGGAACAGCAGGAAAGGAGCGAGAAGCATAGCCATAGTCTCTGTGCTCCTGGACGAGCTGGGGGTCTCCAAGAACATGTCTAGGATCAGTGATTCACTGGGAAGAGGTGGGCACTCAGCACAGAGCCGTCATTACAGCTGACCTATTACAGCAAGAGGATGCAGAGCAAGGTCAGCCCAGGGGCCGGGAGGTGGGTGGTGAAGTCCCGGGGACCAGCCCCCAGCGTCCTCTCCAGTGAAGTCGCACAGGACGTGCTCAACCCCCCCAGAAGCGAGCCGAGGGGGCACGTGCACAGTGCTGTCCAGCAGGGACGCGTCAGAGTCAGCGCCCAGGGTTTTTACTGAGAGGCCAGTCCCACGAGCACCCTCTGTCCAACACCCACTCTCACCCCAGACTCGCAGGAGGACAGCAGGCACCCAGTGCCGGCCCCGCTGTCTGTACACACGGCTTAGGACAGGGAGCCGCTCGCCATTCCTAGGGGGTGGGGGTTGGGGGGTGGGGGGGACCCTCCCCAGGTCCGAGCTCCCAGATGCCAGCCGAGGGCCCACCTTGGAAGCAGCCTTTCTGGGGACCCCTGTCTCGGGCCTCTGTGTTAACTCTTCTGCACATACTCCTAATCCTGAGGGGGACTTGACATGCAAACCTGCTGCACGCACTCCGGAGGCAACACACCCCTTGGCAGTGCCGCCACAGCTGCTCCCTCCTCCACCAGCCCCTTCTCTCGCTAGCTCTGCAGCGCCTGCTGGCTCCCGGCTCTGTCAGCCACGTGGATCTCAACAGGTCTCAGGTTTTCCCCTCTTCGGTTTGTCTCCAGTGTCTTCCAAGTATAGCTCAACACAGGAAACACAGATTTGGGGTATTCTTCCTGATTGCATATTTCCACAAGACACTAACATTAAAAGATGACTCTAATGAAATTGATCCCCTTCGACATATCAGGTTGACTCTAAGTTGAATTTTCTGCTTAAGAACACAGTGGCACAAGGCAACGATGGCCTTCCTCCAAGAAGGGCGGCACCAAATCAGACAAATGATCGTTCACTACGAGAGATGGCATTAGTGCTGGAACTGTGAACGGGCAGACCAAAGGACACCGGACGGACAGGTCCAAGACACAGGAAGTGTGAGAGGTCTATCAGGCAACAGATAAGAGAGGCTTTGGTAAATATCCGTGTGATGGTGTCAGGGCAGCTGGTAGGCTGGGAATTCAGAGCAGATGAAACAGGATGTTTGCAGAGAAATAAACTCACAGTCAAGAAAAGAGTTGGGCAGAGATTTCTAAACAGGACAGAGAATGTACTGACCAGAAAAGAATAGCTAGATAGATTGGACTTCATTATAATTAAGAGCTTGTGTTCAATGAAAGACAGCATGCAGATTAGCAGAGGCAAGCCAAGGCCGGGAGGAAAAGACACTAATATTTCCAAGAAAAAGCTTATACCCAGACATACAAAGAAATGCTATGAATCAATAAGAAGAAAGTTTCCATCCTGAATTCTCAGGCAGAGGCTGTTTACTTCGTGGATCTTTGCATATGATTTAACTTAGAAAATGCAATAGGGGCTGTGGCTATTACAGGATTGCACTTTGCTCAGTCATATTTGAATAGCTGCAGTGTTTAATGATCCACTTGGTCGTTACGGAAGAATTCTTAGCTGTAATTGGTGGTTGCACCAGAATAGTATATTGCCTGTACACTTCCCACTCCAGTGGATTTTTTATGGACCAAGTTTTAATAGTTTTGAGCCTGGGCAAGCACTTACACTTTTTAAAAGACATGTGATTGAACTGCACAAAGTTGATCTGTTTTGAGAGATCCTTAATGTCCTTGAAGTGGTTTTCGTGGGTATAAAACAAATGGTAAATTTGAATTGGTCCCTCTTGTAAGAGTTTTGAAATCAAGTCTGCTGAACGAAGTTATGCCCTTGCTCTAATTTTATATACTTGTGTCTATCAATAAATATTGTGATACCTGAATTTATAAAGAAAATAGATTGAATAGCCACTACACTAACCAAAGAGCCAAGAAGCACATGAAAATATGATAAAAAAGATTAGTCAGGAAAACGCAAATTAAAAATAACAAGATATCACTATGTAACCACCAAAATGGCTAAAATTTAAAAGATTAGAACTTTCCTACACAGGTGGTGGCTAGTGGTAAAGAATCCACCTGCCAGTGCAGGAGCCCTAAGAGACAATGGTTTGATCCCTGCGTCAGGGAGACCCCTTGGAGAAGGGCATGGCAACCCACTCCAGTATTCTTGCCTGGAGAATCCCATGGACAGAGGAGCCTGGCGGGCTACAGTCCATGGGGTTGCAAAGAGTTGGACACGACTGCAGCAAATTAGCATGCACGCATACTGCTGGTGGGAATGAAAACTGGTACAATCACTTTGGAAAATGTCTATCCTAAGCCCAAGAGGAAGGAGGATGTGAGGTACACTAAAGACACATACATGGAACTTAATTTTAGCTTTATTCCTATTAAGTCCAAATAGCAATCAGCTGGAGACCAGGAAAGCCGACCGTGGTATATTCTACAAAGAAAGGCTACATAACAATTAGAACAAAGCATTGATCATGACACTTGGCAGCAAAGATGAAACTCACAGACATTATGCTGGATGCAAGAAGCCAGGGCAAAAAATACTTTATACAAAGTTCAAAAACAGGCAAAACTAAGATGACAGAGGTCAGACAGGTCACTTCTGGGCAGAAGAGGAGGGTTGAATGGGAATTGACTGGGACGAGCCACCAGGGAGCCTTTCTGGGGCTGGAACATTTCACATGTGCTGTGGGGGTGGGAGGTGGCGCACACATGGGAAATTCATCCCACTGTACATCTATGGTTTGTACAAAACACGAACACACTGGCAACTGACAAATTTAAGGCAAATGACGAAGATATTGACTCAAGCAAAGATTCCTGATACACCTTCACTAGGTCAGGAGCCAAGCCCCAATTCCACACATGGGCAGCCCTGGGCCCCCAGGTGCTAGAAGGTACATGATTCATCCAGGAAAACCAAGGCGTACTTGAAAGCTGGCAGTTTATCCCGGCAGATAAGGAAAAGATTCATTTGTTAGTTTATCCAACATAGAAAAATGGCTACTGTGTATTGGGCAATTAAATATACAGAGTGTGTGTGTGTGTGCGCGCGCGTGCACATGCGCCCATGCATATATGGGTATGTGCACATATGGTCCGATTTTTCATACAAGAGGCTATTCTCCAGTAAAAGTGGGATTTCTTCACGGTGGAGAATCAGAGCTGACTGAAGTGCCTTGGGAAGTGAAATACTCAAAAACTGGGTAAAACCTGCCTGCTCTGAAGATGAGACCTTTACTCCCACTTGCTTAGGTGTAGTTTCTCTTTTAACTGAGTCAGTCTCTTTATTTGTTCAAGGTGGATTTATGGTAATTCATAGTTACTAGGGTTTCCCTGATAGCTCAGTTGGTAAAGAATTTGCCTGCAATGCAGGAGACTCCGGTTTGATTCCTGGGTTGGGAAGATCTACTGGAGAAGGGATAGGCTACCCACTCCAGTATTCTTGGGCTTCCCTGGTGGCTCAGCTGGTAAAGAATCTGCCTGCAATGTGGGAGACCTGGGTTCGATCCCTGGGTTAGGAAGATCCCTCAGAGAAGGGAAAGGCTACCCACTCCAGTATTCTGGCCTGGAGAATTCCATGGACTGTATAGTCCATGGGGTTGCAAAGAGTCGGACATGACTGAGTGACTTTCACCTTCACTTTATAGCTGCTAATACTGTCCTGATGTATTTCTTTACTCTGAAAGCATAATCTGAGGTAAGTCTATGTTTGTTTGTATCCTGAAATTCATCACTTTAAAAGGCACTGTGCATTAATTTATTGAATGTTTATCAAATTCCCGCTATGTGTTATGTATCTAATTCATAACCAAATTCCAAGGTGGGAGGGGGGTCAAAGCATATACAACTGTAATGTAAAAAGAATTATGTTAAGCCTTTGATAACTTTTTTGCCTCTCAAATGTAAATTTTATTCACATTAATTACTAGCAAAAGAGACTGAAACCATTTTGGAAAGTAACAGCTCTTCAAAGTAAAAAGATATTAAGCATAAGGAGTTAAAGCAAGTTCTAGGAGATGGTGAAGGACATGGAAGCCTGGCATGCTACAGTCCATGGGCTCACAAAGAGATGGACATGACTGAACAACTGAACAACAAAGCATAGTTCAAAAGTATCTATTGTTGTGATGTATGTCGGAGAGTGTTTTGCCTATGTTCTCCTCTAGGAGTTTTATAGTTCCTGGTCTTACGTTTAGATCTTTAATCCATTTTGAGTTTATTTTTGTGTATGGTGTTAGGAAGTGTTCTAGTTTCATTCTTTTACAAGTGGATGGCCAGTTTTCCCAGCACCACTTGTTAAAGATATTATCTTTAATCCATTGTATATTCTTGACTCCTTTGTCAAAGACAAGGTGTCCATAGGTGCATGGGTTTATCTCTGGGCTTTCTATTTTGTTCCATTGATCTATATTTCTGTCTTTGTGCCAGTACCATACTGTCTTGATGACTGTGGCTTTGTAGTAGAGCCTGAAGTCAGGCAGGTTGATTCCTCCAGTTCCATTCTTCTTTCTCAAGATTGCTTTGGCAATTTGAGGTTTTTTTGTATTTCCATACAAATCTTGAAATTATTTGTTCTAGCTCTGTGAAAAATACCGTTGGTAGCTTGATAGGGATTACATTGAATCTATAGATTGCTTTGATTAGTATACTCATTTTCACTATATTGATTCTTCTGATCCATGAACATGGTATATTTCTCCATCTATTAGTGTCCTCTTTGATTTCTTTCACCAGTGTTTTATAGTTTCCTATATACAGGTCTTTAGTTTCTTTAGGTAGATATATTCCTAAGTATTTTATTCTTTTCGTTGCAATGGTGAACGGAATTGTTTCCTTAATTTTTATTTCTATTTTCTCATTATTAGTGTATAGGAATGCAAGGGATTTCTGTGTGTTGATTTTATATCCTGCAACTTTACTATATTCATTGATTAGCTCTAGTAATTTTCTGGTGGAGTCTTTAGGGTTTTCTATGTAGAGGATCATGTCATCTGCAAACAGTGAGAGTTTTACTTCTTCTTTTCCAATTTGGATTCCTTTTATTTCTTTTTCTGTTCTGATTTCTGTGGCCAAAACTTCCAAAACTTTGTTGAATAGTAGTGATGAGAGTGGGGCATACACACCGAGGAAACCAGAATTGAAAGAGACACGTGTACCCCAATGTTCATTGCAGCACTGTTTATAATAGCCAGGACCTGGAAGCAACCTAGATGTCCATCAGCAGATGAATGGATAGGAAAGCTGTGGTACATATACACAATGGAGTATTACTCAGCCATTAAAAAGAATACATTTGAATCAGTTCTAATGAGGTGGATGAAACTGGAGCCTATTATACAGAGTGAAGTAAGCCAGAAATAAAAACACCAATACAGTATACTAACGCATATATATGGAATTTAGAAAGATGGTAACAATAACCTGTATGCGAGACAGCAAAAGAGACACAGATGTATAGAACAGTCTTTTGGACTCTGTGGGAGAGGGAGAGGGTGGGATGATTTGGGAGAATGGCATTGAAACATGTATAATATCATATAAGAAATGAATCGCCAGTCCAGGTTTGATGCAGGATACAGGATGCTTGGGGCTGGTGCACTGGGATGACCCAGAGGGATGGTATGGGGAGGGAGGTGGGAGGGGGGTTCAGGATGGGGAACACATGTATACCCATGGAGGATTCATGTTGATGTATGGCAAAACTAATACAATATTGTAAAGTAATTAGCCTCCAATTAAAATAAATACATTTAAATTAAAAAAAAGAAAATGGAAAAAAAAGTATCTATTTTTGTTTAGTCACTCATTTGGGTCTGACTCTGAAATCCCATGGACTGTAGCCCACCAGAATCTATTAATCAAATTCAGGTTCTTGCCAGGAGACACTGGTTTACCAAAAATATACTTTTTTTTTTGGCCATGCTTTGCACCTTGTGGAATCTCAGTTCCCCAACCAAGATACAACCCAGGCCCTCGGCAGTGAAAGTATGAGTCCTACCAGTGGATTGTAGGGAATTCTAAGATTACCAAAAGTATAAACTCTGACTTGCAGCATGTTGCTGTTGCTGTTTTAGTCACTAACTCGTGTCTGACCCTTGGCAACCCCATGGACAGGAGCCTGGTGGGCTGCAGACTGTATGTATCCCGTGATTAAAGCACAGCTTATTAGTATTAAATTGTTGTTGTGCTATTTTTACAGTCTATAGCCCACCAGGCTCCTCTGTCCATGGAATTCTCCAGGCAAGAATACCAGAGTGGGTAGCCATTTCCTCCTTCATGGAATCTTCCCGACCCAGGGATCGAACCCACATTTCCTGCATTGACAGGCCAATTCTTTACTGTTGAGCCTCCGGAAAAGCCCAACTTGCAGCATATATGAGTGTTTTTCAGTTTTAATCTGCATATGTAACATGGGGCACTTGGTACATTTGGGGTAAATGTATAATTGTTAGTCGCTCAGTCATGTCCAACTTTGCAACCCCATGGACTGTAGCCCACCAGGCTCCTCAGTCCGTGGGTATCTCCAGGCAAAAATACTGATGTGGGTTGCCATGCCCTCCTCCAGGGGATCTTCCCAACCCAGGGATTGAATCCACAAGTCTTATGTCTCCTGCATTGGCAGGTGAGTTCTTTATCACTAGCCCCACCTGAGAACCCAAGTAATCCAGATGAGCTAATCCAAATCCATCTCCAGGTTAGCCTCCCACACACATAACAAATAGATCTCCAATAAATGTTTGGCTTAGTCACAGAGAAAAAAAAAAAAAAAAACAGCATAAAAACAATGATTTACCTTGAAACAAGAATCACAAATTCTGGGAATTCTAAGAAACTTTTAAAATAGTGCGCTAGAACTCTATTCTATGCGGTATCTAAGGGACAAGACTGAAGACTGTAATGGCTTTATTTGTAAACAATCTTAACTTCAGACTTATGTGCCATGTGTGGCATTTCAGGCTTATGTGGCACGTGGCAATTGTGTGTCGGTGGGCAGAATTCCTCCCGTCTTCCCTTAGTCCACTTGATACTGAGCTGTGCTTTAGTCATCTTTCTAAAAATGGCACAAAGTGCCTGGAGAGGCGGGGACCCACCCTCCCTGGAAGCATGAAAGGCCAAGTGCTTGGTCACCTGTGAGTAATTTCTGCAGAACGTGTTCCTGGGTTACTCGGGAGAGTGCACTGCTTAGCCCACACGGCCCAGTCCCTTTAAGATTCTGTGATTCCAGTTCCACTTCTCTGTCACCTACGGGGTCTTTGGTAAATAACTCTTGAACAGAGGCAGTTAAACTCATTCCAGGCCATGATTTCTTTCACTGTCATCACATGGTCAGCTGTGATGTTCCCATAACCCGCTATGGAGGAAGGATGCAGAAAAGAGATCAAAGGTGGCACCAGGTCTCCAGGCCAAGGCAAGAAGCGAGACCCTTTTGTTCCTAGAACTGTGTTGCAGAACTCAGCAGAGAAGGCGAAGGGGAAGGACTAGTTAGTTGTGCAGACCTGGGTGAGACTGGCCATAGCAGCGTCGTCCTGCAGCCGCTGTCTCTTCTACAAAACACTTGATCTCAAATTGTCTCATCTGGCTCTCATAACAACCTAGAGGAGGGACACGTACGACTGTCCCCATTTGACAGATGGGAAAACTGAGGCCCAGGGAAGCTGAAGCCTCTCAACGTCAGGCTTCCAAGCTGCTCTGCTCAGGGGATGGAGGTGCAGCTGAGGCAGAGGGGTGCAACACACATCTGTCTCCTCCTCTGGAAAGTTAAAGGGCTAAGCTAGACAGGTGCTTTGGTTTCTTTTAGACCTAAATGCCTCATTTCTCCAGGCAGGGTTGTGCCAAACCAGAAAATGAAACAACTGGGAAGTCTTGGTGGGAGAGGCACTGGGGAGAGGACACCAACAGTCAAAATTTCTTTACAAGTTAGTCATTTCCTCCCGGACATCCTTCTTGTTCTGACCTCTTCATCTTCACCTCTGTCACCCACTCATGCCAACATATGCGTCATCACCTACGAGTCCAGCTAGAGATGAGTGCAAATAACACTTCATTCATGTCCTGCTCCCAGAACGAGGATAAAAGTCATATTCATATGAGGGTCAGTTTGCATGAGGGTCATGAATGTTCACACCAAGCCTTGGAGGTGTTCAGTTCTCTTTCCTCAGTCAGCTCCAGTTCTTTGGGGGTGCCCTTAGGGCCGCCAAGAGTTTGGGACCTTCCTTTTGTAGAATAATAGCCAGAGACTCTCTTTCAGATCTGTCTGTTTCATCCCAAGATGCAGGATTCCAGATGCTGCTTCCAACCCCTGAAACCCCCCACAGTGAACAGGCAGAGTTACTCTTTCAAGCTACACAAGTCAGATTTCTTTTCCCTAAAGACTATTCTTATGCTGTTATTTCCTTGTTTGTTGCTTGCATTAGATTATTGTTTCTACACCTAAATTTCCCTGAACGATACTATGGTGTGAATGTTTGTGTCCTCCCAAAATCCATATGTTGAAATCTAATGCCCAGTGCAATGGTTTTAGGAGGTGGGGCCTTTGGGAGGTGATTAGGCAAGAGGGTGGAGCCCTTATGAATGGGATCGATGCCCTCATACAGGACAGACCATTTGCCCTCCCCACTATGTGGAGGTCACAGCTAGAAGGCACCATCTACGAACAAGAAATCACCCTGTTACTGGATGTTACAAAAGAAAACATGACTGAATAGAGACTATGCCATGTTCATGGATTAGAAAATACATACCATAGGCAAAAGCCAAGACAAGCTGGAAGGACAATATGTAGGACTTACCCTCCCAGATGTCCAGTCTCATCATAAATGTGTTGGAACTAAGAGAATATGATAGTGACACAGGTTAGAGCCTGAAACTAGTGAATCCTCAGGATCAATCCAGTAACTGTCTCCCTGTATATATAACTTGATGTGTGATAAAGGGAGACTTAGAAATCAATGGAGAAGGACGGAAAAAGAAAATGAAAGTGTCAGTTGCTCAGTCATGTCCGACTCTCTGCAACCCACCAGGCTCCTCTGTCCATGGGATTCTCCAGGCAAGAATACTGGAATGGGTTGCCATTCCCTTCTCCAGGGGATTTTCCCGACCCAGGGATAGAACCCGGGTCTCCCACATTGCAGGTAGATTCTTTACTATCTGAGCCAGCAGGGAAGCCCAAAGAAAGGCAGGCTTACTCATAAATGGTGGAAGGACACTGACTATCTGTAAGGAAGTAAAAGAAAATTAGTTTTCATGTTGCACAACAAATATCCAACAAAATCCAGGCGGGTTAAAGGTCTAATTATAAAAGGCAACCTACAAAAACCCTCAGAAGAAGATGTACGGAAATAACTTCATGGCCTCAGAGTAGGGAGGATTTTTCAGACCAGACACAAAGAAGCACAAACCATACAGGAAATAAATAATATATTTAGGTTTTCTACACCACCAAAAAAGAAAAAGTGAATACGACCACAGCCTGGAAGATATGTGCAACAAGAATACAGAGACTTTTAGCCAGAAAGTGTAAGAATTCTGATGAAACAGGTGGGGGGGAAGTGGGGGTGGGGAGCAAGCAAACACTAAAAGAAAAATATTCAAAAGCTATAAGTAAAATATAGAATTACCATGTGACTCAGCAATTCTACTCCTAGGTGTATATTCCGCTCCTAGGTGTGACCCAGCAATTCCACTCCTAGAAATGAAAACACACGTCCATACAAGACCTTATACACAAAAGTTCACAGCAGCCATCACCCATGATAACCAAAAAAGTAGAAACAAACAAACTAAACACCCATTACCTGGTTACTAAACCAAACATGACACATCCTTACAGTGGACTATTACTGAATCTTGAAAGCAACATGCTAAGTAAAAGAATCAGCTACAGAGGACCACATACTATATGATTCCATCTCTATGATATCTCCAGAACGAACACATCTATAGAGACAGGAAGTGGACTGGTGGCTGGCAGGGGAGTTTGGAGGAGCGAGGGTAAGGGTTTCCTTTTATTCATGCTGTAAACTGATTGAGGTGGTGTTTGCAAAATTCTGTGAATACATAAAAGCCACTGAATCGCACATTTTAAATGGGTGAATCGTATCTCAGAAAAAATGTGAATTATATCTCAAAAAAGCTATTCTTGGGGATCCCAGGTGGCTCAGTGGTAAAGAATCTGCTAGTCAATGCAGGAGTTGCAGGAGATGTGGGTTAGATTCCTGGGTGAGGAAGATCCCCTGGAGAAGGAAATGGCAACCTACTCCAATACTCTTGCTGGGATAATCCTGTGGACAGAGGAGCGAGCCATGCAGGCTACGGTCCATGGGGTCACAAAGAGCTGGACGCAACTGATGCAACTCAGCATGCATGCACACAAAGCTATTCTTAAATATTTCTTATCTAAATGGATAATTCACAGAAGAGAAAAATCCAATACGCACTTGAAAGATGGTCATTTGCAACACTAATGAGGAAAAGGCAAGTGAAACAATGAGACAGAAGTTCATGCTCATCGTACCAGCAAAAATCTCAAAGACTAGCAGTGTCAAGCATGAACAAGAGAGTAGAGAAACACTGAGCTTCAGACACGCTGCTGGAGGGAAGCTGATGTCCCCTCATCAAAAACTCTGGGGATGTCGAAAAAGGGTGAAGATGCTCACACTCTCCAAGGCAACAATCCCACTTGCAGACAGAGACCCTGGAGACAGCCTCACACGGAAGTTCCAGAAGACACAGCAAAAGGATCTGGGGCAAAGTCTGCTACCCTGAAACGTGGGGACACAGATGTCAGTTCAGCAGTGGGCAGGTAAGCTGTGGTGTGGGAATACGGGAGAGTATGACCCCACAGGTCCCATGGCAAATCTCACAAATATAATCTTGAATTAAAACCACAAGTTGCAGACTAAGCATACCCACTATCATGTCATTTATATAAAGTTTGAAAGTATGCACAACAGAACTATGTGCTGCGTATGGAATCGTACATACATGAAAATAAAATCAATCTCCTCTAAATTCGTGTGAGTTGCTCCCTCTGAGAGGGAAGAAGTAAGATGAGCTCCTGAGTGTCCAGCCAGGCCGGGCTGGATCTATTATGGTTTGTGCAATAAAAACAGGCTGGTATGGGTATCATGTCATGTGAAGACGAGTCAAATTGGAGGTGGGTGATTACTGAGTTGTTCTCTTCTATATCTTTCGAATCTGCAACATTTTTGAGAAAAAGCATCGGTATCCATTGCCATCCTAAAGGAAATCAGTCCTGAATATTCATTGGAAGGACTGATGCTGAAGCTGAAACTCCAATACTTTGGCCACTGATGTGAAGAACTGACTCTTCGAAAGAACAGGTCTTTGAAAAGACCCTGATGCTGGGAAAGATTGAAGGCGGGAGGAGAAGGGGGCAGCAGAGGATGAGATGGTTGGATGGCATCACCGACTCAATGGACATAAGTTTGAGTGAGCTCCAGGAGATGGTGATGATCAGGGAAGCCTGGCATGCCGCAGTCCATGGGGTCGCAAGGAGTCAGACACGACTGAGCGACTGAACTGAACTGATCTATTGCTACCCTGCAATGTTCCCATGAATACATATGTGTTAATGTGGAGACCCCCAGGCAGCTCCCTGTGGTGGGTGGTGTCCAGAGAGACCAGAAGCCTGGCTGCCAAAGACCAGGTCCTGATGTGGTGGGGTGAGGGGTCGGGAGAGTGGAAATCGGGAACTCAGCAGTCAGAACAATGGATACCGGGCGCCCTGGCAGGTAGACCTCAGGAGCAGGTCTGGGAGCAACCACCAGTGGCCAGCAGGGCTTCAGCTAAAAGCAGAAATCAGAAAAAGGACACATCCAGAGATGAGCACCAGACAGAACAAGAGAGAGGCAGGCGAGAATCCGTGTGCTCACAGTGAAACACAGAGGATGAGGAGAGGGTTCTGGGCCTAGGACCACTGTTCAGAAAATGTACACACGCAGCGTATGCTGAGTAACCGGGAAGGACGGGCAAGAGGAACCACGTCTCCTCTCTCAGGAAGCCTGGGACCTCTGCCTGGGGAGGATGGGCCAGGTGCACAGATCACGGTAATTCAAAGCAAAGTGTTCATGTAGTCGGAGGGCTCTGTGTGGGGCACGAGAGACAAAGAGAGAACGCTGAAGTGAGGTGGAGGCCACCATCACCCAGCAGGACCCGATGAGGCCTTCCCAGAACAGACCCCTGCTGCATCCTCCGCTGCCTTTTGTCTGTAGAAAAACTTCAGTCAAGGCATAAATTTAATCAGAGAAGTGATAAAATGCAGGAAGAAAGGAAAACCGTCAAGCAAGATAAAAATACTTTAGCCATTAAACAAAGTTCAGTTGCTCAGTCGTGTCTGACTCTTTGCAACCCCATGAATCGCAGCACACCAGGCCTCCCTGTCCATCACCAACTCCCAGAGTTTACCCAAACTCATGTCCATCGAGTTGGTGATGCCATCCAGCCATCTCATCCTCTGTCATCCCCTTCTCCTCCTGCCCACAATCCCTCCCAGCATCAGGGTCTTTTCCAATGAGTCAGCTCTTCGCATGAGGTGGCCAAAGTACTGGAGTTTCAGCTTCAGCATCAGTCCTTCCAGTGAACACCCAGGAATGATCTCCTTTAGGATGGACTGGTTGGATCTCCTTGCAGTCCAAGGGACTCTCAAGAGTCTTCTCCAACACCACAGTTCAAAAGCATCAATTCTTCGGTGCTCAGCTTTCTTCACAGTCCAACTCTCACATCCATACATGACCACTGGAAAAACCATAACCTTGACTAGATGGACCTTTGTTGGCCAAGTAATGTCTCTGCTTTTTAATATGCTGTCTAGGTTGGTCATAACTTTCCTTCCAAGGAGTAAGCATGGTTTTAATTTCATGGCTGCAATCACCATCTGCAGTGATTTTGGAGCCCAAAAAAATAAAGTCTGGGGGAGGGAGGAGGGAGGGGGATTCAGGATGGGGAACACATGTACACCCATGGCAGATTCATGCTGATGTATGGCAAAGCCAATACAATATTGTAAAGTAATTAGCTTCCAATTAAAATAAATAAATTTAAATTAAAAAAATAAATAAATTTAGCATATGTTATTTGAAAGAAAAAATAAATAAAGTCTGACACTGTTTCCACAGTTTCCCCATCTATTTCCCATGAAGTGATGGGACCAGATGCCATGATCTTAGTTTTCTGAATGTTGAGCTTTAAGCCAACTTTTTCAGTCTCCTCTTTCACTTTCATCAAGAGGCTTTTTAGTTCCTCTTCACTCTCTGCCATAAGGGTGGTGTCATCTGCATATCTGAGGTTATTGATATTTCTCCTGGCAATCTTGATTCTTCAGGGACAACAGATAATATTCCAAGCCATGTCCTTTGAGCTGTTGAGCAGGCACTGAAACCCCCACCAGGTGGGAGAAGTCAACTGCAAGCTGCCCACAAGCACGTCAGATGGGCGGGAAGCACCTTAGATGGGTTGAGGAGCATGTCAGATGGGTTGGAAGCAGAAGGTTGATGATGCTGACGCCCCATTACCTCACCACCAGCCAATCAGAAGAGTGTCCATGAGCTGACCACGCCCTGCTCCTTGACTCTGGGTGGCACACATAGTCTTGAGGGCATTTGCCTGCTGTGGCCAGCTTTGCCTGGCAAATTTCTACTTCGCCCAACTCTGTCTCTGAGATTTCATCCAGCACAGGTGAACGAAGGCCAAATCTCGGCAACAACATCAACAAAGTTCCTCCCCAGGCTGCTTGCCCAGCTTCCTGACCATCAGGGAAGGCAGACAGCTGCCCAGCAGCATCCCACCCCAATGAACACATGCAGAAACTAAGAGGCAGTGAGGCCCCAAGAATCAACCTTGGGAGCAGAGAAGGAGGAAACCCAGATTCTCCGATGTGAAGGAAAGGGGCTTACTCCCTGAACGGAATTCACCCCTAGTCGGAACATTCAAGAAAGGCTTCCTGGGGAAAGCAGCATTTGGTGAAAAAGGCTTTTCACAGGTGGAGGAAGAGAAGACCAAAGCAGGAGAGATTCGTGCCAGGGACCCCTGGGGCGGGGGTGCAGAGACAGGGGATAGAAAGCCCAGTTTCATTCTTGGAACCAACGGTGCATCCTGCATGTAACAGCAGTGTTGTCACGAACACGCTGAGTGTGCCAGGGGACAGGTGTGACCCTGTGGGTGGTGTCCAGGTTACGGCTTGGAGAGAAAGGGGCACACTGGGGAGGGGTCGGAGGCCGTGCTGGGTCGACTCCTGAGCGGGTCTGGACATGGGCGAGGAGTCTCTTAGGAAGGTCCCCACAACGGATCACAGGGAGTATCTGAGGTGTCTCCACGTCGGGTCGTTGATAGGATGAAAGGGCGCCTTGTGTCACTGAGAAGAGTTTTCTGTGGGCGCTGGGTCTCCCTGATCATGACCCTGGGGCTTTCCAGGGTGGCAGTTCTCCTTCCTGGACTCCCTCCTCCCACCCTTGTCTTGTCCCAAACACAACACACTCTGTGCAGAAAACATTAATTTTTCATATCCTCAATTTTGTTAATGTGATTTTAATTCTGTGTCCCTTAATAAACACTACGCAAATCCCATATTCAGAAAAAGTTTACAACTATCTGCCTCTGCAGTAGCCACACGTCCCAACACCACTCCGGTCCACCTTGTGAGTGTACTAAAATCCACTCAACTGCACACTTTGAAACGGTGCATTTTTATGACATGTGGAATCTAACTCAATAAAAAGAAATGAAGAGAAACTAGCGTAAAACAGCTGTCGTGGGTCTGCGAATGGAAGCGTTTCAAGCTGAGTATAACGGTCGATTTTTAGCTACTGTGCTATTTCAGAAAAATTATAAGTGAACATTCAAACTAAAATCGCCAAAATTTTATTCTACCTAAGCTGTCGAGCGACATGGTTTTCACCCAAGATTTCCCACTTCTCTCTTCTGGTTTTGACTGGAGGAAATTTAAAAATTATGTCATCCCGAGGCATTGAGGTTGCCCGTCTGCTCGCTGTGTAGATATCATCAGGAAAGAAGAGAAGGGCAAACACAAGAAGCCTCGGGGCAGAGGGGGTGGTCAGGCAGCCTCGAGGGGGTGACGCTTAAGGTGGGACCTGAGAGAAGTCAGGTGGCTTCTGAAGTCGGGCGGGTAAGAGTGGTCTGGAAACGACAAGGCTCCCAGTCACCTCGGATCCAGTGGATGGGGGCTGCCAGCGTCTCAGGAGAAGTGGCAGGGAATGTGGGTGTTGAACTTGAGACTGAACTACGTGAAACCAACCACTGTCCCAGGCCCCGCGGGAGTTTCCTCCTCCCAAAAAGCATTCAGGAAGTTTCACGCCATCGGAAGGATGGGGGTTTTGACTCATGTCCACTCAGTGCTTTCCCAATTAGATAATTTGGGGGAGTTTAAAAAAAAAAAAGGTCAGTCCTCACCATAACTTAATCCTGTTCAGAAGCTCTTTAACGAATGGGTTCGGGTGGAAGGAGGTGGTAAACGGAATAAATTGTTATTTTCAAATCGCAAGACAAAAATGCAGACAAGCTACGGCAGCAAAAACCAGGAAACTGAAATTTTGTCAAGAAAAATTTGGAATCCTTTAGGAAGGTGGGGGTACCTCTTAGCCTTTTCTTGTGCCGGGGGCTCTCTGGTGAGTTCAATGGTGATCGCTCCAGATAGATGGCCACCTGCTAAGCCCCAGGGCCTGGGAATGTGACCTTACTGGAAAAGCGGCCTTTGCAAATAAAATTAAGTTAAGGATCTTGAGGTGAGGTCATCCTGGATTTAGGGTGTCCTTATAAAAAGAGAGGACTCAGCCACATGCAGAGGGAAGCAGAGATGGGAGTGAGGCAGCCACAAGACAAAGACCACCAGGGCAGCCAGTGGCCACCAGAAAGCAAGCACAGAAAGCACAGAGTGCATTCCCCTTCACAGCCGGCCAACACCTTGACTTCAGGCTTCTGCCTCCAGAGCTGTGAAAAAACACACTTCTCAACAGAAACCTTTTAGCAATTCATTACAGCATCCACAGGAATGGTGAGGCTTAATGCGCCCCTTGTCAAGAAGGTTTCTGAAATGTGAATATAATGAAGTGCACAGGATTGGGGAAACAAAAACAAAAACAGTTGTACTGAAGTACACGCCGCTCTCTGATAACAGAAGACACCCCAGGAACCCTGATAACTGGTGACTACCATGAATCAGAAACACTTAAGAATAGCCACTTGGCCAGGGGAGGGGTCACCTGTCTCTGGCAGCTGTGTATGAATTCCGCCATAAACACAGAGGGGTCCCGAGGCTTCCTCCCCAGGACATTCAGACTAAAATGCAATGCCAAGCTTCAGTGCCAATGTGAAACCCCGAACAATGGCTTTGAACAGGCATAAAGGGATACAAACCATTTCTGTCAAAAATCGTCCATTGAACTTCCTAGTGAAAGCCACTAGAGCACTGCACACCTTTACCTCTGGGAATGGGTGCACAGTTGACTCGTCAAGGGGCCCAGGTGGCCTCCAACACAGGATCTGCTCAAGTCCAGGCTGTGCCCAGAGCATGTGTGCATGGCCTGCTGTGGATCAGGGTTCCTCGCCCTGAAATGGGATCCAATATTCATAACCAGGTGGGAAAAAGGATTATGATGACCAGCTTCTCAACAAATACTGTTTTGCATTCAAAATATTCAAGATACTCTTGCCCTAAAATCACCACCGCATTCAGAAACCCCAAAAGAGCAACAGTGTCAGCATCAAATCACAGTGTCCCCTGGTCTGTGTACTCAGCAGGAAGACTGATCACCAGTTGGCTGTGGTCAAACCCTTGGGAAGATGGTTAGCTTGGAGAAAAAGAGAGAACTCCCAGAAACAATCACCAGAATCAGCACGACATCAAACTACAGATGCCTCGGCCCCTGCAGCACTTCCCCTTCCCCTCCTCCAGGGAGCCGCAGCCTTAGAACACCCCGTATACCTTACTGTGACATCCAGACAGGTAGTGGGAGGGCCTGCCACACACTGAGCCTCACTTGTAGTAACAGGGTGAACAGAACCCAAAACTAGCCCACAAGGTTTTCCATCCCGATCCCTGGATTATGAAGGGATGAGACACCACACCCTGACTTTGTTATTTTATGGGGCAGAAGGAGTTCGGCAGGTGTAATTAAGGTTACTCATCTGTTGGCCTTGAGTGAATCAAAAGGGAGATGATCTGGGTGAGCCTACTCAAATCACACGCGCCCTTAAAAGGCAGAGAATTTTCTCCAGCTGGTGGCAAAAGGGGAAGTCAAAGGGTCAAAGCATGAAGGGGCCCTGTGGAAAGCATGAGAAGGGATGTGCATGGCATCTGGGAGCAGAGACTGGTCCTGGATGACCTCCAGCAAGGAAATAGAGACCCTCAGTCCTACAGCCACAAGGACCCAAAGTCTGCCAACAAACTGGGTGAGCTTTCCCCAGCCGAGCGTCCAGATGAGAATGCAGCCCAGTTGACACCTTGGCTGCAGCCCGTGAGACCCTCAGCAGAGAACACAGTTGGGTCCCCATGAACTTCCAACCTGCAGAATCAAGATGACAAATGGGTGTTGTTGAAAGTGACTAAGTTTGTGGCAACTTGTTATCCAGCAATAGGAAACAGACACAAGTAACATTCCATCAGGAGCAGCCAGCTGCTTGACCAGCTGCTGCTGCTGCTGCTAAGTCCCTTCAGTCGTGTCCCAGAGATGGCAGCCCACCAAGGGCCCCTGTCCCTGGGACTCTCCAGGAAAGAACACTGGAGTGGGTTGCCATTTTCTTCTCCAAAACCAGCTAGAACAGCTCAATTCACATAGGGGCGATGCAGCAAGGAGTCCACATGGCACCTGTTACTGATGGTTCCATCTACTCCTTCTCCATCCAACAGGGCAGCCACCAGCCACATGTGGACACCACATATTTGAAACGTAACTGGTATACAATATACCAGATTTTGGAGACTCAGTATAAGAAAAAAGAATGTAAACTATCTCTTTAACACCTTTTATATTGATTACATGTAGCATTGATAATATTATGATTCTACCGGGATAAATGAATCTATATTATTAATGTTGCTGTTGTTTAGTCAGTAAGTCATGTCCAGCTGTTTGCAACCCCATGGACTGCAGCATGCCAGGCTTCCCCGTCCTTCACTGTTTCCCAGAGTTTGCTCAAACTTATGTCCATTGAATGGACGGTCCAGTGATGCCGTCCAGCCATCTCATCCTCTGTCGGCCCCTTCTCCTCCTGTCTTCAATCTTTCCCAGCATCAGGGTCTTTTCAAATGAGTCAGTTCTTCGCATCAGGCAGCCAAAGTATTGGAGCTTCAGCTTCAGCATCAGTCTTTCCAATGAATATTCAGGGTTGATTTCCTTTAAGATTGACTGGTTTGATCTCCTTGCTGTCCAAGGACTCTCCAGAGTCTTCTCCAGCACCCTAGTTTGAAGGCATCATTTCTTCAGCACTCAGCCTTCTTTATGGTCCAACTCTAATATCCGTACATGACTACTGGAAAAACCATAGCTTTGACTAGATGGACCTTTGTTGGCAAAGTGAAGTGTCTGCTTTTTAAAACACTGTATAGGTTTGTCAGAGCTTCTTTTCAAAGGAGCAAGTGTCTTTTCATTTCATGGCTGCAGTCAAAATCCACAGTGATTTTGGAGCCCAATAAAATAAAATCTGCCACTGTTTCCATTTTTCCCTCAGTATATGCCATGAAGTGATGGGACTGTATGCCATAGTTTTTTGAAAGTTGAGTTTTAAGCCAGCTTTTTCATTCTCCTCTTTCACCTTCATCAAGAGGCACTTTAGTTCCTCTTCACTTTTCTGCCATTAGAGTAGCATCATCTGCATATCCAAGATTGTTGATATTTCTCTGAGCAATCTTGATTCCAGCTTCCGTATTATCCAACCTAGCATTTTGCATCATGTACTCTGCATATAAGTTAAATAAGCAGGGTGACAATATACAGCCTTGATGTTATATGAACATTGATTTCACCTATTTTTTTTAGTTTTTAAATGTGACTTCTAGAAAATGTTAAATTAGGCCTATGGGCCACCTCATATTTCCACTGGACAGAGCTGATCTAGGTATTATCTCCTGCAATTTTCCTAGCTCCCTGTGGGGTGGGTGCTACCCAGTGGTCCAGAGGAGAAAACTGAGACTTTACAGAGTAAATTGATCAACATCACAGGGTGAGGGAGTGAACCAGAGATAGGAACCAGGTTCGCCAGAGCCCAAATCCCACTCTCTCCCAGGTTGGCAGATGACCCTCTCAAATGACTGCAAAGGCCTGCATTCTCAACAGAGGCTGCTTGTGCCTTAAATCAAACAAATGGCTGCAGATGGGGACAAAGCCACAAGCAGATCAGCTTAAGGAAGTATTTTGGGGTGGGGGGAGACTTTTCACCACCCTTCAAATTTTACTCTAAGAACTCACTCTGATAAGCCCAAGGAAAAAGATCTTAGAAATGAGAAATGAAGCAGTCATTAGGGAAATTTGGGGGTTCTTGGTCTCCTTTTCTGTGATATCCAAGGACATGTTATAAGAAAAAAAAGGTTTAGGGAATTCCCTGGTGATCTAGTGATTAGGACTCCACAATTTCACTGCCAAGGGCACACGTTTGATCCTTAGTCGGGGAACTAAGATCCCACAAGCTGAGCAGCACAGCCAAAAACAATTTTTTAAATTAAAAACAAAAGGTAAGAAGGGTTATTAAATGTCCATTGCCAGATGAATAGATAATGAAGATGTAGTGCATATATACAATGGAATACTACTCAGCAATTAAAAAAAGAATGGAATAATGCCATTTGCAGCATGGATGCAACTAGAGATTATCATACTAAGTGAAGTAAGACAGAAAGACAAATATCATCTGATATCACTTTTACGTGGAATCTAAAATATGGCACAAACGAGCCTATCTACAAAAGAGAAACAGACTCACAGACATAAGAGAACAGACTTGTGGTTTTCAAAGGGGAGGGAGGTAGGAGACAGAAGGACTCGTAGTTTGGGACTAGCAAATACAAGCTATTATATTGATATATAGGATGGATAAAGAACAAGCTCCTACTATAGAGCACTGCTGCTGCTGCTGCTGCTGCTAAGTCGCCTCAGTCGTGTCCGACTCTGTGCGACCCCACAGACCAGAATGGAAAAGAATGTATACGTATAACTGAATCGCTTTGCTGTACAGCAGAAGCTAACACAGCACAGTAAATCAACCATTGTGGGTGTGTTAGTTGCTCAGTCTTGTCCAACTCTTGTCCATGCGACCTCATGGACAGTAGCCCCCTAGATTCCTCTGTTCATGGAGTTCTCCAGGCAAGAACACTGGAGTGGGTGGCCATTTCCTTCTCCAAGGGATCTTCCCGATCCAGGGATCAAACCGGGTCTTCTGCATTGCAGGCAGATTCTTTACCACCTGACCCACCAGGGAAGCCCAAGTCAACCACACTTCAATTGCACAAAAGAAAGAAAAGAGAGGTTATGGTCCATCTTTATAAATGCCTTTCATAAGCCCTAGCATTTCAATTACTAATATATGGGTAAATTGTTGGTTATTTTGATGTAAGTTCCACCCAATATCCTTTCAATTACCCAAAACAAGGCTGCAGAGGAGCCAGCCCATTGGGCTCGTCCCGCTATGGACACAGTCTGGGAAAAGAACAGGCAGTGGTGGCCTGTGCCCAGCAGGACACAATCCCTCCACCTCCCTGAAGGCCAGCCCCTCAAGGGATCGGGGGCCAGGGTCACCCTTGACACCAGGAGAAACTGAGGGTTACTTTAGGAAGTGGCAGCTTACAGAGGTGGCTCAGTCCCTCATAATCACTCACTGTTTATCTGTTTTCAGTCTATCTGTTGATCTTAGTAATATTTTACGCTGCTAGTGTCCCATCAATTCATATTCAATTTGCACTCCTTCGTAGCAAATGTTGATCACTTACAATTCAGTGATCATTGTATCAAGGATGCTGAGCTATAAATTCCTTTCTTAGAAAAGCTGTTACTGTAATTGCCATGCCTATCATCAAGGACTCAAAGATCTGCCAGGCATGCCACCTCCCAGGAGGCCTCCTGGAATTGTTCTTGGGGTGGAGGTCGGGAGAGGTGGGATGCTATTGGTAGGGGGATCTCCAGGGTCATGTTTTGAAATTTGCTGTAGACTTGTTTTTGCTAATAACATGTGATACTCTTGGTTACTTCTCAAAAAATCTTGCTTCAAAGATGCTGACCTTGCTCACATGGACTGTGGCTCCAGCAAGGAACTAGGGTCCTTCCTGCACATCCCAGGATAGGCTGAGCATGACCCGGGAGACTGTGCTTCCTTCTGAGTCACACGACCACGTCGGGGTGACTGTGGGTCGGGAAAGACAAACACCCAACTCAAGCCCCAAGAGCTCCACAAGCTGATCATCATTTACATTGGAGATGAATTGAAATTCTTTGTTTACAAAATTATGGCTCTGCCCTTGAGCCTTTGGATATTTTAATTTTTATCAAGGGTTTTAACCTGCTGGCATATGGGCTAACTTTGGGTGCATTAACCTGAGTCTATCCTCTGCTTAGAATTAGGAGATGCTGGAATCCCCTAGATCCCCTCCTTCCCGCAGTGGTCCACTGATTACCTGATTTGTACACATATATTCCTAGCAGCAAGATTCCTAGTAACCAAAAGGCTGAAACAACCCAAATGTTCACTGACAGACAAAGGAATAAACAAACGCAGCCGGTCCATACAACTATTAGTCTTAAAAAGGAAGGAAATGCTGATACACGCTACATCATGGATGGGCCATAAGGACACTGTGCTAAATGAAAGGAACCAGACACAGAAGGACACATACTGTGGGATTTTGCTTACATGAGGTATAATCAATAGGCAAATGTATAGGGACCAAAAGCAGGGCCTGGGGGAGGAAGTAGGAGGAGTCGGTGTTTAATAGGGAGCGTTTCAGTTTGGGAAGATGAGAAAGTCCTGGAGGTAGATGCTGGTGATGGTTGTACAACAATGTAAATGCACTTGATGCCACTCAACTGCATGCATAAAAGTAGCTAAAATGATACGCTTTATGTTATGTATATTTTACTACAATTTTTTAAATTTTAATACTTCAGCAACAGGAAAACAGATCAGATGTTATCTTCAACCGATAAATATTAACCTCATGAGAATGAAAACTTTCCAATTCTGAAATACTGAATCAGTAGCTAGCCAGGGAATGCAGCATTGTGGGGAAAAAAAAATGAAATTGCTATTAACTTGAGTAGGAGAAAAACATGGGATATAAATACATATTTTGGATGTAAAAATATATTTTAAAATATGTGTAAAATTTTTTGAGGAGTTGAAAGAGAATATAAAGGTCAATTTCCATGTGAGTCTGTAAATTGCTTGTTTTCACTTTCTAGTTCTTTTGTTTGCCTGTTCTTCACTATGGATCTCACTTAGGGCTGCTGCTGCTAAGTCATTCAGTCGTGTCTGACTCTGTGTGACCCCAGAGATGGTAGCCCACCAGGCTCCCCCGTCCCTGGGATTCTTCAGGCAAGAACACTGGAGTGGGTTGCCATTTCCTTCTCCAATGCATGAAAGTGAAAAGTGAAAGTGAAGTCGCTCAGTCGTGTCTGACTCCTAGCGACCCCATGGACTGCAGCCCACCAGGCTCCTCGGTCCACGGGATTTTCCAGGCAAGAGTACTGGAGTGGGGTGCCATTTCCTCCTCCAGGGCATGAAAAGAGAAAAGTGAAAGTGAAGTCGCTCAGTCGTGCCCAGCTCTTAGCGACCCCATGGACTGCAGCCTAGCAGGCTCCTCCGTCCATGGGATTTTCCAGGCAAGAGTACTGCAGTGGGGTGCTATTACCTCTCCTTAGGGCAGTCCCCTACTAAAATGGTTTTATTTTTTTATAAAGATACTTCTAGGAAATGTCCACACTGTAGAAAAGCATAGGAAAAAAATTAAAATTCCCCCAAGTTAAATCACAAATCCCTAGCTATTCTAAGGGTTGGAGGTAGGTATTAGTTGGATAGATTAGTAGGATAGACAAATGATTGATAGATGGCTGGATAAATAGATAGATAATGGATAGATGATGGAGTGATGATGATAAACAGATAAAATTTACATAAATAGAATCATTATATTTATTTTCTCAGAAAAACACTGTATAGATCATTCCATGTTAAGGTATATATACCTATCTTCAGAATATATGATGATAAAATTCACCAAGAAGATGAAACAATCTAAATGTGTAGGCACCTAGCAACAGAGAATCAAAATAAGTGAAAAAATAAATTGAAATGAAGGGAGAAATAGTCAGATTCTAAAATCATGCTTTTAGGGAATTCCCTGGCAGTCCACGGGTTAGGACTTGGCATTCTCCCTGCCAGAGCCCAGGTTCGCCAATTCCTGTTTGGGGAACTAAGATCACAAAAGCTGTGTGGCACAACAAAAATAAATAAATTATACTTGGAGACAGGAATATAAAAGAGCTGAACAGCACAGTAACCAACTTAACCAACACTTACAGAACAGCCCATTCAACAAAAGAAAACTCTAAAGATGGACCATGGCCTCAGCCACACAACAAACATTAACAAATCTGGAATAACTGAAATCATACAAAGTAGGTTCTCTGACCACAGTAGAATTAAACTACAAATTAATGACAAAAAAAAAAAAAACTGAGAACCCTCCCCACAGAAAAAATATGTAGAAATTAAACACACACCTAAATAATCCCTGGGTCAAAAAGTAAGTCACAAGGGAAATTATGAAATGTTTCGAATGGAATAAAAATGAAAATACAAAATATCAAAATCTGCAGGATGCCAGTAAAGCAGTGCTTAGAGGAAAGAATAGAGACATCAGAAGCTTATATTAGGAAAGAAGGTAGTTTTCAAATAAGTAATCTAAGCCTTTACCTTAAGAAATGAGGAAAAAAGAAGAAGAGCAAATTAAACCCAAACCAAGCAAAATGAGAGAAGAAATAAAGACAGGAACAAGTGTGAATTAAATTAAAAAAGAAAAACAGAAGATGAAATCAATAAAACCAAAAGTTGGTTCTTTGAAAAGATCAAGAAAATTGAGAAACCTCTAGCCAGACTGACCAAGAAAAAATTAGGAAAGACAAACATCACCAAAATAAGGAATACCATATTATCTCAGTAATATTAGACAAAGAACAAAGTAATACTATAAACAACTCTATAAGCAATTTGACAACTTGGATGGACTTGACCAATTCCTTCAAGAATACAGACTATCAAAACTCACTCAAGAAGTAGATATTCTAACCAGTTCTGTATTTAAAGAAATCGAGTTTGTATTTTTTAAAAAATCTTCCAAGAAAGAAATCCCAAGCCCTTTTCCAAACATTCAATAAAGGAATAATACAAATTCTACAGTCTTTTCCAGAAAAATAAAAGATGGGAAAATTCCCAATTCATTCTGTGCAGCCCAAACCAGAGGAATAATACACAAGAAAGGTAAACGATAGCCCAATATCCCACATGAATATAGGCACAAAAGCCCTCATTGAAATAGTAGCAAATCTCAGCCATTCATGAGCAAAACACATCAATACCAAGTCGAATCTAGTCTGGAATTCTAGGCTAGATCAACATGAGAAAATCAAGCAATTAGCAGATTAAAGAATAAAAACCACAGCAGTATCTGGATAGATACACAAAATGCATTTGACTAAATTTAACATCCACTCATGACATTAAAAAAAAAAAACACAAAAACCTCTCTCAGCAAATTAAGAATACAGGGAAACTTCTCTAACCTGATAGAGGACATTTACAAAATCCCTACAGCTAACATTATACTTAATGTTAAAAAAAACTGAATGCTTTCCCCCTAAATTCAGGAATAAATTTGAGCAAGTCCACCCTCTCCCTACAGAACTGAAAACGTGTCTTTCCAAAAATCTGTACACAAAACTTACAGCTTTGGCTTTGCTCATAATTTCTCAAAAACAAAAATATAGAAATCCTTCAGTGGACGATTAGATATCGAAATCGTGATGTGTTTCCACATAGTGGTATAGTACATGGTACATTCCCACTTGACAGAATATTGTTGTTTAGCTGCTAAGTTGTGTCCAACTCCTTTGAGACCCCATGGACAGAAGTCTGCCAGGCTCCTCTGTCCATGGAATTTCCCAGGTAAGAATGTTAGAGTGGTTTGTCCAACCAGAGGTCCATGGTTGCCTTGGATTAGGGACAGAGGGGGAGTTCAGACTATAAAGGGGCAACCTGAAGATTGGGGGTGGGGGGCACACTGTCTCCTGGTCTGGGGGTGGCTGCAGAGCCTCACATAGTTATTAAAACATAAAGATTTGTATCTCAAAAAAAGTGAAACTTACTATATGCGTGCGTGTGTGCCAAGTCGCTTCAGGCATGTCTGACTCTTTGTGATTCTATGGACTGTAGCCCCCTAGGTTCCTCTGTCCTTGGGATTCTCCATGCCCTCCTCCAGGGAATCTTCCCAGCCCAGGTCTCCTGAATCTCCTGCATTGGCAGGTGGGTTCTTTACCACTAGCGCCATCTGGGAAGCCTGAAACTTAGTATATGAAAACTTTTAAATACATCTTGTAGAAGCTAGAAACACACACATACACACACGTCTATTTTCTAGCCATCCTCCCAGCTGCATTCTTACAGATAAACTTTAGATTAATTGTGGGGTTTTTTTTTAAGCTCAAAAATAATTTGCTTTGAACTGTACTAAATTACAACTAACTCATGAGAAACGGACATATTTTCAACAGTAGATCTTTCTATCCAAGAACATCTGTATCATTTTTTACACTTTTTCACAGAGTCTTCAATCTTTTTCACTTTGGATCCTACACATTTTTATGACAATTTTCCTAGGTTTTTAATGCATTTTGTTGTTACTGTGAATGAAATCATTTTTTTACATTACGATCTCTAAATGATCATTATGGGTTTAAAAGGAAAATATAGGTTTCTGAGTAGCTATTTTATAACTGGCCACCTCAACTGACCTCCTAGTTGGTATTAATTTCAGTTATTAATTAATAAGATGACACATGTGCTTGCATCACCCACAAACAGTGGCTGCTCTTGGCCACCATGTCTATGCCTGACTTCCCTTTTCTCACTGTGATGACTAACGCTTCGAAAACAATGTCAAGTAATTCCACTTTTATTTTCTAAGTTCCACCCGCAAGGAGGAGGCCAAGCAGCTCTCCAGCCTCTTGCGCTCCGGTGTCACTTTTCTAAACTCAAAAACAAAAGAGTGGAGCCTGTATACACATCTCTGTATTGCTCACAACATTCCAGTCATTAAAAACTAATGACTTGGCAACACTGGAAGTGTTGAAGGAAGAAGGCAGGTTGTTGCTCCCTTACCACCCCAGCCAGCCGCCGTCCGCTGTGTGCGCCCATCCTGTGTAATTGGCACTCAGTTGTCGTCAGAACATAGGAAGTGTCAGTTCAGAGGTTGAAAGCACTTCCTGGATTCTGCACGCAGACTCCTAGACCCAGCCGGGCATGTGTGCACATTCCCACCTCCCCATCAGAAACGGTGGTGAAAGAGTGGAGCGCAGAAAACATCAGAGTGGCAGCTCCTCTAAGGACCACGGTGAGATGACAGGAGGGGAAGGAACCGGGCGTGGAGGCACCCAGAGGGTGACAGAGCTGGAGAGGAAGAGGGCAGCTGGCATGGCCGCGCCATCAGGCTGGACCGGCCGATCTAGAGACTGGAAAGCCTGAGAGAACTGTCCCTGCCCTGGTCACTGGCTGTCTGGGTGACATGAACAACTCCCCTTAGTAAAGAGAGAAAACTGAATTTCCAAGGACACGTTCAGCTCCGAGTTCACGTATCTGTTCCCTAGGGGAAGCGAGGCACCCGGGATGAGGGCTGGGCTGTCAGAGCGAGACGACTGAGAAGCAATCCCAGGTGTTTCCAGACCATGAGGTCATCCGCGCTTTGTGTTGGAAAGGACCGGATGGCTGACCTAACATAATTCCCCCCGCTTTAGGAATCCCCTCTCGAACACCCTTGACATCCCGAGACTGATTCTGACCCTGTGTCCTTCCCAGGGATCTAAATGGCAGTTCTTAGATTCTGGTACAGGAACAATGCCAGTCTGAGACAGTCTTCATCACTGGCAGCTCAAATATCCTTTCTTTCATGAATGATAACACTGCCATATGGTAGGTAGTTTTTAAAGTACCTTATTACAAAATCAAGACATCAACTCCCCAACACACCCAGGTTTTCCTTCCAACTAGTAAATTCCATGGACAGAGGAGCCTGGTGGGCTGCAGTCCATGGGGTCGCTAAGAGTCGGACACGACTGAGCGACTTCTCTTTCACTTTTCACTTTCATGTATTGGAGAAGGAAATGGCAACCCACTCCAGTGTTCTTGCCTGGAGAATCCCAGGGACGGGGGAGCCTGGTGGGCTGCTGTCTATGGGATCGCACAGAGTCGGACACAACTGAAGCGACTTAGCAGCAGCAGCAGCAGTGTTTGAAAGAATCCACCTTCAATGTGGGAGACCTGGGTTTGATCCCTGGATTGGGAAGATGCCCTGGAGAAGGGAAAGGCTTCACTCCAGTATTCTGGCCTGGAGAATTCCAGGGGTCACAAAGAATCAGACATGATTGAGCAACTTTCACTTTCATTTTCAGTGTTTGAAACACAAGAGAGTAAGAAGCCTTCAGTTCGGTTCGGTTCAGTTGCTCAGTCGTGTCCCACTCCTTGCGACCCCATGAATCACAGCACGCCAGGCCTCCCTGTCCATCACCAACTCCCAGAATTCACTCAGACTCATGTCCATCGAGTCAGTGATGCCATCCAGCCATCTCATCCTCTGTCGTCCCCTTCTCCTCCTGCCCCCAATCCCTCCCAGCATCAGGGTCTTTTCCAATGAGTCAACTCTTCGCATGAGGTGGCCAAAGTACTGGAGTTTCAGCTTTAGCATCATTCCTTCCAAAGAAATCCCAGGGCTGATCTCCTTCAGAAGCCTTAGAGAACATCATATATGAGCAAACGTGTCATAAAAGAAGGACACCACACGAGAGCGTCTATGAGTTTCTGTGCAGATGATAAAGACAAACACAAACACATGCTTTATGGTGGAGAGGAATTCTTAAGTACATTTTCACCTTTCTGCCCCTCACACCCTTCATGGTGAGTGTCCAACACAAGATGGGAATGTGGGAACACACACATCATCTAACACTCACTTGTCTACAACTGATGAACTTGCATATTAATTACCGAGCAAAGGGACAGAAGTTTGCCTTGGTAGTCTTATGTCTGACATTTGAATAAGCAGCGAAGGTTTAAGACAGTCCTCGAAACTGGGAAACATCACCAAGGTGTGGTGAGATGGGGATCTCCTAGGTGTGAGGCAGGGCTTCTCTTGAACACTCCCCAACCTGGGAGTTGTGTACAATTAAAAAAATGCAGGAGGAGGGGAAGGTGTGTATTTCAGGTATAAGCTGTACATCTCATCCTCAAAAGACATTAGACCATAGTGACCATTTGTTCCCACTGTAACATGAGTTACGATATTTAAATTGTGTCCAGCTAAAAATGCTTTTGACCAGAGCATACTACAAACTTGCACAAACAGACAGACTATATTCTTCACAGGCAATGGAAATATTTTAATAAAAATGTAATTGGATAAAGTATGAATAGGCTTTCATGAGAGACACTGTGCTTAAATCTTACTTTTTCTGGAAAAATCAGAACAGAGCAGACCCTAGATCCACTTAGAAGAAATAGATCCAGTTCAGTTCAGTTCAGTCGCTCAGTCGTGTCCGACTCTTTGTGACCCCATGAATCGCAGCATGCCAGGCCTCCCTATCCATCACCAACTCCCGGAGTTCACTTAAACTCATGTTCATCGAGTCAGTAATGCCATCCAGCCATCTCATCCTCTGTCATCCCCTTCTCCTCCTGCCCCCAATCCCTCCCAGCATCAGGGTCTTTTCCAATGAGTCAACTCTTCGCATGAGGTGGCCAAAGTACTGGAGTTTCAGCTTCAGCATCAGTCCTTCCAGTGAACACCCAGGACTGACCTCCTTTAGGATGGACTGGTTGGATCTCCTTGCAGTCCAAGGAACTCTCAAGAGTCTTCTCCAACACCACAGTTCAAAAGCATCAATTCTTCGGCGCTCAGCTTTCTTCACAGTTAGAAGTGGCCAATTGATTTTCTATCAGTTAAAGGTAGAAAAGTGCCAAGGCAATTTAAAAGAGAAACAATAATCTCTTTAACTGCTGGTAGTCCCAATAGCTGCACAACTGGGCACTCATATAAGAAAAAAAAAAAAGAACAATGACTCGTATCATATGCAAAAATGAACTGAAAATAAATCTGAGATATAAATGTAAGAGCTAAAACTATAAAACTAGAAGAAA
The DNA here is from genome assembly GCF_003369695.1 of Bos indicus x Bos taurus. Taxonomy (NCBI): domain Eukaryota; kingdom Metazoa; phylum Chordata; class Mammalia; order Artiodactyla; family Bovidae; genus Bos; species Bos indicus x Bos taurus. The sequence goes on from NC_040093.1 coordinate 53,994,103, forward strand.
ACATAAGGTCATATAAGTGCCTTGGGTTGGGCAAAGATTTCTTAAACGGGACACAAAAAAGTACAAACTAAAAAGGAAATATTTGATAAATTGGACTTAATCAAAAATTGTTAAGTTTTGCTCTTAAGTGACACTGTTAAGAAAATGAAAAGCCAAACCATAAAAAACAGTTGCAAAACATATACCTGACAAAAGACTCGTATTTAGAATATAAAGAACTCTTGCAACTCAATAATAAGAAAACAAACAACTGAGTTTTAAAAAAAACAGTCAAATAATCTCAACAGACATTTCAACAAAGAAGATAAATAGATGGCAAATAAGCAAGCGAAAACATCATTGGTCATTGGGGAAATACAAATTAAAACCACAAATTAAAGTGATACCCCTATATGCTCATTCAGTTAGTTCAGTCACTCAGTCGTGTCCAACTCCTTGTGACCCCATGAACCGCAGCAGCCAGGCCTCCCTGTCCATCACCAACTCCCAGAGTTTACCCAGACTCATGTCCATTGTGTCGGTGATGTCATCCAACCATCTCATCTTCTGTCATCCTCTTCTCCTGCCTCAATCTTTCCCAGCATCATGGTCTTTTCCAATGAGTCAGCTCTTCACATCAGGTGGCCAAAGTATTGGAGTTTCAGCTTCAGCATCAGTCCTTCCAGTGAACACCCAGGACTGATCTCCTTTAGGATGGACTGGTTGGATCTCCTTGCAGTCCAAGGGACTCTCAAGAGTCTTCTCCAACACCACAGTTCAAAAGCATCAATTCTTCAGTGCTCAGCTTTCTTTATAGTCCAACTCTCACATCCATACATGACCACTGGAAACACCATAGCCTTGACTAGATGGACCTTTGTTGGCCAAGTAATGTCTCTGCTTTTTAATATGCTGTCTAGGTTGGTCATAACTTTCCTTCCAAGGAGGAAGCGTCTTTTAATTTCATGGCTGTAGTCACCATCTGCAGTGATTTTGGAGCCAAAAAAAAAAATAAAGTCTGACACTGTTTTCCCATCTATTTGCCATGAAGTGATGGGACCAGATGCCATGATCTTCGTTTTCTGAATGTTGAGCTGTAAGCCAACTTTTTCACTCTCCTCTTTCACTTTCATCAAGAGGCTCTTTAGTTCTTCACTTTCTGCCATAATGGTGGTGTCATCTGCATATCTGAGGTTATTGATATTTCTCCCGGCAATCTTGATTCCAGCTTGTGCTTCATCCAGCCCAGCATTTCTCATGATGTACTCTGCATATAAGTTAAATAAGCAGGGTAACAATATAGCCTTGACGTACTCCTTTTCCTATTTGGAACCAGTCTGTTGTTCCATGTCCAGTTCTCACTGTTGCTTCCTGACCTGCATACAGATTTCTCCAGAGGCAGGCCAGGTGGTCTGGTATTTCCATCTCTTTCAGAATTTTCCACAGTTTATTGTGATCCACACAGTCAAAGTCTTTGGCGTAGTCAGTAAAGCAGAAATAGATGTTTTTCTGGAACTCTCTTGCTTTTTCGATGATCCAGTGGATGTTGGCAACTTGCTCACTGGGAGAGTTAAAATTAAAACACCAACACCACCGAGTGCTGGCGCAGCTGTGGAGCAATGGGCACTTTCTGCACTGCTGGAGGGGTATAGAATGGTACAGCCCCTTTGGCAAACATAAACCTATCACGTGACCCATAATTCCACTCATAGGTGTTTGCCACAAACACAGAAAAACGTATGCTCACATTAATATCTGTAAACAAATGTGTGTAGTAGCATCAGTCAAGGCTCCAGAAATTGGAAACAACCCAAGTGTCCATGAACTATGAACTGGTGAATGGATAAACATACTGGGTGTGTCCAGGTCATGGGTATCACACCCTGTTGCGGGTGAATTGTAAGAGTGTGACATCAAGTTTAAAAAGCCAAACGTGAAGACTACCTACTGTAAGATTCCATGTACATCCAATTATCTTAAAAGACCAAACCACAGCTCAGCTGGTAAAGAATATGCCTGCAATGCAGAAGACCCCAGTTTGATTTTTGGGTTGGGAAGATCCACTGGAGAAGGGATAAGCTACCCACTCCAGTGTTCTTGGGCTTCCCTGGTGGCTCAGCTGGTAGAGAATCCACCTGTAATGTGGGAGCCCTGGGTTCGCTCCCTGGGTTGGGAAGGGAAGGGTACCCACTCCAGTCCGCTGGCCTGGAGAATTCCATGGACTGTATAGTCCATGGGGTCGCAAGGAGTCGGATGTGACCAAGCAACTTTCACTTTCACAGTGAGAGAGCAGAGAGAGGAAGGAGGAGACTGGCTACGGGAGATGAGGGAACTCTGGGGATGATGGGAATGTTTTATCTCGTCACTGCAGGGGTTACACGCCCGTACACATTTGTCAAAACTCATCAGATTGTACACTTAACACTGGTGAGTTGCATTGTACGTAAATTACACACTAGCAGAGCTGAACCCCCGAAGCGTCCCGAGTCCATGACCAAGAACAAGTCCAGTGCTGCAGTCACAACAGTGGGGAAGTAAGACTTCAGTTTCGTTCTGCCAGAGGATTCCTCTGAATCTAGGTGAGTGAAAGCAAAACACTGCAGACTTTCAGGCTTTCCCTGACGCCTCCCCACACTGGGCCCCTCGCCCAGCTGCGTGGCTCTCTGGGCACGTGGCCCAAGACTCTTGGTTTCTCTTCTTTTTAGACGACTTTGACCTCGTGCCCAGAGGGGTTTTGGTTCTCAGCTGCCCTGTCAGCGTGGACTTTCCATGTTGCGTTCCCCAGTCGACATCCCAGTCCGGGTCATCTGAAAGCACTCACCCTCACCCTTGCCCTTCATTTTCTGTGACACTTGAGGAACATTTGCACCATGGGCGATCCTGAAGAGAAGGTTCTGCAGGTGAGGATAGGTGGTCCTGGGATCCACCTGGAAAGGCATGAGTCAGACAAGGCAGAGAGGTCCGCTAGCCCTCTGGGCCCACCTCCAAGACAGCCTGTACAAGGCTGCCTTCAAAGGGAAGGTCCTGGCCATCCTGCATGGCAAGGGTCCCAAGGAGAGGACAGTGGCTTCTAGGATGACCAAGCATGGTCCCTCGAGCAGTGCTGGCCCCGCTGGGAGCAGCCTCAACCTGTCTGGTAGGCCATCACCCAAATTTCCTCACCCTGGGTTGGGGGCGGGGGGGCACCTTTCAGCTTGAGGACACCGACCCCTGCCTGTCAGTGCACAGGCCTGCATGCAGTCTGAAGGGCAAAAGCCCACAGCACCAGAAATTCCTAGGAAGGGCTTTCCGTAACCCATCTTCAAGCATCAGAGTAACAGGATTCAAGAGAAACTGATGTGAAAGGAAACTGACTGGTCAGGCACCACTTCCCATCAGCGGGACAACCACAGCAGGAAGCGGGGGAGTCCCTAGGGCTGCCTGAGGTGCAGATGCGGCCTATAAAAGGCACCCGGAATACACCTGTCAAGAGTAGCCCACCACACAGACAGAAACCTGGCCTTCAACGCTCCTGGCCCCTGGGTTTTCTTCCCACTGCCTGGCTCAGGGGCAAATTCAAGCCAGGCTGGGTCATAATTCCCAGGCGTGAATGAGAAATAACTTGTGAGCTGGTTAAATGTCATCTATAACTGTGTTCTGGTGTCAGCTGATCTCTCACAACCAGCATGTGAGTTTCCTGAGGATTTACACTTCTGTGCCCCCCACCTGTTGGTCATGGTGGCCGCTCAAGTTTGAAAATGATGGTGATGGTTGAAGTTGGCCCTCCGGGTGACCTTTCCATGGTAAGCTCTCTGTTCAGACAACAGTCCCTAGTAGGGGCATCAGGCCCAGGGCTCCCCTCCTGCCACGTGTTCACGAGATCAAAGTTAAGAGCTGGGATTTCCCTGATGGCCCAGTGGCTCAGACTCCAAGCTCCCAATGCAGGGGGCCCGGGTTCAATCCCTGGTCAGAGAACTAGATTCCCCATCTCAAAACTAAGATCAAAGATTCCACTTTGCCACAACTAAGACCTGGCAGAAACAAATAAATAAAAATAAAATTTGTCTTTAAAATCACGGAATTAAGGGCATCCTTGGAGGAAAGTCCACCAGGTCTGCCTGGCTCTGAAGTGTGCGTCCCGCTGTTCCAGGTGTCCGTGAGCAACACTCCCACCTCTGGACCTGCCCTCTGTCCGCAGTGGGAGAGCCTACCTGCTCTGTACACACAGAGTGTCACCTACTTGGCCAACACCAAGCCTGGCTAAACGCCACCGTTTCTCCACACCTACGGCCCGTGGCGGGGCACGGCTGCGGGAGAGCAGGCACCGGCTGGCCGCCTCCCTTTGGTCCCGACTTTCGTCCTCAGTGCCTTTCTGCTGCTGGACCCGTCTCTCTCTCCCGCTCCCCCCGGAAACCATCGCATACTTTCTCCTCACTCTCCAGCACCCCCTTGATCTGGTTCCTATTTCACTGAGGAAAAAATGTAAGCAACCAGAAGAGAAAGAGACAGGAGCCAAGGTCTTCCTTTAATCAGGGTCTTCGTGGAGTGTTTACTCCCCAGAGCCCAGCTTCCCAGGTCTGGCACTGCCCACAGCCCCAGGCCACTTACGGAGGCCGTGGTGCTTACCTATGTGTGCCCTGACACTGGCTGGAAGCCCTGGGGTTCCAGTGCTGGTTTGGGGTTCATCCTCCCCTATTGCACAAACACATAGCTTGCAAGAGGACAGGAGTAGACCAAAGGAGGAAATTTCAATTCGAAGATCATTCAACCAGCATCCCTTGCTCAGTCCTGGGAACAGAACTGTGTGCAAGACAGAGCTTCCAGAACAGTGGGAGAGACAGCGCTGAAACATACACACACAGAAATCACCATGTGTGCAGATCCTGTGAAGGGAGTGGGGAGGGCGGGGTGCAGCGACGGCACAGAGAAGAGATGTGCTAAGGGTCTTGAAATGGGGGGTACCCTGCCTCATCCAAGCGTCTCTAGTGTCAGCACTAGCGTCAGGACTGAGAGAGTCAGAGTCAGGGAAAGGGATGTGATGACCGAAACCAAGACAGAAAGGAAGAGAAATTTGAAGCTGCTATGCTGCCGACTTTAAAGAGGAGGACAGGGTCCCCAAGCCAAGGAATGTGGGAGACTCTGGAAGATGGAAAAGGCAAGGACACGGCCCTCCTCTGGAGGGCCAGGGAGGAGCACAGCCCTGCAACACCAGATGTCAGCCCAGGGAGACCCGCGCCAGACTGCTGACTCCAGGACTGTGGGGAAACAAGTCTGCATGCGTTTTAAAATTGAGGCAGAAGAAACATACCACCTTATATTGGTTTCAAGGATGCAGTGCAAGGATTCAATATCTGTATATACTGCGGAATGATCACCACAGTAGGTCTAACATCTGTCACCAGATGGAATTACAGAGTTTTCTTCTTGTGATGAGAACCTTTAAGGTCTACTCTCTTAGCAACTTTCAAACATATGTGGTTTTGTTAACTAGAGTCACCATACCATACGTCATATCCCCAGCACTTAAATTTGTCTTGTTTTAGGCCACTGAATTGGTGGTGATTTGTTTTAGCAGTGAGAGGAAACTACATGATCTTAAATGTCTCCTGCTAATATTTATTCCTTGAATAATGAAAAAACAAAAAAAGCAATTCAGGTACTATGACAAGGCAGCAAGCATCCATGACGGCTAAGTTATTTCAGTCATGTCTGATTCTGTGTGACACTATTGACTGCAGCCCTCCAGGCTTCTCCGTCCATGGGATCCTCCAGGAAAGAATACTGGAGTGGGTTGCCCTGCCCTCCTCCAGGGGGTCTTCCTGACCCAGGGATCGAACCCACGTCTCTTATGTCTCCTGTACTGGCAGGCAGGTTCTTTACCACTAGCACAACCTAGGAAGCCCCAAGACAACGTGTCAGTTCAGTTCAGTTGCTTAGTCGTGCCCGACTCTTTGTGACCCCATGGACTGCAGCACACCACACCTCCCTGTCCATCACCAACTCCCAGAGTTTACCCAGACTCATGTCCATGGGTCAGTGATGCCATCCAAACCATCTCATCCTCTGTCATTCCCTTCTCCTCCCACCCTCAATCTGTCCCAGCATCAGGGTCTTTTCCAATGAGTCAGTTCTTCACATCAGGCGGCCAAAGTATTGGAGTTTCAGCTTCAGCATCAGTCCTTCCATTGAATATTCAGGACTGATTTCCTTTAGGATGGACTGGTTGGATCTCCTTGTAGTCCAAGGGACTCTCAAGAGTCTTCTCCAACACCACAGTTCAAAAGCATCAATTCTTCAGTGCTCAGCTTTCTTTATAGTCCAACTCTCACATCCATACATGACCACTGGAAACACCATAGCCTTGACTAGATGAACCTTTGTTGGCAAAGTAACGTCTCTGCTTTTTAATATGCTTTCTAGATGGTCATAACTTTCCTTCCAAGGAGGAAGCGTCTTTTAATTTCATGGCTGTAGTCACCATCTGCAGTGATTTTGGAGCCCCCAAAAATAAAGTCTGCCACTGTTTCCACTGTTTTCCCATCTGTTTGCCATGAAGTGATAGGACCAGATGCCATGATCTTAGTTTTCTGAATGTTGAGCTGTAAGCCAACTTTTCAGTCTCCTCTTTCACTTTTATCAAGAGGCTCTTTAGTTCTTCTTTGCTTTCTGCCATAACGGTGGTGTCATCTGCATATCTGAGGTTATTGATATTTCTCCCGGCAATCTTGATTCCAGCTTGTGTTTCATCCAGCCCAGCGTTTCTCATGATGTACTCTGCATATAAGTTAAATAAGCAGGGTGACAATATACAGCCTTGACGTACTCCTTTCCCTATTTGGAACCAGTCTATTGTTCCATGTCCAGTTCTAACTGTTGCTTTCTGATTTCTCAAGAAGCAGGTCAGGTGGTCTGGTATTCCCATCTCTTTCAGAATTTTCCACAGTTTATTGTGATCCACACAGTCAAAAGCTTTGGCATAGTCAATAAAGGAGAAATAGATGTTTTTCTGGAACTCTCTTGCTTTTTTGATGATCCAGCAGATGTTGGCAATTTGATCTCTGGTTCCTCTGCCTTTTCTAAATTCAGGTTGAACATCTGGAAGCTCATGGTTCAAGTATTGTTGAACCCTGGCTTGGAGAATTTTGAGCATTACTTTACTAGCATGTGAGATGAGTGCAATTGTGTGGTAGTTTGAGCTTTCTTTGGCATTGCCTTTCTTTGGGAATGGAATGAAAACTGACCTTTTCCAGTCTTGTGGCCACTGCTGAGTTTTCTAAATTTGCTGGCATATTGAGTGCAGCACTTTCACAGCATCATCTTTTAGGATTTGAAAGAGCTCAACTGGAATTCCATCACCTCCACTAGCTTTGTTCATAGTGATGCTTCCTAAGACCCACTCGACTTCACATTCCAGGATGTTTGGCTCTAGGTGAGTGACCATACCAAGGCAACGTGTACTAGTCATCAAATCAAATGTACCCCTGGTAAGCACATTAACAGTTGAGAGGCTTTCTAACTCCTGGAAAGAACTCAGCAAGAATTGTCTTGGGCTGCTGAGAACAGCTTCTCAAACAAAGACTCTCCTGCCCCCAAAGTGAGACACCTTGTGTTCATTATGTTCAATAGCCCCTCATAGAAAGATGGAGCCTGGGGGACAGTCAGGTGCTCGAGTGTAGCAGCTCTGGTTTAGCAGGCATCACCCTTGACGTCTCCTGGAATTGTTACTTCATCACTGATTCTCCAGGCCACTCACCCTGAGGAGTGCTATGCACAGTCAACTGCAGGAAGCAAGTCAACTTAACCACGAAAGAGTTTGAGGTCCTATGACCTTCTAGCCAGGCCCTGCACAGATCCGAGTCTGTCACGCAGTGCACTGAGCGCATAGCCTGCCTGCAGCACCCCAGCTTTGTGCTCCTGCCCCAAAGTCCCTTTGAACTGCCCTGAGCCTGTGTCCTCCTTTGCAAATGGCAGAGAGACATTTCCACCTCAAAGAGCTGTTGTGGGAGGCTTCCCTGGGAGTTCAGTGATTAAGAATCTGCCTTGCAATGCAGGGGACGTGGGTTCAATCCCTGGTCAGGGAACTAAGATCCCACGTGCCACAGCTAAGCCTCCGCATCGCAGCTACAAAGTCCGTGTGCTTCAACTACAGCGTCTGCACCCTGGAGCCCATGGGCCACAACTAGAGAGACCGTGCACTGCAACAAAAGATCCTATGTGCTACAAATAGGGCCTGACACAGCAAAATAAATAAGTAAATTAAAAGAGAGAGAGAGAGAGAGCTGCTGTGAAGATGAAATGAGACACGAGAAGCAGCTGACGCCCAGTAGGCAGTGAGGATAGCAGTTGTCATCTGCATCCATACTTTGACACAGAAGAAGCGGAGCGGAGAGGAGGGTGGTCGGAAGTGAAGGAAAGAAAGTCAAAGGATTTCGGTCATGCCTATAACTTAAATGATTAGGACTTTTTTTGGGTGGGGGCACACCGCATGGCTTGTGAGATCTTAGTCCCCCAACCAGAGATTGAACCAGGGCCCTCGGCAGTTAGAGTGGGGAGTCCTAACCACTGGACTGCCAGGGAATTCAGATAATTAGTCCTTTTAAGGGCAGCCGGGCTGGATGCAAACTCCACGGAGTTCAGAGGTCTGACTGATGTGGAAATTGAAGGAAGCCCTCACTTGATTTATATGGACAAGCACAGACACTGAAATGAGTGGCTAATACAAGATGTCAGCGGTGGCTGCACATTCCTCAGGCATAACCCAGGGACCCTGGGCTCCCCATTGTGTGAAAGGGTAGTTTTAAGAGCCACAGCCCTCTCAGAACTGCTCCCCCAGGTGATTCTGAGATGCACTTGGGTTTGAGAACAACTGCTCCAGGTAAAGTATTTTATTGCTTCCATGAGAGCAGTGCTCCCCAAGATAGGATCCAAGATCTTTCAATTGCTAGTTCCATAAACATGCATCCGAACTTGTACAATTAACATTGATGGATTACAGAAGGTTGAATGAATTATGGGAGGTCAAATCAGTCAACCCTAAAGGAAATCAACCCTGAATATTCATTGGAAGGACTGGTGCTGAAGCTGAAACTCCAATACTTTGGCCACCTGATGTGAAGAACTGACTCATTGGAAAAGACCCTGATGCTGGGAAAGACTGAGGTCAGGAGGATTAGCGGGTGACAGAGGATAAGATGGTTGAATGGTATCACTGAGTCAATGGACATGAGTTTGAGCAAACTCCGGGAGATGGTGAAGGACAGAGAAACCTGGAGTGCTGCAGTCCAAAGGGTCACAAAGAGTCGAACACATTTAGGAACTGAACAACAAAGGAGATAGATGGAAAAGAAATTGACATTTGACAGAATTTTCCAAAATAATTTTGTGAACAAACAGAAATGGAGCAGCAGTCCAGGTCACTGGGACCTCCCAGTGGTTGGGTCATTCTATTTTTTCCTTGTCCTTCCCCAAACTCTTAACTTCCTCATTGCAGCCCTCATTGAGTTGACCTCTCACTCCAGGCTCATTTCCAGAAGTGTTTAGACTCTCTGCTCTGAAAGTCTCTTTCTCTAAAGGCAGTATTTCATGATCCCTCAGATCCTGACTTTCCCTGACTGCACAAGGGGATCCACAGAAACCCTAAGTGTCTTCTGATACCGTGTGACTACCAAATAGCAGCTGCCAGTGACAGCGTGAAGCCCCCCTCACCCCACCTAAACTCATGCCTGTTGTGAAATCTAGGGTGTAGAGGGATGTTCAGAAAATAGCTTCTTCCTTCCTGTGGCCAATTTCATGTAGACATGTCAGAATTGCAGGGGGAAAATGAGAGGTTAAAAAAATACACTGGATTTGCTGAAAAAGTTATTTCTTGTAAAAGTTTCTCCCTTCCATTTAGGGACGACATGAACAAGCAGATTACTCTGTTTCCTTAATCTGCGAAGGTAGAGAAAAACCCACTTCAGCAAGGGCTCTGTGCCTGAGCCAGCCACCATCTCCAGCTGTAGGGTGAAAATAACATTGAGGGTCCATCAAACCAAACCCCAGTGGGTTCTGTTTGAACATTTCTGCAGTCAGTCAGTAAGTTCAGTCACTCAGTCATGTCTGACTCTGCAACCCCATGGCCGGCAGCACAGCAAGCCTCCCTGTCCATCACCAACTCCCAGAGTTTACCCAACTCATGTCCATTGAGTTGGTGATACCATCCAACCATCTCATCCTCTGTCGTCCCCTTTTCCTCCCACCCTCAATCTTTCCCAGCATCAGGATCTTTTCAAATGGGTCAGCTCTTCGTATCAGGTGGCCAAAGTATTGGAGCCTCAGCTTCAACATAAGTCCTTCCAGGGAATATTCAGGGTTGATTTCCCTTAGGATGGACTGGTTGGATCTCCTTGCAGTCCAAGGGACTCTCAAGAGTCTTCTCCAACACCACAGTTCAAAAGCATCAATTCTTCAGTACTCAGCTTTCTTTATAGTCCAACTCTCACATCCATACATGACCACTGGAAAAACCATAGCCTTGACTAGATGGACCTTTGTTGGCAACGTAATGTCTTGGGGAATTTTGAGCATTACTTTACTAGTGTGTGAGATGAGTGCAATTGTGCGGTAGTTCGAGCATGCTTTGGCATTTGAACATTTCTTATGACCTCAAAATTTAGTTATGGAATGGGGTCCCTGCAGAACCAGGCTGAGACGTGGGTAGATCTTGTATTCAGTCACTCCATTCCTGCCTACAGCCTTTAAAAGGTCTTTTATTTCAGGTCACTAGTGGTAACCCTCTGTGTCTTCACCTGAAATGTCTTTGTGTCACAATCCCTCCTGAGTGATGGCTTAGATTCTAGCTTGGCAGATACCCTTGCTCATCTCTTTGAAGATATTATTCTATTGTGTTCCACTTTATTTAAACATGCCAGGATAACTGGGCATCTATATGGGAAAAAAAGAAATTGGACCCTTACCTCACACCATACACAAAACTCAATTCTATGTAAATTATAGATCTACGTGTGAAGGCAATAATACAAAGTCTTTAAAATTAATATTAGAAATCTCTCTGCATGAATCTGGAATAGGTAAGTTTTCCTTAAGACAAAAAGAAGTCATTAACCTCAAGGGAAAGATTGATAAATACAACTCTATTGAAATTTAATATCAAAAATGTCATTAAAAATCCACAGATGAGAGAAGATACTTATAATACATGTACCAAACAGCTGGTTCTTATCCAGAATATATGAAGATCTCCTCAAAGCCGTAAGAAAATGAAACACCATAATTGAAAAACTGGAGGAAACTTTTTACAAGAAAGCAAGAAGGCCAATAAATCACGAAAGTATGCTCAACCTCATTAATAATAAGATAAATACAAATTAAAATAACAACAAGTTACAACTATATACCCTATGACACACAATTCCACATTTAGTATATGCCCAGCAAAACGCAAACAGCAGAATACATGTGAATATATATATACACACACACACACATGTGTGTGTGTCTGTGTGTATGTGTATGTATATATGTCAATTTCCAAAGCCTAGGGGGGAAAATGTCCATCAACTTTAGAATGGGGGAAAAAACCACATTAGAATGGATAAATAACGTGTGTATATTTGTGCCAATGAATAATACCCAGCAATGAAGATAAACGGCCTAGGGCTCCACACCACATGGATGAACCTTAACATGGTATTGAGTGAAAGGAGCCAATCCCACCCCCCACAAAAAGATGCAAATGATATGGTTCCATTGATACCAATTTGGAAATAAACAAAAATGGAACACTTCAGGATGAATACACAAGCAGTGGGTGCAGAAGGCAAAGTAGGGGTCTGATGACCATGAGGACAGTGGGACCTCCGGGGAGAGAGGGCCTGCTGGGAGGTGCCGCTTCTTGGGAACGCGTCAGTGGCACATTTATATTTTATGCACTTTTCTGTGAAACACAACACAGCAAAAAGGGGACGTTAAGGATTCCTAAAATAATAGGAACACAATCCATATCTTCCAAACTAGTGAATTAGAAAACCTGGGAAGAGGGGAGCACAGGGGAAAATGAAAAGATCAACAAAACTTAAAGCACAACGTTGGAGACAAGAATAAAACCAAAAGGAGAATAAATAGAAAGCACAACATAAATGCCACGGAGAAGAGGTTCAAACTTGTGCGTGCTCACTCATGTCTGACTCTTTGCGACCCCATGGACTGTACCCTGACGGGCTCCTCTGTCCATGGGGTTCTCCAGGCAAGAATACTGGAATGGGTTGCTATTTCCTTCTCCATGGGATCTTCTTGACCCAGGGATCAAACCCATGTCTCCTGCGTTGCAGGCGGATTCTTTACCGCTATGCCACCTGGGAAGTAAATTAGGGGCATCTGCTCACTGGGTGACTGCCCCCTCAATGCCCACCGCATGCCACTGAGAGGAAATAGAGGTTCCCACACAGAGGCACCGTTACATTCTGTCTTTGTTTAAAATAAATGCACCTTAATACAGTTACACATACACACCTACAAGTTCTAAGGGACCAGTCAGTAAAACGTTAGTTATCTCTGTGGGATGGAACTGTGGGTCGTTTTTATTTCTATTTCTAATATTTCTATAATTAGGCTCTGTCTCTTAGATTTTTTTAAGACTTTATTTTTTTAAAGCAGTTGTAGGTTCACAGCAAAATTGAGAGGAAGGCAGAGAGAGTTCCAATACACCCCCAACCCTGTTTCTACACACACAGCCTCCCCCATATCAACATCCCCACCAGAGGGGTCCATTCATCATACCTTATGGATCTACCCTGACGGGTCATCTCCCAAGACTACCGTCTACCGTCTACCCTGGGGCTCACTCTGGGCACTGCATACTCTGGTTGGACAAATCTATAAGGTCCTGTAGCCCCCATGACAGAGTCACACAGAGTATCTTCACTGCCCTAAAACTGTGTTCCGTTTACTCATCCCTCCCTCCCCCTAACTTCTAGCATCCTCAGATCTTTTCATTCTCTCCATCGTTTTGCCTTTTACAGAATGTCACAGAGCTGGAATCACAGAGTATGTAGCTTTTTCAGATGGGCTTCCTTTACTTAGTATTAATAATATGCATTTAAGGTTCCACCTGGGGCTTCCCAGGTGCTGCCAGTGGTAAAGAACCCGCCTACCAATGCAGGAGACATAGAGACAAGGGTTCGATCCCTGGATCAGGAAGATCCTCTGGAGGAGGGCATGGCAACCCGCTCCAGTATTCTTGCCTGGAGAATCCCATGGACAGAGGAGTCTGGAGGGCTACAGTTCATAGGATTGCACAGAGTCGGACACTACTGAAGTGACTTAGCATGCACACAAGGTTCCTCTGTGTCTTTTCATGTTTTAACAGCTCCTTTCTTTTTAGTACTGATGCTGCTTGGAAGAAAAGCTATGACAAACCTAGACAGTGTATTAAAAAGCAGAGAGACCACTTTGCCAACAAAGGTCTGTATAGTGAGAGTTTTTCCAGTAGTCGTGTACAGATGTGAGAGTTGGACCATAAAGAAGGCTGAGCACCAAAGAATTGATGCTTTCAAATAGGGGTGCTGGAGAAGACTCTGGAGAGTTCCTTGGACTGCAAGAGTATCAAATCAGTCCATCGTAAAGGAAATCAACCCTGAATATTCATTGGAAGGACTGGTGCTGAAGCTGAAACTCCAATACTTTGGCCACCTGATGCGAAGAGCCAACTCGCTGGAAAAGACTCTAATGCTGGGAAAGATTAAGGGCAGGAAGAGAAGGGAGCGACAGGGGATGAGATGGTTGGATGGCATCACCAACTCAATGGATATGAGTTTGAGCAAACTCCGGGAGGTGGTGAAGGACAGGGAAGGCTGGCGTGCTGCAGTCCACGGGGTCACAGTTGGACACGACTTAGCAACTGAACGACAAGAAGTATTCCATTGTTTGGGCATACCACAGTTTAATCACTCACCTACTTAAAAGATATCTCGGTGCTTCCAAAATTTGGCACAATTGCTTTTTAAGTAATGGGAGTGACGTGGTAGTCAAGCTGAAGCCATGGTATGGAGATCCTCATGGGCCACGCCAAGTTTAGATGTCATACGTCATACAGGAGCGAATGAAGATTCTGGAGCAGACACTCAATGGGACAGGAGCCGGCCTTGGGGAGGATCCATTCACTGAAGATTCGTGGTGTGGCGGGGTCAGAGGCAAGCGCTGAGCCAGAAGGCGCCCCAATTGGCCCAAAGGTAAGTGGGAGGGCAGGGATGATGCACAAAGGCCGGGGAGGAGAAAGGCGAATGGGGCTTTCAATTCTTTGAGGACATTTTGGAGGAAAGAAATAATAGAGCACAGTGAGATTCAGGCAGCTGGGTGGGACCCGGGAAGAGGGAGTAGTCAGGAAGAGGACGCCCAGCCTTGGAAACCAGGAGGGGAGGCTTTATTTAAGTCAGTTGGGGTTAACCTCAAGTACTCCCCGAATGTGTAAGATGATGCCCCAGGAAAGCCAGGTGCAGTTAGAGCATCTCCAAGGGACGAAGAGAGGCCGGTGAGGAAGCGCACTGGCCAGAGGGCAACTCGCCTGTCAGCTCTGGCGCCTCCCTCTGGCCCGACCGCAATCCTGCAAGGGGGGAAGTGTGGAGATGAGGACAGCTCCTCCCAGAGAGATGAGCCCACGTGTCCAAGGCCATGAGCAGTGGAGGATGTGACTAAGGTGTGAACTTGCCCCTCCTGTGGGCAAATCCCACTCTGCTCTCCGATAAACCGCTCCCATAGAGACGGTCCCGTCTGTGGGGCTGAGGAGCAGAGAAGGGAGCAAAGGATCCCATAAGTGTGTGACAGGCACAGCCTGCACTGTCTGGGGACCTGGCCTCCAGGTATGGTGATGAGTGGACAAAGACGCACAGGTGGTCTCGTAGAAGAGACCTCCATGTGTGGGCGACAGGGGTGGGGGCACCGCATCCCTGGTCCTGGGGGTGGGGGGCACTTCACACACACTGCTCTTCCCCTGAGCTGGCGCTCAGGACTATGGTCTTTCCTCCCTGTTACAACTGAGGAGTCAGAGGCCCCAAGGGGCTCACAAGTCCCAAGACGTCCTACGGCACAGGCTTTGAACACAGGCTTGGATCCAGGGCACAGGCTTTGGGTGTGGCTGTCTTGCTTCCCAGCCTCAGGCTCCCCATCTGTGAGATCGCAACCTCACAGACAGCTGTTACTCGCTAAAGCCTGTGAGCTATCATGATGTCTGCGGCTAGGACCTCGTCATAAGAACTAGCATTTGCACTGAAGTGATGGCTTGTATTGATCAAGCATTTTCCACATTTCATAGCTCTGAACTCAGTTTTTGTTGTTTTTTTTTAACTCTAGATCAAGCATGCTTTCTGGGATATTATGCCGTTTTGTTGGAAGAAACAGTCTGTGGAAAGAAAGAAAATGTAGATGCTTGAAAATAAGGTTCTGGCTGAGCAGGAAAGGCAGGAAGTCTCCCCTCATAGTCTCCTGCATTAGTTTCAGCCTTCCTGAGACCTTGGCTGGGGGATCGTGTCCTCCTTCCACTGATACATCCGGAGGTCAGTGAGGGTGTCGTTTACTTCCGGTTGTTTTGTGAGCTCTAGGTAACTGGGCCCAGCGTGTCTTACCCATAGAAGGGTTTTGATAAATATTTGTGGAAGGAGGGGAAGACGAGGACAGGGAGAGCCAGAGAGCAGCCTGGATGCAAGACCTCTGAAGACCAAGACCTCCTGTGCAGAGTGTTTGTCTTGCCAATGTATAAATACGGGAGTTCCGAGATTATACAACTTTTTTTTCCCCTCAGAACTGACACACTGCCTACGGGAATGAGTTCAGTGTGGATGGCCTGGGCAGACAGGCCTCCTTCAGGTTGAAAAGCAGTATCCTGTGCTAAAAATGACCCGAGACATGGAGAACCTGGCCCGGCTGGGAGAAGCAATCTGTGCCTCCCCATCTGTCAGCAACACGGGCATTCAAACAGCTGTTCTCGACTGCTGGCCGCGACCCTCTCTCGACCAATGAAGGGTCCTACGGGGCGCGTGGGATTTAGCTCCAGGGTCTGCCTTTTTCAGTGAGGTGAGACCCCTCCCCATCCTTTCGTCACACTCTGAAATTAAGAAGTGGGAACTTCTGGAACCCACGGGACAAGGTGAACGTCACCCTGCTGGACGAGGTCAGGGGCTAAACACGCGCCCGCTGCACATGCGGAGCCCAGCGCCCTTTGCAAGTGGACAACTTACACTGCGCTTGACCTTCACACACCCACAGGCTATAAACAGCGTGAGAGAAGACGCAGCCGGCAGGGATCCGCTCTGCAGGGGGAAGTGGCCGTGTCACTGAAGGAGAGCACGTTAGTCACTAAGCTCGGCCTGGTTTCCTTCCAACAGCTGCCTTTTGCTACGTTATTAGATCTGGAAACGTTCAAGCAAAGAGAGCAATGAAGGGGGTCAAAACAATAACACTCGGGAACAGACAGGCAGAGACCCCGAGAGACAGCGCTTATGGGACGGGCTTGCACGACACTCACAGGTGAGTCTTACCACACCACTGTCAGAGCCCGAGGACCTAAAAACTGCAGAGGCTGAAATGCTACAGAGAAATCAACTGACTTCTAAACGATCTGGAGTCAGGAGTTCTATTTGTAAAAGCCGAAGTTGAAACGCTGACGTGGATGACAGAATCAATCCCGCACTGGCGGGTCTAAGAGATGCAAAGCTGCAACGGTTTTGCCACGTAGGAGAAAAGGGCGGTGAAAACTCACAGACACAGAGGGCTTCCCTGGCGGCTCAGTGACAAAGAACTCATCCGCTGATGCAGGAGGCACAGGTTCGATCCCAGGTCTGGGAAGATCCCACATGCCGCAGAGCAGCTAAGCCCGTATGCCGCAGCTACTGAGGCCCCCAGGCCCCAGAGCCCAGGCTCCACAAGAAGAGAAGCCACGGCAGTGAGAAGCTTGCACACCGCAGCTAGAGAGCAGAGAAAAGCCTGTGCAGCAGTGAAGACGCAGCCCGGCCAGAAATAAACAAAGTTTAAAAAGAAAACACGGAGTCGCGGGGCATGGGCGCTGGGAGGCGGGGGTGAGGCACAGGCATCTCCGTCACAAGGACTTTGGGGCCAAAAGCGGAGTGTGGGATGGGGTGGGCGGGGGGGGGTGCTGGGATTCTGAGGAGGGGTCAGGGGGGTTCAGACATCTATACCCTGAAAGGATGTGTCGTGAGGAGGCCAGGGGAGCAGTGGAGGGACTCGGGGCAATGTCCGTGTGTTATCACAGAGACCTGAGACGGGGGTCTCCAGGAAGGACTGCTTCCAAGGTGGGCCCTCGGCTGGTGTCTGGGAGCTCGGACCTGGGGAGGGTCCCCCTGGCAAGTGGCTCCCTGTCCTAAACTGTGTACAGATAGCAGAGCCGGCACTGGGCGCCTGCTGTCCTCCTGCGAGCCTGGGGTGAGGGTGGGTGTTGGGCAGAGGGTGCTCGTGGGACTGGCCCCCCAGTAAAAACCCTGGGCGCTGACTTCTGACGCGTCCCTGCTGGACAGCTCTGCGCACATGCCGCCTGGGCTCACTGCTGGGGGAGCTGAGCGTGTCCTGTGTGACTCCACTGGAGAGGACGCTGGAGGTTGGCCCCCAGGACTTCACCACCCACCTCTCGGCCCCTTCGCAGTGGCAAAACCAGTCCCGGAACCCAGTCGGGCATCCTTGGTGTGGATGGTAAAGAAGAGAACCATGTTCTTAAGCGTCCAGTCACACGGAGGCTGACACGAGGCCACACACAGACAAACAACAGCTGAAGACCCGAAGCGTGTCATGAATTATCATGGGAATGGTTAAAACCAATTAAAGAGATAAAACAGGCCATGTTCTGCTTTTAGATGGTACTTCCAAAATCACTGTGTTCTGAATATAAGGCAGATTGATCATCAAACAAAACAAAAAACTCAGGATGCAATTTTCCTTGTCGTGGGTTGAACTGTCTCCCAAAAAAAGACACACAGAAGCCCTAACCTCTGGTATCTGTGAGTGCGGCCTCATGTGGAGGTAGGTAGGGTCTCTGCAGGTGGGATCCAGTTAAGCTGGGGGCCTTGGCGCAGTTAGCGGTGCCCTAAGAAGAGACACAGTTGGGGGTGGGGGAGAGTGTGGGGGAGGGCCGTGTAATGCTGGAGCCACACCTCTACCTCCTCAGTCACGGAAAGCCCAGGATGTCAGGGGCCACCAGTCAAGAGACCGGCAAGGAAGGAGACTTTCTGAGAGCCTTGAGAGGTTCGGTGGCAAGGCCCCACCCTCAATTTCAGGCTTCTGGCCCCGGCAACTGTGAGAGAACACACCTCTGCTGTTTTAAGTCATCCAGAGATCAGTATTTGGTTACTGCTGCCCCAGAAGCTAACATTGCTATTGCTATTGCTATTGCTATTGCTAAGTCACTTCAGTTGTGTCCGACTCTGCGACCCCATAGACAGCAGCCCACCAGGCTCCCCTCTCCCTGGGATTCTCCAGGCAAGAACACTGGCTGCTGCTGCTAAGTCATTTCAGTCGTGTCCGACTCTGTGCGACCCTATAGACGGCAGCCCACCAGGTTCCCCCGTCCCTGGGATTCTCCAGGCAAGAACACTGGAGTGGGTTGCCATTTCCTTCTCCAATGCATGAAAGTGAAAAGTGAAAGTGAAGTCGCTCAGTCGGGTCCGACTCTTAGCAACCCCATGGACTGCAGCCCACCAGGCTCCTCTGTCCGTGGATTTTCCAGGCAAGAGTACTAGACTGGGGTGCCATTGCCTTCTCCGAGAAGCTAACATACCCCCTGGCTAACTAAGTAGGGTGCGCGAGCGGAAGGCACCTTGTATGGTCCAATGTCAGAACCACAGTTTGACCTGCCCCAGAGGCATTCCACACACACGTGACACGTTTTCACCCTGTGTGACAGAGAACCCGCTGACCTCAGTAACCTGAAAGGCTTGAGGCCCAGCTCTAAAATCAATCAATCTTCTGCTCTGAAGAAGTGGCCTCTGCCACTCAGCTTCCCAACCAAAGGCACGCCACCCACATCAGGTCCCAGTCGGCAGCGGAAGGACACCCTTCCCTCACAGAGGGCCTTGGCTTGCTCACCAGGGGCCGAGGGGAGCCCCTCAGGATGCAGGCTTGCTGTCCTTGGGAGGATCAGCCACACACTGCCCTGCACCTGAAGGGGGCTGATCACACCTGGGGAAAAATGTTTTCAAATTCTATGTGCTCGAATTGAAAGATAAAAGTCTTCACCTTCAAAGCATTTGTCAAGCTCAAATTAAAAGTTCAAAGTTCAAAGACACACTGGAAAAGGAAATGGCTACTCCAGTGTTCTTGCCTGGAGAATCCCATGGACAGAGGAGCCTGGCGGGCTTCATAGCCTATGGGGTCGCATGGAGTTGGACACAACTGAGCGTCTGAACAACAAATTTAAAGTTCAAAGACACACTTAGGAATCATACCACAGAGTAATTTTTGTTTTTTTGGCTGCGCTGGGCCTTGGTTCCTGCTCGCAGGCTTTCTCTACTGGGGAGAGTGGGGGCTACCCTCTGCTGGGGTGCGCAGGCTTCTCATTGCGGTGGCCTCTCTTGTTGCAGAGCACAGGCTCTAGGGCATGCGGCTCAGTAGCTGCGGTGCATAGGTTTAGTTGCCCCCGGGCATTCGGAATCTTCCCAGACCAGGGATTGAACCTGTGTCCTCTACATTGGCAGGCGGATTCTTAAGCACTGGACCGCCAGGGAAGACCCCACAGAGTGGATTTTAAATCACATCCGTGCCAGGAACACCAAAAGGCCACGACAGGGTCCCTGAGCTGGGGCCAGCCGGACGTGGACATGGACAGGTGGATGGAGGGTTCACACCCCAGCAAATAGTCAACTCTGAAGAGGTTGTAAGAAATACTTTACATGGTGTCAAAACCCCTCACAACACACCTGAGTCAAAAGCACCTTCCAGAAGGGACCTTCCAGTTTAGAGTCTCTAATTCCCACATTGGAAGGGCTAGGAAATTCCATGCCTAGGGAAACAGTCACTTTCCCAGTTATCCAGAGAGAGGGAACAGGCTGGGCCAGTTTGGGGGCTCTGACTTGTGCACTCCCAGCACAGCCCCACCCCCCGATTCTGGGGAGAAGAGGCTAATGGGACCGACTGGAGTGGTTGAGAGAAAGCTTTGTGAAAGGCTGTCCTTGAGCTCTGAGGGTGCAGAGTCTGTGTCTGGGCTGGGGGTGGAGGGTACCTGCTGAGCGGGAAAAGGGAAGGAAAGACAGGCAGGCCCAAACTGAGCCCTGTCCTGTCCCCTGCGGAGCAGAGCAAGCAGGGGTGGGGGCACGTGTGGAGGCCTTCAAGGCGGGGGCCCCCAACTGTCATCCTGGGGGAGAATGAGAACCCTGAGGCTACAAGGGGGCACCTGTGTGAGGCGTCTCTGGGACGCCTGTGAGGATTCGGGGAGGCTTCTTGAACTCCAAATGCCCGAGTAGAGGCTGTCTGTCCCCACCCCCTCCTGGAGACCCTGAAGGATCCTGACCAGCCTGTGCCTGTGGGAGGTCACCCCCTGCCATGCCCCCTCTGCCCACGTGGGGATGGGCTCCGGGTCTCTGGACTCCACACTACCAGGTGTCTGGAGGTGCACATGCCGGCCTGGGCAGGGAGCTTCTGGAAGTGGATCTCAGGAGAACAGCGAGAGAGCCTTGTCCCTGGGATCCAGGACTGCTTCTTACTCCCGGCTTGTGGGTAAAAGCAGTGGCCCGGAATGCATGCTGCAAGGTGCTTTGGGCTTTGAATCCCATGAGTTTGAGCATCCCCTGGTCACCCCAAGTTTTGGAGGTGGGCTGTGTGGCTGTGACTGATCTTTTGCAGGTGGGGGTGGGAAGGTGCAGAAAGACTCCACTGAAAGGTGTCCCCTCGCCCCAGGCCACCCCTCTCATGGGGACTCATCAGGGATCCCTTCATCCAGCAAATGTGGGGAATGTGCCCTGCACCCTGGGTCTAGGGCTCTGTGTCTGCAGAGAGGAGGGTGGGCCGAGCTAAGGGGACCTGCACCACTGATCTGTAGGAAAAAGGAGGGGCCGTCCTGTACATGGGGAGAATGGTGCGGTATCCCTCACAGGGAAGGAAGGAGCCAGGTTGGAGGCGCCAGAAGGTCCTGAGAGGGGCTATCTGGAAGGAGGACGTCCACACACTGCCTTCACTTCCCCTAGGGACCCTGTGCTGGTGATTTTATTGCCTGAGTTTATAGAGGGGCTTGGAGGGATTGGTGCCTTGCCCAGTGACAACAGCACTGGGCTCGACAGGTAGCTGGGGACCCCTCTTTCCCCTGCACCCCGCGGGCCCCTGAGAGCCACACTCAGGACCAGACGGGCCACGCCCATGTCTCCATCCAGGCCGAGACAGGCGGCGGCACGCAGAGTCCCCTTCATAGCTGCCGCGCCAGCCGCAGGACAGGGACCACAGCCCCGCGGCCAGGCTTCCAGCTGCACTGGGCGACACCAGCCCTGGGAACGAGGGCTGATGGGGAACTGAAAGAGCGCAGCCTGGCCCAGCTGGAGCGTGGAGTCCAGTTCCCAGGGACCTGGCGAGGACAAGGTCAAGGCCACACTGGTGTTTGTGCATTGCTCATTACTGGAGCACCGTCAGCCTTGCCGTATTGGTGCCCCTACCTGCCCCGTCCTCGGGAACCACCCAGAGCCTGGTCACAGCTAACAGCAGGCAGCCCTCATCCCCCGACCCTCCCTCTGGAGCTGGGGCAAGACGGCTCCAAGATGGAGATGGAGGTGCTGAAGGGGCCATTGCCTGGAGAAGGCAGAGAGTGGGCAGGGCGATGCGGGGCCCATCCGGAGACCCCCGCTCGGGGACAGTCCAGCGACTCCCTCCTCCTTCCCCACCAAGTCTGCAGGCACGCCCTGAGTGCCAGGGGCCTGGGCACCCCAGGAGACCCTCAGCCTGCTCCCACCCAAGGCCCTCAGCGCACACCCAGCCTCCCGAGCCCTGCGCCGCCTGGGCCCCTGCACCTGAGGTGTGCACTGAATCACACCTGCCCCTCTCTCCTGGGACGCGCATCAGTGCCCACCCTCCACTTCATCAGTGAGGAACCCTCCGCCCCCGTCTCAGTGGCACACCTGGCTCCAGGCCACTGCTTTCTAAGGTCCCCAGCTCTGGCTGGGCCACCCCTGGCTGCATAGAATGCAGAAGGACAGGGTCTTCTGCTCAAATCAGGGGCAGCACTGGAGCCCCCGAGCAGCTGAAGGATCTCAGTCTGTCCCCCACCTGACTCTGGGTTTCATCTGTCCTGGCCTCTCTCTAGCGAGCCACCCAGCTCCCTGCCGGAGAACACAGTTCAGTGGGCTCAGAGTGTCCAGAGCCTGGAAAGGTGGCCGCTGACCTCTGGGAGGGACCCCCAGTCCATGTTAGAAATGAAACATCTGCATCCAGCCCGTGGTTTGTTAGTGGTCACCTGGGAGTGGCTGAGCTGTGAGGCTGCAGCCTGAGGCCTCACCCTGGGGAGCGGAGGGAAGGCCTGGGAGCCTCTGCTGCAGACAGCGATGGCGCTCACTCACGCAAGCTTGTGGCGTTTCCTTTCCAAGACTGAGGGCTCCTAAGGCCCTGAGGCACTTCCACCTCCAGAAGTTAAGGGTGTCTGAGTTAGGTGGGGTGGACCCACACCAGCTCCAGGACAGCCCCTGGAAGCCGAGTTTTCTTCGGTCATTTCTAACACCTAACAGCATCAACATTTCTTTTAAATTTTGCCTCTTTCTCTGAAAGATGGAATTTTTTAAAATTCCTTTATTCGACACTTTACTTCATGACGAATTCTCAGAACAGCGTTCACTCCCACTTCTCAAAGTGACCTAGACTCCAAAGGCAGACACAGAAGCCCTATTGACTTTGCCACTATTTTACTCTGAGGTTTGGCAAGAAACAACTGACCTCAAAAGGCAGAACCTGTTTTTGCATGTGACTTCACGGTGTAAGTCTCTGACTATTACTGGGGCAGCCGTCTGCTTACTTATAATAGCAACCTTCTAAATCACCTGAAATGCTCAGTGTTTCACCACCAGTTGATTCCATTTGATTCTTCCAACAGTTCCAAGCTGGGGGTTATGATCTTCATGACAACAGAGCTGGCTGAGACTCAGTGACCATGCCTTCCACGCCCTCTGCAGTGTCCTAGGGGTTGAGCTCACATCATCACATCATGGGCCCTTTCCAGCCCACCATGCCCACTGATGTTTCTAAAGCCCAGGTTTTGACAGCCAAGTGCCATTTGTAGTGGCTTCAAAGCCCCCGATCCACAGAGCTGTGGTTCTCTACTCTTGGTGACCCACTTCTTATACTGAAGTCTTGCCCTGCTCACAGAAAACCTGAGAAGACTCCAAACTAGTCGACGAGATTGCAACCATGTAAGGAGGCTCCCAGGGCACAGCAGGTCCCCAAAGCTGCCCTGTTCCCCCATGGCTCCCGCACGGCATGCGCTGCCCTCACTGGGCTCCCCTGTGAGGCGCCGCTGTCGGCTTCAAGAGACACCCTTGAACCTTTTCAGACGACTCTTGTTCACGGCTTCCCTGGAGCAGGGGGTAACTTTGGCATCCTCCTGTACACAAAGGGCAATTGACCTTCGCCCCAGCCGGTGAGGGTTCCGGGCCCACAGAGAGCACGGCTTTCCAACTCCTTGCTGGGTGACTCCACGTGAGTCTCGAGCTCGGCCTCAGTGACAGCATTTCCACAGTGATGGGCAGGCACTAAGGAATCAGGGCTCTCCCCCAGGCCAGCTGGTTGCTAATCTACCAGCAGCCATGAGGAAGGAACCGGAGTAAGTACGGGGCTGGTGTCCAGTGAGGGGCTGGACTGGGAGCTCTACCAGCCCTTCTGGCTTCAGAACCAATGTTCTCCAACACCTGGCACAAAGGGACTCGGAGGCAGGGCCCAGAAGCCTGGAGCTGCCCCCAGGGCTTCTGTGAGAACCGCCCTGCCTCCTCTGCAGGCAGCACCAGAACCCATGCATGCGCAGGAGCTCGGGCTGCTTGGTGTCTGTAGGGCTGCGGCCAGGCTCCCAAGACAGAGGGCCTCAGCCTGCCACAACTCCCTGGGCTGAGCACTACAATGCTTCCCGATCATCTTCAGAAACCATGTCCTGCTTCCGGATGAGGCTTCCACCCCAGGACCCCAAGCCCTATCCTGATACCTCTGCCACCAAAGAGTAGGATCTGGAATGCGGACCTCAGGGTGGCTGGGGAGCCCAGGTGGCATCGTCCCCTTGTCCCATTAATCCTGCTGCTCCGGGGCCTGCCAGTCTCAGAGACGTGGAACAAGTGCAGACTCCAGCTTGCCAGACTCGCTTGGGAAACCAGGAGGCCGCCGTGTTGATCGTCACTGCGACACCAGTGCGTTGGGGGCTGGAAGGCGCCTGTCAGCATTACCTGCATAGCCTCTGCCTCTAGACACATCTGCACGGGAAGCCGGGCCGTAAACAGGCAGTGTCTCAGCAGGCTCGGAGCCAGACTGCCGGGGCTGCCTGGAACAGATGAACTGCAGCCCCAGATAAAAGGTCTGGGTCCTCCGTCCTGCGGAGGATGGGCACCCACAGCCAGCAGGCCCGGGATGCTGCGGGGCAGAATTGATCCGGACTGCGCTGGGCACCGCCTGGAAGGACAGTGGCCTCTGGGACCCTCCCTTCTCCAGATATTCACGGCGGTCCTAGTCCCTCCCTCCACCGAGGAAGCTGGTCTTCCTTCTGCTACGCTGACACCCTCCACAGGGCCAGTCGGTCTGCATGGGGTGGAGACCATGCCCGCCTGCCTCTCTGCTCAGGCTGGCCTGGCCCGGTGGACGTCCTGTCATCAGTGGACATGGGGAAGGTGGCAGATTGCCACCCGCCTCTGAGTGCTGGGCCACGGGCACAGAGGTGTGAGGCCTGGGCAAGCCTGGGGGCTCCTGTGATGGAGCCTGGCACGCGTGGCCACACGGCACGAGGGTTCCAGCTCCGGCTTCACTCCCCTCCCTTGCCAGCTTTCCACACGCAAATGTAATTCCGATGCTCAGGCCAACAGTTTCCATTTCACGAGTAAAGCAGATGAAGCAGGAAAATAAACCGAGTGGAGCGGCCCCTCCACCTGCTCCGTCGGCAAGCACCGACCATCAGAAGAGCAGCTCTTTCCGACAGGCCCTGCGCTGAGCAGCAGCAGAAACCAGCCCCGCAGGGTGGACACGCTGCCCAGGCGGGTCTGGAGGACAGGTGGGCCTGGTGGCCCGGCTCAGCCAGGACCTCGGGCTCAGTGCCAGCCTCCCGGGACACTTGATCACCAGCCCGGCTCACCGGCTGGCTCGTTGTGACAGGAGCACAGCCCGCCAGGCAGGGAGCTCCTCCACGACACAGACAGCACGTGCTTGAGGGAGGGGGAGGAGAGGAGGGGTGAGCTGAGACTCCTGGTCTAGAGCCCACCTGCGAACTGCCCCCTGGCTCCATCTCAGACCTCGGGCCGCCCGCTAGACCTCTGTGCCAGAATCTTCCACCCACCTCCATCCTGTCCTCTCTGCCTGTGCGGCTCGGGGATGGGGTGGGGGTCAGCTAATGGGGAGCCCTCTGGGAGCCTGGAGGAGGGGGAAGGGCACTGTTGGGCATCTGCCTGCCGGGCACCCCCCCACTCCCACCACCGGCTGTGTCCCTTCACCACAGGCCCCTGCTCCTCTCACAGAGACTGTCACAGCACTTTCTCCTTCTGGTTCCAGAAACTTCTCCCCCCACACCACTTCTGGCCTAGGGTTGGAGCAGCTCCTCCTCTACCACCAGCTTGGGGCCCAAAATCTCCCCTTCAGGTCTGCTCACAGCCGCACAAAGGACCCCTGCACTCTAATCTGAGGAGGCCTCTGTGTGGGGGACTGGGTAACCCTCGCCCCGTAAACATGGATAGTCACGCCTATTTCCAGGGCTGCAGGGAGAATTCACTTGAGGGTGCCCATAAAAAGCTTGCATCACCTCACCCTACAGACCTGGCCACATCGATGCGGCTGGGTCAGCAGTAAGTTGTGGCATCAAATGCAAGTGGCAGCAACTGGCAGTCAGACCTGGAGTCCGAAAGAAAGGAGGCCTGGGGCCCCAGTGGTCAGGCCACAGGGAGGCCTGTGTTCACTGCGGACTCACTCTTGCAGACAGGCTGTGCTGACAGCGGTGGTGGCACGGGCTCGGCGGCCAGGGTGGCGGGGGAAGGGAAGGGACATGGCCGGTACCTGCAGACGGGAAGCTGTGGGGGACCCAGAAGCTCTCTCGCTGGTTTCTGTGACCCTTGAGGGGACAAGCATTTGGCTGTAGAGCCCACGGCTCCTGCCAGCAGGACTAGGTGGATGGAAGCTGCAGTGAGGTGAGTTTGGTTCAAAAGGAAGAAGAAATTTCTAGTAACTGGAGCTTTCTAAAATAGATGCTTCCCACAGGGAACAAGGTCCCTGCAGTGTTGTTGGGGGAAGTGGAGACAGATAAAGGGACCATCGATGGAACTGTCATGTCACGGAACAACGAGGCCATGCTCAGACAAAAGGAGCAGTTCGTAGGTCCTGCTGCAGGACAAGCCCTGTTGTAGACAGCTTAGTACAAAAGCGGCTTTCAGAAATGCGTCGGTTCGACGTCCCTGGGGGCGCAGTGGGCAAGAATCTGGCTGCCGAAGCGGGGGTCACGGTGCTGATCTCGGGTATGGGAAGAGCCCGCATGCTGAGGAGCAACTAAGCGAAGGCCACACTGCTGAGCCTGTGCTCCACGAGACCAGCTCCCACTTGTCTCAGCTAGAGAAAGCTCATGCAGAGCAACAAAGACCCAGCACAGCCGGCGATAAATACAGAAGGAAAAGAGGTGCATGGGTAATGAGGATGAAAGTAAACATCAGGAGTAACAGGGTCTGGCTTTGAATAAACAGGAATCCAGGAATGCACATTGACGTCAGTGGATAAACACGGACAGCTTTCCATTGTGCACTGTCCTACCCCTAAACACAGAATCCCTGAGAAGAACTTAGCATTGTTTCTGTGATTTTCCAGACAAAATGCGTAAATTGCATCTCATTGTGAGGAAACATCAGACAAACCCAAATCAAGAGGCATCTGAGAAAAGATTGGACTATTCAAACATGTCCAGGCTGTGAATGCCAAGGAAACACTCAGAACAGATCCAGGCAGACAACAGGTCATCCCATGATCCTGAATGGGGTCCCGCTGCCAGAGCAGGCTGGAGCCCTGAGTCCTAGCTGTCGGGAAACCTGAGTGGGGTCTCAGGGCGAAGGGCACACAGGAATGCTCTGAGATACTCTTATGCGCCTGCAAGTCCAAAAACGTTTCAAAATAGAGTAACAATAGATGTAAAGGAGAAAAAAACAAAACACCCAGTGACAGTGCTGACTGCCATCCCCCTGCTCGGTGCAAGGTCACAGGAAGGACACTGTGCCCTCTGAGGCAGGTAAGCTCGGGCAGGGCCCAGCCTGGGGGACACGGACACACGGAGACACGCGATCCACGTCAGCCTGTGAGACGTCCACCCACACAACAGCCCAGTCTCCTCAGCGAACGAACGGCCAGAGAAGGGAGGAATACAGGAGACTCACAAGGCACAGCAGCCTTTCCTGGATCCTGATTCAAGCAAACTGACTTCAGGGAGATGTTCATGAGAGAACTGGAGCGACGTGGACCCTGCCTGGCTGTCAGATGATACAAGGGAATCACTGCTAAGTTGTCTGCATGGAATCATGTTACGACTGAGATGCTTTAAAAAAAAAAAAAAGTCCTCATCTTTAAGAGTACTTTGACATATCCGCGGACAAAACACGACAATGTCTGGAGTTCGCTCAGACAATTGTGCAAATGTGCATTGACGGATGGACAGACAAAACGTGGGACACATGTATGAGAGTATTTATTATTCAGTCTTTGGAAGGAATGAAGGGCTGACACCTGCTACAACTCCAGTGAATTGTGAAAACATTATGTGCTAAGTGAAAGCCAGACACGAAAGGCCAAATAATTTTATTCCACTTATATGAGGCACCTAGATAGTCAAATTCATAAACACAGAAAGTAGAAAAGAGGTTCCCAGAGCTGGGGGTGGGGGGAACAGCAGGAGTTAGTGTTTAATGGAGACAGAGTTTCAGTTCGGGATGATGGAAAATTTCTGGAGATGGTGGCAGTGATGACTGCGCAAAAATGTGAATGTGCTTCATGACTCTAAACGGAAAGTGGCAAACTTTATTATGTATATCCTACCACCTTAAAAAAAAATACCAGGGGGGTGACGCACAAGCAGATAATTGCTGAAACTGGGTGACGAGTACCTGGAGATTACTTTTATAATTCACTCTCTTTTCATGCATGTCTCAAATGCTTCCACACTGAAGTGCATTCTTAAAACCTTACAGACAAAACAATGGTCCAAACACCCAGGGTTGATGAGCACAGCTATGAAAACCACTGCAGCTTGGAAAAACGTTCATGAGATTATGTTGGGTCAAAGGCTGGCTCTCCAATTCTGTCTATACTATGTGTGAATCACATGCCAAAACATGAATTAAGGAAAAAAGTCTGGAAGGAAACACACCAAATTTACAACAGCCCATAGTGTTCTGATGGTTGGATCGTGGGTAGATTTTCTTTTCTCCTTCTAAACTTTCTCTAATAGAGCTACTTGTATAGGTTTTGGAAATAAGTTACATATCCCCCAGGGCAGTCACAGGAGAGAGGCTGTTAGCAAGCAATTAAAGACTTCTCTGGTGGCACAGTGGGTGGGAATCTACCTGCCAGTGCAGGGGCCCCGAGTTCGATCCCTGAGCCAGGAAGACTCCACAAGCCGCGGAGTGGCTAAGCCTGTGCGCTGCTGAGCCTGTGCTCTAAAGGCCACCGGGAGCAGCTCCTGAGCCCACGTGACACAGCTACTGAAGCCTGCATGCTCTGGAGCCTGTGCTCCACAAGAGGAGCCCGGGCACCGCAATCAAGAGCAGTCTCTGCTCGCCACGACCTCAGAAAGCTGGCTCGCAGCAATGAAGCCCCAGCACAGCCAGGTAAACGAATCTCCGCTGTGCTGTACTCAGTCATGTCTGACTCTGGACTGTGGCCCGCCAGGCTCCTCTGTCCATGGGATTCTCCAGGCAAGGATACTGGAGTGGGTTGCCATTTCCTTCTCCAGGGGATCTTTCCAACCCAGGAACTGAACCTGCATCTCCTGCATTGGCAGACAGGTTCCTTACCACAGCGACACCTGGGAAGCCCTAAATAAATAAATAAAAATTTAGAAAACAACAACACACGAGCTATGAGAAAGCAGCAATCCATCTGGAGAGTTCCGGGCTGCCTGGCCTGAGGATTCGGGGACAGCTGCCAGCCCAGGGCAAGGGGTGGGCGGCCTCTGCTCCTTCCTCTGGGGTGGGAAGGGGGTCTCCGGGCTGTCCCCTCCCTGGAGTGCAGTGGGTGCAGAAGAATGCAGCCAGGCCTGACCCCAGGCCCACACACACAAAAGGGCCCCCAGGAGTCGGGCTGGGGGCGCTTCCTGTGCAAACGCCCGGCGGCTGCGGCGTCCAGGGCTGTGGTCGGCTGGCCCCAATCTGGGCTTGCATTGCTCAACCCGCCCTGCTTTTCCTGTTCCCCTTTCCCGAAGGCGCAGCCAAGGCTGCAGGTCCGGGGGCTCTGTGGGCTCACCACATGGTGGACCCCCCCCTGCCCAGGAGCTGTTTCCATGTCTCTGATTGTTTTCCCTCCCTGGGTTGCTAAACAGCTTATGAAGAAACCCCCTTTTGCTTTTGTATTCTGGGGAAGGAGCCCAGCACTGTTTGCCGAGAGGATGTGCCGTCTGGCCGAGCTGGCAGGACGCGCCCGGCCCCCTCACAGCCAGGTGGAGCGGCTCCCCCAGAGATGGACCCAAACCCACCCCCAGGTTGCACAGTGGTAACAACAGCTGACACCTACAGGGTGGGGGAGCTGTTCTCCTGACAGCCGTCCCAAGGGGGCCTGCCGTGACCCCGGTGTCTCGAGGAGGGGCTGAAGTGTCACATGGAGGTGACACGGTTGACCCAGGTCAGGTTGGGGGGGGGGGGTTGATCAGAACCAGGACAGGACCACTCGCCCTCGCAGGTCCCCTGCAGTGTCCCATGTGCCCAAGTGCCCCCAGGACCCCACTGAGGCTGCAGGTACAGGAGCCTCGGGGGTCCTTTGGAAGAGTGAACACTCACTCCTGAGGTCACTGCTTTGGGAAGGAAATTTCAAAGAGGTGGAGAAAAATGCCCATGGGGAGAAACATCTGTGTCAAGGAGAGTATCACCTCTGGAGCACGACTGAGAAGGGGTCCCAGATAATGTGTGTTTCATACATCACAGGACGGGTCCGTGGAGTTCACAGTGGTATCGTGCATACAGTTTTCTATGTCCAGAATATTTCACCATGATTTTAAAATGAAAACCAAACAAACCAACCTGACTGACTGCACAGGCCTCTTCTCTGACCCTGAGTCAGTACTCCAAAGAATGTCAGCCAGGGGCTGATGGTCTCAGCAGGAGACGCTGGGCTCCACTGTTTATCCCAAGACACACCCTCAGGATTGGAGCCCCTAGCAGACAGAAGGAGAGCAGAGCAACCCCGCCCCCCCAACTATGGAGTCGTGGCTTTGATGAGGGCCACCCACAGCCCCCTCTGGCTGTGAGGGAGGCGCCCTGACCAGGCTCCTGTGACAGGCCTGCCCGGGGCCATCCGTCCCCCCTTCACAAGATCCCCCAGGGAGACGACCAACCGCACTAACACAGCAACCCAGCCTCCGAGGAACCTGCGGTATTTTTCAAGCCCGAGAAAAGAAAAATTCCGGCTGCTCAGACATCTGAAACAAACACTGGCTTTTCTGATTCTGAGACCCATGGGGATCTTTATTACGTAAACATCTGAAGGATCTGTTCTGTGCAGATGGACAAAAATACATAATTCACTTACAACATAAATAGCTTAGCGTTCCACTGCTCCAGGCCCTGGTTATGTATTATCATTTCAAAAAACCTGTGGAGGGTTTTGTGGCCAGTGACCGAGGCTCAGTCACCATGAGCAGAAGTCTGGTGATGACAGGCTCTGTGTGGAGTAAACGTGGGAGAGCCTGGACACGGGTCCCCCAGGATCTGGCCGCGGGCTCCCTTTTGTGCCAATGGTGTGGGGGTGGGGCCACACTCTGAGGTTTTGTTTTTCAGGATTACTTCAAGATGAAGACACTTTTGTGGGCATAACTGGGAGTTATTGTAGATTCAGTTCCAGTCCTCGAAATAAAGTGAGTCACGAATGCTTTGTTTCTCGGGGCCCATGAAGGTTCTCTTTACACTCTACTGAGCCTGTTCAGAGTGCAGTAGTATTATGGCTAAAAAATCTGCATGCTGTGCTGTGCTCAGTTGCTCAGTTGTGTCTGACTCTTTGAGACCCCAAGGACTTCAGCCCGCCAGGCTCCTCAGTCCATGGGATTCTCCAGGCAAGAACACTGGCTGCTGCTGCTAAGTCACTTCAGTGTTGTGTCCGACTCTGTGCGACCCCATAGACAGCAGCCCACCAGGCTCCCCCGTCCCTGGGATTCTCCAGGCAAGAACACTGGAGTGGGTTGCCATTTCCTTCTCCATTGCATGAAAGTGAAAAGTGAAAGTGAAGTCGCTCAGTCATGTCCAACTCTTTGAGACCCCATGGACTGCAGCCTACCAGGCTGCTCCATCCATGGGATTTTCCAGGCAGGAGTACTGGAGTGGGGTGCCATTGCCTTCTCTGAAGAACACTGGAGTGAGCTGCTATACCAGGGGATCTTCCGACTCAGGGATCAAACCGAGGTCTCCAGCGTTGCAGATGGATTCTTTACTGTCTGAGCCACCAGGGAAGCTCAAAAAATGTACATACTTTAAAAAACAAAAACAATGACAATAGTAACTTCTAAGATCACTGATCACAAATAATAATGTAAAGGTTTGAAATATTGGGAGAATTACCGAAACATGACACACAGAAACAGAGTGAGCAAATATTTGCTGTTGGAAAGTGGCGACAATAAACGCAGGGTCGCCCCAAACGTCCAACTTGTAAAAAAAGGAAAAAAAGGCACCGTCTGCGAAGCCCAATAAAGCAAAGCACAATGAGACCAGGTACGCACGTGCAGGGGGCAGGCAAGGGTCTACACCTCCACAGTTTACCCCTCTGAATCTGAGCCTTCATCTATGGCCCGGGAGGGTGTGGGGCCCAGACCTAGAGTTAAAATGTCTCATCTGATCTCAGATGCCTCGGGCAGGCGACCAGAAACTTTTCAGCAACTTTTTCCAATCTGTTTCTTCCCAACTCTTGGTACCTAGAAGATCCATGAAAGACGTCCACTGAGCCTATGCGCTCGAACACAGGCTTGAACGTGTCTGTGTGCCTATACATATTTCTGGGTAGAGCGTTCTTAGCTTTTGTTGGATTCTCAAAGAGGGTGGTGAGTCCAAAAGTATTTGAACCTGTGTGTCAAGCTCTTTCTGTTATGAATAGGAAACAACAACAACAAAAATCCAACTTAAACTGGCTGGAGTAAATAAAGAAGAAAAAGGAATCTATTGGCCCGTGCAAGCAAAAGGTCAGGGAGATGCCAGGCTCAAGTAAAGCTGGATCCAGGGGCTCAAATCACACCAGAAAACCCGAGTCTCTCCAATTCTGGCTCCGCTTTCCTCCCTGGTCACCTCAGTATCAGGTGGGCTCGCTACATCCAGGCCTCCTGGGGTGCAGGCACACACCCTCACTGTTCTAGATGCAGCAGGATTTTAGCATCCCGGGGGCCCACTGCAGGTCACGTTCACAAACAAATCCTTCCGCAGAGGACTGGGACGCTTATCTAGGACGTGGGTCCTTGGTCTTCCCTGCAGTCCCAGAACAGGGGCTCTGCCAGGCTCATGCGGATACCAAGCTGGTGTTTTCCAGGGGGCCTCGAGGAGGTTTGAGGAAGTGGTGGCCCTAATAGCTGGGAAAGTCCTCTGAGGCAGCCTTGTGACTTGCTTTGCAGGTGACCCCAGCAGGCTCCTGATCAAAGGGAAAACCCCAAGAGTCCCCCTCCAGCCCAGCATGGTCACAGCATGTACAGAAATGCCTGGGAAGCACCAAACGCCAACGTGGCCATGGGCCAGGAAGCCCCAAACATGGAGATGCTGCCTAAAGCCCCTGCCAGTCACACCTTCTGGATACATGTGTCACCTCCAGCTTGCCCCCTCTGGTATCTGGACACTGACTTAGCACTCAGCAGAGAAACTAAATCAAAGCCAGCCCTGACAGAGCCAGCCTCTGAGCTGGAGTCCCACCTGACAGCTGTGCCCGGAGTCTCGGCCACCGCAGAGCAAGGGGAAATGTGTGAGCGCTGCAGTGCGACACACTGGGGCTTAGACTCTGGCCCTCCCATCTACCAGGTGGACAGCCTCTTTTAGGGTCCCCACCTGGAACGGGTAACTACACTTCTGCCCCAGGACTGCGGTGAGCAGTGACTGAGATGGAACACGACACAGACGTTAGCGTGATGCCAGGACAATGAAACACTCACTCAGCAAACGTTTACTGAGCATCTAACGTGTGCCAGGCACTCTCCCAGAAGCCAGGGTTACAGTGAGGACAAAGCAGATGCAGGTGTTTGGGGCTTGTGAAGGTGAAGGAGACAGTGGTGATGAGGATGGTGGTGATGGTGACGCAGGAGGGTGACGATGAAGCCAAGACTCCTCCCCAGACCATGAGACCCTCAGGAGCAGGAGCTCAGCTCCCACTTCCGGCCCCCTCAGTGTCTTGCACATAGTAGGTACTTAAGCAATGGGTGTTGTTGACAGACTTACTCTACAAGCCGCTCCAGGCAGAGGAGAACCCTTCCAAGATGGCTCAAACCAGCCTCCATGCGAATTTCTTTAAGTTGTGTGTTTTATCTTTAAAACGGACTTGAGTCTCTTTCCACTCTGTGGTCCACCCATGTTTGTTTTACTTGTAAACAACAAGAACCTTTTTCAAAACTTTGAGTGAAAATGATGCCCCAAGAAAACATGCCCTGTTTACTCCTATGGCTTTTGAGACACTAACACACTCACACAGGCACGCACATACACACTCATCCCCCTCAGGCCACCCACACACACAGCAGGTCTCGGAGGCCAGGGCCAGAAGCACAAACCCAAACTGATAAGCCTCTGAGAACACGCATCTCTCCTGGTGGTGCTGAGCCAGAGAAGCAAGGGCAGCTTAGCTCACCACGCTCCAGACAGGAGGCGGGAGCCGGCCACTCTGTGCTAAGAGCCAAAGGCTCTGAAAAGCTGGGAGCTTCGTTTTCCCCTTCAAACCTGGTGTTCCCATCACAGAGGCCACATCACCACCGGACGGACTCTGGAGGACACTTGGGGTCCAGGACTCAAGGCAAACAGAAAGCAGCCACTCTGAGTGGCCCGTCTTAGAATCTGCTCAGGAGTTCTCCCAACTCCAGCAAGGAGATTAAACCAGTCAATTCTAAAGGAAGTCAATCCTGAATACTCCCTGGAAGGACTGATGCTGAAGCTGAAGCTCCAATACTTTGGCCACCTAATGGGAAGAGCCGACTCACTGGAAAAGACCTTGGTTCTGGGAAAGACTGAGGGCAGGAGAAGGGGGCAGCAGAGGATGAGATGGTTGCATGGTATCACTGACTCAATGGACATGAACTTGGACAAACTCCAGGAGATGGTGAGGGACAGGGAAGCCTGGAGTGTGGCAGTCCATGGGGTCACAAAGAGTCAGACACTACTTGGCAACTCAACAATAACCACCACAACAACAACCTCCCAATTCCCATGACAAATGTTCCGACCAGGAAAACAGGCAGGAAGAGGGCAAGACACTGCCCAGAGCTGCTGGGCTGGCCAGGACCTAGTCAGAGCCGGCTCCCTGAGTTTCTATTTCCTCGTTTCTGAAGTGAGCCTTCTAGACCATCTCTCAGATGGTTTTCAGTTCTGTTACACAATATCCATCCTCCACAGATGGAGGTGGAAAGCAGCTCAAGGGCGGTTTGACATCGACACACTGGAATTTATGAGAGATGAAAATGCTTGTCACCTGATCCCTGAGGGTGGGGGTCCTGCCCTTCCCACCGCAGAAGTTTAGCATCGACGTGGAAACGGCCGAGGACACAGTCAATTCCTCCCCTGCATGAGTCAGGAGGCAAATGTGAGGTGTGCAGTGCTGAGAAGCCTACATGGGCCAGTGCAACTTCCTGGGGGCGGGGGGAGGCCAGTGTTACTTGCAATTTGTAGAAGTAACTATTTCTATATTAAATACAGCAGTTGTGGAGTAAAATACAAATTTTCCATGGATTTTCACAATCAAACACAGGATTGTTGAAGGCATGTCATGCACAGGGCAGGACAATTGAGGTCACTGCCCCACATTCCACATTGCACAAACTTCCCTGCCAACTTTTCAGTAGACAAGTATGACAAGAAGGAAAAAAAAATTTTTTTAATGCAGAGCCTGCCTCTGGGGTCTCCAGGACCAGCACGGAGCCTGGACGCCACCTGGTGTTCATTTGGGATATGACAGTCAGCATCCTGAAGGGGTTGGCTTCAAATACCTGTGGAGCAGTGGAGCAGGGGAGCCGGTTCCCATATCACTGTGGGAACCTCCCCACCCCTCCCCCAGGGGCCCCCTTTGTTAACACGCTCATTTGGGTGAGGTGGAGCCTCCCCAGCCTGGCCTCAAGAGCAGCACCGGCTTGTTAACCCCACCTCTGCTCTGCTCCCCTTGGAGACCCTGGTCCAGAAGCCCTGGGTCAGGCGGAGAGGTCTGTTTTCTGGCTTCTCAGGCAACCTGGGAATGAAGGCAGAGGTCTGAATTTGCCATCACCGTGGGCAGATTTTAAACCCTACAGAAGCACCTAATACTGATATAAGGCCCAGGCCTCAGTGCCTTTACACAATAGCCCAGGTGACCCTAACACCCACCCTGAGCTGAGAAACACTGGGATGAAGACTCGCATCACGTGAGTTTTCTGATTTCAGCGTCCTGGTACTTACCTGGTGGTCCAGTGGTTAGGACTCCACGCTTCCAATGAAGGGGCTGCAGGTCCGGTCCCTGGCCAGGGAACTAGATCCCACACGGCCGAAAAATTAGTTTTTTAAAAGATTTCAGCATCCTTGGGAAGGACGCCAGCAGTGAACCTGGCTCCTCAATCAAGTGATGAGCACTTCCTGGGATATCCTTTGGACCAAGAGGTTCAGAGAGGTGTAGGCTGCCCACATGGACGTGTCCCGTGTTTGGGGTCATGTATATCCTGCTCCTGTAGGCACTCTGTCGGGACACCCTAAATGTCCTCAGCTTTCTTCACTAAAACACAAAAATTCCACAGTTAGAGCTATTTTCTGGCACAGTAACTGGTGGGATCAATCAGGTAAACGACCGCACTAAGGACGCAGAGCTTTGGCGCTAAAACTGGGAAAACCAAGATAGGTTTGCCGCCCTCAACCTCACACCCGCCTCAGACCAGCAGCAGTACCTGGGGCTGGGCCTCACTGTGCACTGGAGAGGCGGTGGGAGTCCACTCAACTCTCGAAGGGTCTGTGACCCCCAGGATGACAATCCTGTGTTCCGTGCTTACCCACATTGCAGCCCTACGGGTGCACTAGAGTGAATCTGGCAATAGATTTAGGGAGGAATTGAGGTTCCTAACATCCATC
Source organism: Bos indicus x Bos taurus (assembly GCF_003369695.1). Taxonomy (NCBI): domain Eukaryota; kingdom Metazoa; phylum Chordata; class Mammalia; order Artiodactyla; family Bovidae; genus Bos; species Bos indicus x Bos taurus. The sequence continues at coordinate 54,030,705 of NC_040093.1, forward strand.
CCAAGACCAGGTGCTGCCTGCAGGGCGGGTCTCAGAAGGGAAGGCTCAGGAGATCACTGGTCAGCGGAGAGCAGTGGACGTCTGAGTTCAGCTGGTTTTGTTGTTGACTTCTGGTTTGGTTGGGGGGAGGGGAGAAATCGTTTACAGGGCAAAAGATGAGGAAACCGTTTAGAACATTTCTAATTTTACAGGGTTGTTTTTGCTTGGGGCTGACAGATATGGCAGCTGGCCTTCTGAGATGTGGGGGCTGCCTTCACTTCCCCACACACCTGGGGCTCACCTCTCTTTCACTCCTGTCATCCCTGCCCCGGTCAATCGGATCCCATTCAGCAGTTTCTCTGCAATGCCGGTCTGTCTCAGAGGCCAGCCCAGGAGGGTCAGTGTCAGGACTGAGTGCCCCAGCCCCCTGGACCTTTTCTTTTTACTCTTTCCTATTTCTTTTGGCCGCACTGGGTCTTAGTTGCTGCACGTGGGACCTTCAATGTGGTGTGCAGAATCTAGTTCCGCGACCAGGGAATGAAGCTGGGCCCCCTGCATTGGGAGCACAGACTTAGCCCCTGGACCACCAAGGCAGCCCGCCCCTGCCCAGATCTTACCAAGGTCCCCAGAGTTCACTTGCTGTCGGACTGGGTAACCTTCCCAGCCTCATCAGATGGTTCCACCGCACCTCCTTCCTGGTAGAACCCTTGGCTACCCTGGGGTCTCAGCTCTCGGGTCCATCAGCTGTCCCTGCTCCCCTCTGCTTCCTCTGGCACCACAGCAGATACCGTGCCGGGCTTGGGGCCGTGGTTGATCTGTCCCCACCCATTTGTCCTCTGGGGGATCATAGGGGTGGTTCACAGTAACATCTCACCTAATGGTTCAATGTGTGCGTGCTCAGTTGCTCAGTCGTTTGTGACCCCATGGACCGTAGACTGTGAGGCTCCTCTGTCCGTGGGATTTTCCAGGCAAGAATACTGGAGCGGGCTGCCATTTCCCTCTCCAGGGGCTCTTCCTGACCCAGGGGTCTTGCATCCCCTGTGTTAGCAGGAGGATTCTTTACCACTGTGTCACCTGGGCTAGATAGAAGTACCAGTGGGATTTCTGGTTTTGCTCTCTAGTATCTGTTCCTACAATACGGAGGGAATCACAGAAATTCCAAACCCCTGCCGCCACAGCCTTCGCCTCTCTGGAACCCCCTCTCCATTGCTGTTAACCATCCAAATAGGCCACCGTCATCTTTGCTGTTGTGGTCAACCAGTGTCTGAGGATCTGCCCTCATGGTCTCCTATCCCTCTGCTCCCCATTCTTCCTGAATCTCACTCCTTTCTTCTGAACTATTCTCTCCTTCCTGGATTATGTCCTTCATTGCTTCGTCAGGGAAGACCTGTGAGTAACACACGCTCTTCATGTTTGCCTGTATCTTTCTTCCCCTTGCACTTGGTTAACAGGTTCTGCGTGCATGCTCAGTCACTTCAGTTGTGTCTGATTCTTTTCCACTCCATGGACTGTAGAGCCTGCCAGGCTCCTCTGTCCACAGGATTCTCCAGGCAATAATACTGGAGTGAACTGCTATTTCCTCCTCCAGGGGGATCTTCCCAACCCAGGGATCGAATCCACATCTCCTGTGTCTCTTGCAGCATCAGCAGGCGGATTCTTTACCCACTGAGCCACGTGAAATACTGTGGACCTAACAGAAGCAGAAGACATTAAGAAGAGGTGGCAAGAATACACAGAAGAACTATACAAAGATCTTCACCACCCAGATAATCACAATGGTATGATCACTCACCTAGACCCAGACATCCTGGAATGTGAAGTCAAGTGGGCCTTACGAAGCATCACTACAAACAAAGCTAGTGGAGGTGTTGGAATTCCAGTTGAGCTATTTCAAATCCTAAAAGATGATGCTGTGAAAGTGCTGCACTCAATATGCCAGCAAATTTGGAAAACTCAGCAGTGGCCACAGGACTCAAAAAGGTCAGTTTTCATTCCAATCCCAAAAAAAGGCAATGCCAGAGAATGTTCAAACTACCACACAATTGCACTCATCTCACACACTAGTAAAGTAATGTTCAAAATTCTCCAAGCCAGGCTTCAACAGTATGTGAACCGTGAATTTCCAAGTGTTCAAGCTGGATTTAGACAAGGCAGAGGAACCAGAGATCAAATTGCCAACAACCGCTTTATCATTGAAAAAGCAAGAGTTCCAGAAAAACACCTACTTCTGCTTTATTAACTATGCCAAAGCCTTTGACTGTGTGGATCACAACTAACTCTGGAAAATTCTTAAGAGATGGGAATACCAGATCACCTGACCTGCCTCTTGAGAAATCTGTATGCAGGTCAGAAAGCAAGTTAGAACTGGACATGGAACAACAGACTGGTTCCAAACTGGGAAAGGAGTATGTCAAGGCTGTATATTGTCACCCAGCTTATTTAACTTATATGCAGAGTACATCATGAGAAATGCTGGACTGGACAAAGCACAGGCTGGAATCAAAATTGCCAGAAGAAATATCAATAATCTCAGATAAGCAGATGACACCACCTTTATGGCAGAAAGTGAAGAACTGAAGAGCCTCTTGATGAAAGTGAAAAGGAGAGTGAAAAAGCTGGCTTAAAACTCAACGTTCAGAAAACTAAGATCATGGCATCTGGTCCCATCACTTCAAAGCAAATAGATGGGAAACAGTGGAAACAGTAGCAAATTTTATTTTGGGGGGCTCCAAAGTCACTGCAGATGGTGACTGCAGCCATGAAATTAAGATGCTTACTCCTTGGAAGAAAAGTTATGACCAATCTAGACAGCATATTAAAAAGCAGAGACATTATTTTGCCAACAAAGGTCTTCCAGTCAAAGCTATGGTTTTTCCAGTGATCATGTATGGATGTGAGAGTTGGACTATAAAGAAAGCTGAGGACTGAAGAACTGATGCTTTTGAACTGTGGTGTTGGAGAAGACTCTTGAGAGTCCCTTGGACTGCAAGGAGATCCAACCAGTCCATTCTAAAGGAATTCACTCCTGAATAGTCATTGAAAGGACTGATGCTGAAGCTGAAACTCTAACACTTTGGTCACCTGATGGGAAGAGCAGACTCACTGGAAAAGACCCTGATGCTGGGAAAGATTGACAGCAGGAGAAGGGGATGACAGAGGATGAGATGGTTGGATGGCATCACTGACCGAATGGGCATGAGTTTGAGTGAGCTCCAGGAGTTGGTGATGGACAGGGAAGCCTGGCGTGCTGCAGTCCCTGGGGTTGCAGAGTCGGACACGACTGAGTGACTGAACTGAACTGAACCACATGGGGTTAAACAGGTTAGCTGATTCTATCATTCTCGTTCAAATTACCGTTCCATTGCCTTCTGGCTTCCAGGGTTACATTTGATACATCCGCTGTTACCTGTATCTGATATTTGATGATTTGTATTTGATGATTTTTAAGTTCTACAGGGTAGAAAGCTGCCAGCTGGCCACAAGGCGAACTCCTGAGTGACAGGCAAGATGAAGACAGCAGGCTAGGGCACAGCACACTCCAACTGGCAAGGAGCTCTCCACATGCCAGGTGAGGGCGGCAGCCCCGGCAGGGCCTGCAACGGTCCCCAGCAGACATGCAGCGCCTGGGCCAGTCAGGGACCCTCACTCAGCAATCTCCACTCCTGGAGGACAGGGGCCCCTCTGGCTAAGCCAGTGGCTGCTCCGTTGGCCTTCACAGTGGTTCTCGAAGTCCTGCTCCGACCTCATGTTACACAAGGAGCGCAGCAGTCTCCCTGAACGCCCTGGGAGAGCTACGTGGGCACAGCTCCAAGAGCTCAGCCAGCCCCCTCTCCACACCCTTCCTCTCACAGGGCTCAATCCCACAGGTCGTCTTTCAGGTCCTGGAACCCAGTGAGCCCTGTCGTCCTCAAGGCCTTTGTCCACGGTCTTTCAAGTGTGACCGTCTCAAGTGTGGGTGACAGTCATCAAGCCCCAGCTCAAACGCTGCCTCCTCGGGAAGGCCTCCCACCGCCGACCTCCTCCTGTTCCCCTCCCAAGCCCTCGTGAGTAGTCTCAAGATGTTGCCCACTGTTTCACTTGTCCTCAGTGCTCCTGGGGGCCCCAAGAGTGAGCCCTGAGGGTTGTGTTCAAGGGTGGTGGTCACTATCACTCCCCAAGGACATGCAGACCATCTGGAAAGTGGTCAGCAGACCTCCAGCTTCAAGATGCAGGGCTAGGTCAAGCATTCATTCTGCTTCCTCTTGAATCACTACTAAAATGGAAATAAAGGGAATTTTTTTGAAGGACAGAGAGAAGAGAGAAGAGACCAGTCATGTCTTGGAGTCTGACAGGAGTGCTTCCAACGTGTTCAGGGGAAGCCCCAGGCCCAGGGAGACTGTGTGGAGCCACCAGAGGGGAGAAGCAGAGTCTGGAGGTCAGTCTCCACCACCCCCCATCCCCACTCAGGCAGCGCCCTCAGCCCCTAGCCAACTTCCAACCTGGGAAGATCCCCTCCCTCTTGGGGTCATTCTGACGTGACGGCGAGCGCCTCGGCAGGGCAGGTGCCCCCCCAGGGCCACTCAAGGGTCAGAAAAGCCACGTGGTGGGTCAGGTCAGTCCTGTAACAGGAGCCCTCCCCGGAAAGGAACTGAAAACTGCATCACCGAGGAGGAGGCCTGAGCCACCCAGAGCCCCCTGGTCCTCACAGCCAGATTTGCACCCTGCTGCGCCAACACTTCCTCTCCCACCAGAGGGCCTGGGGGAGATGGGGAAAGGGGATCAGCTGGCCCTCTGAGAACAAGCCAGAAGCCACCACAGTCGGGGGCTCCAGTTAAACCTGCTCCTCCATGAGCCTACCTATGGCCATCTTTCGTCTCACTCCCCTGTGTGAGCTCTAGGGCCCAATTCCCCTCCAGTTACAGCTCCTCCCCCACCCGCCCGCCTGCCCCTGCACCAGTGCCGCTGGGAGACCCCTCTGCACCGGCTATCCAGCAGCCCCCATCACGCAGCTTGTGCTCTGGGATCTGTTCTGCACCCCACCCCCTGCAGGGGCCCCAGGAACCAGGGAGGGGAATGGACTTTAGAGTGGGCGGGAGAACCACAGGACGGCAGGAGGAGCCCCCACGGGGAGCCTGCCTGCCGGGGAGCCAGGGCAGGGTGCCTGGCACTGGCGTCACTGTGGCTTCTTAGATAAAGAGGTGGAGAGCGGCCAGAAAATCAGGCAGGAGACACAGAACTCGGCCTGCCCTTTCCAACCTCGTGGTCACACACTCCAACCAACACCAACTATCTGAAGGGGACAGTTCCGGGAGAAAAGCGACCACAGGGACATCTGTCAGCCTGGCTACTGTAATGGGATTTTACTCATAAAAACCTCTTGCCAAGGACTCGATATTTTTAGTTTTCACATGCTAGTCCTTATACAATTTGTCTTTGCCAGTTCACTTACACCCGAAAGGTACTGACTACTGACAGACACGTGGGAGAAACCTCCCGCACGTCCAGTGCTGCTCCACTTCATTCAGTTACCGTCAAAGAACCAACCATGAGGCCGTCACGTGAACTGCGCGTTTATTAGCACTGGTGCTGCAACAGAGCGCCTCCAGTGAGCACGCGGAGCTGCATGCGGGTGACTGGACAGGTGAGGTGCAGACTCGGGACCGCGGGTCCTTACTTCTTCCACTCGTTCTTGTCGTAGTCCCACTTGGCCGAGAAGCCCTGGATGGGGGCCACCTTCATGTCGAGCATCCTCTTGGTCTGCTTGGCCACCCACTCCTCTTCAAAGGTGTGCGGGATGGGGCCGTACACTACAGTCCAAAACAACGGCGTGAGGTGACACTGTCTTGACAAGGTGTTTCTAAGCCAACACGTCACAGAGGTGAGTTTGCCCCATGGCACTAGCAACTTGATCAGCACCGTCATCGGCCACTCGACACCCACACCCACACCAACGTGCTGGTTTTAAACTCTGCGCACTGACAACTTGGTACTCCCAAATTACACCCTGGTTTGTAACAGTGAGCACGAAAACACAACGCTAGAGCAGAACGTATCCTGTGCAGGACACAGACGGCAGGTACACTGGCAAGCGTGCAGCCCAAGCAGAACCAAAGGCGACTCACGCAAGAGCGACAGTCACAGGCCTGTCACCGCCCCACGTCCACACGCAGAACGGGCCAACCTACCCCACAGAACAGAGAACACAGGACAGGCAGCACCAGAACCAGCAGGCAGCCCCACCGCCGGCCGAGCAGAAGCTGCTACGTCTGAAGACCCAGACCTCTGGTGACTTGAGCTGCAGTCCCTGCATCCCAAACAGCCCCTGATGGTAAGAGTGTCCTCCTCCTCAGTCTAACTTCCACCACACCTTCTCCTTGACACCTGACCGCCAAGCAGATGAGCCACTGGAAACGTGCTGGGCTGGACAACCAAGCGTGGCCCGTTCAGGATCAATCAGCCGCAGGCCACACCACTTCAGTTCACGTGAGCCAGCGTCCCAAAGCTGGTGAACACTCCAGGATGGAGCCCAGATGGCAGAGCCTGTCTGTGTGACGCACCGCCCCACTCACCATAGTGCTTCTCCCAGATGAGGAGGAGCGCGGTGAAGCCGATGAAGAACATGGCCGCGCCCACCACCGTCTTCCACTCATTTGTGCTCCTGTTCATCTCGGCGAAGCTCTCCTTGAACTTAAGGCGGTACACTGAGGAGACAAAGGACCGTGCTGCGGGCACAGACGCCCACCTCGAGGTAGAGCTCCCCAGCACGGGGGGCGGGGGGGCACACGGAGTGAGAAGCACCACAGGCTTCAGGCCCCGACACCCCCTCACACTCGGCAGGGGGCAGTGTGTGGTGGAGCATGGAGTGAGAACCACCACAGGCTTCAGGCCCCGACACCCCCCTCACACTCGGCGGGGGGCAGCATGCGGTGGAGCATGGAGTGCCTCACACTGGGGGGGGGGGGGGGGGTGAGGAGCACCAAAGGCTTCAGGCCCCGACACACCCCTCACATTCGGCGTGGGGGGGCGTGCGGTGGAGCACGGAGTGAGAACCACCACAGGCTTCAGGCCCCAACACCCCCCTCACACTCGGGGAGCGGGGGGAGATGTATGGAGACCCTGAAATTCCTCCTCATTTAGAGGAAGGCACGGGGTCCGTGTAACGTGCCTTCTTCCTGATGGTGTGCCAGCAATCTCCCATCAGTACTTAGCACACCCAGCCCCAGCGAGCGGAGGCGCTGAGGAGCTGCTCGCACATGTAAACCATCCTGAGTTCTACTCGGTGGCTCTGCAACCCTGCTCCTGCTCCTCCTGGGGGCTGGAGCCCATGAGCATGGACAGCAGCACCTGGGAGGGGGTTCAGCCAGCTGGCAGAGCTGATGCCCTGGACAGCCCCACAGATGCAGAGCACCGCCCCCCGCCCTCCCCAGCACACGGGTCTCTGGGCCCAGCCCAGATCCAGGAGAATTCTCGCCCAACGCAGGCTGCCCATGGTGCCGTCAATACCCACGTTCAACTTTCTCATCAATGGAGAGGCTGCTCCAGGAAGCCTTCTCCTTCTCCTTCAAGGCCTTCTGGCTGGCAGACAGGTTCTTGACATGGGCCACGTCGGGCAAGGGGTAGTCACGCCGGTCCACATAACTCGGGAGAGCATAATCTTCACTCTTTACAACACTTCCTAAAAAACATGTTGGACAAATATTTGAAATTCACGTAAGATCCATTACAAACAAGGCAGTACTTTTAAGAACTGAAGTCAGTCCAGGTACGTGCACCCTGAAAACCTCAGTCATCCCAGGGGCTGTGGCCCCCATTCCAGACAACCACAGGACGGTCGTGTGACATGGGGAGCAGGCTCGCCCCATGTGGCCCTGAGAGCAGGTGAGGACGGAGGGCAGATGGTAACAGCAGCGCTCCTCATCACAGCAAAACAGCAACCTGCCAGGGAGAACGAGGGAGCATGTCCTGCAACTACCGGGGTTCACACAGAGTCTGGACAGCTACTCAGGTTCCCTGGACTAACTGGAGCCTGGAGTAAAAGGAGGCCATTCCACAAGGAACTCCAACTAATGGGGAAGAACAATATAAAACTCATAAAAGAAACAAGGGTTCAAAGTTCAGAAACAAAGACATGAAAAGATGGCTACTGTGGCACTGCTTATTACAGCAAAGTAGCAAATAACCTTAGAAATGTGTATCATGGAGCCATTTGGCTTGTTCAACAAAGGTTTAGAGTGCCTACTGTATGCCAAGTACTGTTCTAGCTCAAAATGGGAAGAGAGTCGTGTACACACCAAGTCACAGAATACCATCGGGGTTATATTTTCTTTTTAAGAATCTGAGTTACGTGTAGATACTCACATGAATATGCCACTAAACACAAGTTAAACCCAAGTTGTCATCAGTGGGAAGCAGGGATGAAATAGAGACTTCTGCCCAAAAAGATAAAAATTTCAGCACCTTCAAATTCGTGTGTACCCAATGTATTACTCTAGTAAAAAGGGGAAAAGTTCAAAAAGCAGGGGAAAAAAGAGTATCTTAAACTTTAAGGTTTTCCCTCAGCAAAAAGCTGTTTGATTCTACCCTGTATTTGCAAGGAAATTCTGTGTTCGGAACGAATCTGGAGGTATAAAGTCCTACAAAAATGCTTCATCTCCATTAGCTTAGTCTGAATGATTGAAATCTCCCAAACTGTGTTAACAACACTGAAAGAAAACCTTGGATCTTAAACAAAGCAGTAAAAATTCTCCAAATGCTCACCAGTGCCTTGCCTATGACTAGCACACTCATATATTCATACCCAACCTTATCCCAAAGAGATTGAGATGAAATGGCTATTATTTTCATTTTAAAAGTTTTCATTTAAAACTTTCCAATTTTAAAACTCTAAGACGCTATTAAAATGATGAGTGGACTAAAAAGCACTCAGCTTACATGAGTTATTAAAAATGGATGTTAATTAGGGTGTTGAGAATGTTCTCAAGTTGATTACAGGATAATGGAGCAACTCAGCGAATGTACTGAAAACTGCTCAAGTGTAGCCTTTAATGTGTCAGGGTGTCATGGGAAATAGATCTAATAAAACTGTTATCAAGACGCAAATGCTTATAACCTTGAAGCATCCTAAGCATAAAACGGCATTTTCTAGAACAAAAATGACTAATTCGTGACCTCACCGCTGCCAAGGGCTCTTCAGGACTTTTGGCCTGGTTCCCTAGTAAATGGGAAGGGTGGGGGAGGCCCCCATACAGACACATAAATGTTAACACACCAAACATTCCTTTTAAAAGGAAAGAAAAGCATAGATTTTGCATCCTAGTGAAGGTTATCATTTCTATCCTCGATCTGGATAGATACGGGGGCCTCTGCTGAGGAAATCCAGGGAATCTGAGCTCCCGTCTCAGTCCGACATGTCGCCACATGAACACCTGAGCTGCCAGTGGGGGCTCCCAATGGCTATTCTATGTGCAGAACAACTTCATGTATGACTTTACACGACCAGAAATCTAGAATGAAAGGACGAGACTCGTCTGAGAGACAGCAGCTTCCTCCACCCGCCTACCGTGTGCGCGAGAGGCAGCAGTGAGTAAGCCCGGCAAGTACCTGCTTCCAAAAGCTTACGCTCAAAGAGGCAAACACCCCTCAAACTACCCGCAAACCCACAGCCTCTAAGGAAGCACACAGGGTGAGACAGGACCTTTTCCTGTAAAATGACACCAGCGCAGAGGGTACGACGCGAAGGAAGCACCATCTACACCTCTGGAGCTGAGGCAGGAGGCGGTGGCCTGGTACATCTGAGACACAAACCACCCGTGGGGCAGGGAGCGAACCACTGTGGAGCGCTGGTCTGGGCTGCTCTCTGCCTGTGAGTCTGATGTGATGAGGCCAGTGAGGCATGAGGAGCCAGCGGATGGCTGCACGCAGGGACCAACTACATCTGACTTCCTCTGCCTAAAGCAATACCTAAGAATAAGCCCTGGTCAGTGCTCCTGAAGGAGACAGAAGTTGGCTTCTCACAGAAGATCAGAACGACCAAAGGGACATGAAGGGACCTTGAGGGGTGATGGAAGTATTGCATGTCCTGATTGGAGTCACTGTCACACAGTTGAGTGAGTTTATCAAAATCCATAGAACATAACATCTAGAAAAGATAAACTTTCCTTTCTGTAAATTATACTTCAAACTGAACTAAACAAACAAAGAGCTAAAGAAATACATTAGCAAAACCAAAATGGAAACAAAAGGTAATCTTTGACCTAAGTGACTTCTAGGCTTTTAGTGAAGGAATGTTTCTTTCTGTATGTATTAACAACTAAAATTTTTATTATCTACTCATTTAAATAACATTTCAATAATGCTTTTACTAAAATTATCTGTTTTAGAGTCTGTTATCCTGAGCAATATAAAGGACATACAGAAATGTAACACCAAAGTATCACCAATTAAAGGACACAACATCAAGGAAAAAAAATCACACATAAAGCAGCTCAGACAAAAGCTCCTGAGTCCCTGGATACATGAGTCTTGCTCTTGACTGCATCACCCATCACTCAAGCCTTGCACTTGACTCCCCAGTAACACAATCTGTCACAATGACTCCCATTTCCTCCTCCTGCTTGCTTTCCCTCTGCCTGGAATAACATTCCGCTCTTGAGTGTGAGGGAACCCCACCAGCCCTTCAGCAGAGCAAGGCCTCTCCTCCAGAAGCCCCTCCCCGTACCTCAGACCAGGCTAAATGCTTCTCCTCCGAGCCTATCTCTCATTGAAACACTGCCTACCTGTATCTTTCCTCTCCAGATTGCTGGGACTCTGGAGTAATTCCACGTCTCATATTCCTTTATTGTAAGTGTCTAACACTGACAGCTACAAAGAAGATGCTTGATAAACGCAAAACTCAACTTGCTATGTGCCAGGCTCTGAACTAGGTTCTTTAAGTACATTTCAGGTGAGAGAACAGATTCCTAAACTTGAGCAGCAAGTCCAAGGCAGAAATGAGATTAAACCCAGTCCATGTTCCTTCCCTTCTGCTGTCCCAATAATTTAAACAATATTCAAGGTAAGTGGCTAGACGGTGGGGGTGGGGGTTGGTGGGGGGTATGGAACAGTAAAGTCAGGTATAGGGTGGATCTCTTAAAAGGTGTGGAACTTGAACCTGAAAACATGGGAAGGGAAGGGAAGGAAAGAGGAGAAAATATCAGTATAAGCGAAGACTCAAACTAGGAGTCATTAAAACTCTAATCTAGAACTAGGCACCATTAAACTGCATGTATCTCCCTTCAAATTCCTCAACAAAATGTGATCAGGATCAAAGCTCTCCACATCTGCAACTAGCACAGGGCCTTACTAGCAGCAGAGCAAAAAGAAAGATGACACTTACCATGGGCCCGAACACACACCGAGGTGGAGATTGCACGCCTACCAATCAGGCTAAATACTCTGGTTGCCAACATTCTGAAAGATAAAAACATACCTTCACTATGAACAAGGGTAAGCACCTATTAGGAATGATTCTTTTTGCCCCAGTGCATTCTGGAAATCAATGCAATTCTTTTTTTTCTTTTTCTCCCCAACATAAGTGACCGGTTCTTCATTACTGATTGTAAACTTTTAAAATAACCTAGGATGAGGATTTTTTTTTTTTTTCCTCAGCAGACAGCATGTTTTAATGGAGCGTCCTTATAAACCAACTGTCTCATATACATACACTTAAAGCAACTGGTAGAAAACTGGTTTGTTTGAGGCATTTTGCTCTTTTTGCCTTGGTTTTTTAAAAAATCAGCTTTCTTAAAAAGCAAAGAGGGAAAAAAATAGTTTAAGGAGACTGGAAAAGCTAGAATGTGCTGCCAGTAACGGGCTCCACCATCTAGAGGGAAAAGGTAAACAGTTTCAAGTAACTAAGAGACACGCACCGCATTCATTATTTGGTTACAGACCTAATATGTGCCCCGGCTTAGAAGGGGAAATGAAGGGGAATGGATGCAAAGGTGGCCTGATCCACTTTCAATCCCTGCAGGACAACGAATGACCGGGATGACACATCTCTCACGCGGGCCTTTTCAGGGTCAGGCCCCGCTCCCCTATTGCCCCTCCCTTAAATCTGGACCTTTCAGGGGGCTGCTGCTGATGGAAAAGATCCCGAACTCATTCAGAAAGCAGCCCACTAGAGGCAGAATCAACAAAAGCATGACGTCAGAGCCGAACTCGCCTCCTTTTCCCGTGTTTTCTCCCCGGCCTGGCCCGCGCCTGAGCGAGTGCCGAGCGTTTACCAGGCCAGGAAGCGGGGCGCCTCCCTCGGAGCCCCGTTACACCCCGGGCGGTGGCGCAGCACCGTCGGGAGGGGCGGCCGGGAGCCCGCAAGGCAACCTGCCCTCAGGCCCCCGCCCTCGGCCAGCGGACACTCCAAGGTCAGAGCCGCAACCAGCCCGCGGCTACGGAAGGACAGGTGGAGACCGGCCGGATGCTTCCAGGCGTCATATAAGCAGGGACCAGGCGGCTCCCGAGCCCGGAGCCCCCAAGGGCCGGCCTCAATGTCACCGGGACAGGAGGCCCAGTCGTCAGTTCCCTGTGGGCGCCCAGCGGTGGGCACGCAGGCCCGAGGACTCCCAGGGCTCGACCCTCCTCAGCCTCGCGGCGCGGACCCGCCACCGCCCGCCTCACCTGATGCCACCGACCAGCCGCTGCCCACCGTCCCCGCCGCGACCGCCCTCTAAGGCTCGGCTGCCTGCGACCGGAAGAGAGCGAGGCCGAGCCGCGGAGCACCACGGGATCGAGGAGGACTCCACCCCGCGCCCGACCGCGCGGGAGGTCACAGGACCGGAAGTAGGTCGAGCGGCGAACGTCGTAAAACGCCGGACTGGGCGGCTTTCCGGCGGCCACTGGACGTCCGCTTTCCGGCGGCGCCCGGCGGAAAGCGCCAGTGGAGTCTTAAGGTGGCCGCGTCGGCCTCTCCCGGGTGGTTAGCCGGCGTCTGAGGAGCGGAGCTCGAGCGGGTCTGGGCCCGTGAGGGGCCCTCGCCAGCCGCGGGGCCGCGCCAGGGAGCCGCCGCCTCGTCCTCCTTCTCCCCTGAGGCGCCGCGCGGCCAGGCAGCGGATCCAGGCCTCGGCCGGCGCCGGGCCTCCGGGGCCCTCCCGGGCTCAGCATGCCCGGGGTGAAGCTGACCACCCAGGCCTACTGCAAGATGGTGCTGCACGGCGCGAAGTACCCGCACTGCGCCGTCAACGGACTGCTCGTGGCCGAGAAGCAGAAGCCACGCAAGGAGCACCTGCCCCTGGGCGGCCCGGGCGCCCACCACACCCTCTTCGTGGACTGTATCCCCCTCTTCCACGGCACCCTGGCCCTCGCCCCCATGCTGGAGGTGGCCCTCACCTTGGTAAGCGCGGAAAGGGGCTTGCCTCAGAGTTAGCGGGACAGGAGGCGGGCTGACAGTCGGCTTCCGAGCCGTCCCGGCTAGAAGGTCAGGGTGGTCCAGCCGGAGTCTCGGGACCCAGCACCGCCGAGTTCGCCGTGATCGTGAACGGACGACCCGCGAGAGCGCGTTGGTCTTTGCCCGCACGCACTTAGCAAGAGCCCCGCAGGTGGCAGGCAGCTCGTCGTTGCAGCGGCCGAAGGGGCGACCTTAGTCGTCCCGGGTGTTTTTAGAACGCCTTAGGCGACGGAAAAGGCACCGATTTTCTCACACCGGTAGCCCTTATAGAGACAAGCCGCTGTGAACCGAGCGTCTGTATTTGGAATTTTGAGTCGCGGGGAGTTTGGACGTTGCCGTTGGGCTCGCGCGCACCGTCGCGCGGCCGGATCCGTGTCTGCCGTAGGTGTCAAGGCGCGGTTCTAACCACGTTACTGCCCCGGGACACCCAGGGTGGACCCACGGTTAGAAAGGCGGCGTCGAGCGCTCCGTGAACAAGAGCTTGTCTGTCTTCCTTAGTGATATCTGGAATGCAACCGTGATTTTAAAAGCTGAAGACTGTGTGTGGAATTTGAAAGCCAGAGCAGACTTGGCCTTCCAGCCCGCACACTTCTGTGGGTCTGCTCACGACTGATTTATTTGAAGTACAGTGGGAAAAGGTGTGGCGTAGGAACAGACCGACTGGTTATTGAATTTTGGGCCGTAGTTGTTGAGGTATGGTGACCAGTGAAGGAAAAAAGACGACCTGTAAATTGGAGTTAAAACCTTAGGGAGGAGTAGGCTCAGACCTGCCTGGGTTGAGGTAGAATTTTTCGAATATGTATAAACTAAGATACTAAAAGAGAATTAGTTGATTCATGCAAAGAGTAGTTAAGTTTGAGAAGAGTAGTAGAAATCCTTTTTCTCTACATCCCAACAAGTAAAATGAATCCATTTTGTAAATACCTAATTATGACACCCATGTAAATTCTTAATAAGCAGGAAGTATCTTTAGACCAGCAGTCCTTGCCTAAGCTTACTGGGCACATCTTTGAGTACTTGTTAAACTGAGTCATTGTGTGAATTTTTTCCTATCATCATGGGGCAGAACATAGATAGAAAGTAGATGATGTGTATAGAATCAACATTTTAGCTCCTAAAGAAATGTGCTGTTGGTATCAGTGTGTTCCTGGGGTATGCGTGTGTCTGTTTTAATGCAAGTCTTTTGAGCTTCCTGTCTTGATTATTCTATCAAGATAACTGTGTGGTGATTGGATATGTGCAGTGCAGTCGGTCACTCGCAGGGAACTCTATTGACCAGTAGTATTAAGCAGGGTTATCCAGCTTTCCAGTAGAGCCAAGCCTGTGCTAAGGGGAAGGATATTGCTATGGATCAAATACAGTACGTGTGTAGCGGTTGAACTTGTACCAGGCAGACAAGTACAGTACTGAAGAATAAGTGCCATATGGGGGGGTTAAGCAGAAAGTGGGGAGGGGTCTGCTGACCCAGGCTGGGAGAGTCAGGGAGGGCAGGCTGCCCAGAGAAAGGGACATGCAAGTGGTGGCCCAAGGGGCAAGGCTGGAGGAAGGGGACAGAGGGACCAGGTGAAAACCGGGCAGGGGGGGGGGGGTGACGACACACTTTTAGAGATGAGCTAGAAGGTAGAGTATAAAGGGACCAGACAGAGAGAGACGTGAGCAGTGGACAGACTTCATCGTAGAAATCATTCAGGGGCACTGCTCGCTCTGCACCACTGCATCTGTACTCCAGATGCACCTTCGAGTGTTTCCCCAAGTGTGCCCTTCAGTGTTGGAGTCTCCTGTCCAACAGAATTAAGTGCAAACTAGGTTTTCTGCACTTAGCCTCTTTTAAGACAGTAAAAACTGTCTGAATGTCTGTCCTACCAAGCAATATGGTAATTTGTGCTCACTTTTCTTATATTGATCAAAACTTTGAATCATAGACTCAGCATTTAACAAGTAGGAGAACAATGTCAATTGAGTACAAATTAAATAACTTTGAAAATAAAGTCATAAAGAAAAAAATTGCCATTTGAAACCATCTACAAGTTTTTGTGTTACTGTTAAGATATTTAAGTTTATATCATTCAGATTTTGTCTTAGCAACTTTATAACCTGAAGGCAATGAAAAATCTCAGCCACAGTTTATCAGCTGTAGAAAATGTTTTAATAAAGCATTTAAATCCATAAAACTATAAACGAGGCCTAATTCTGATGGCTTGTTTCTATTCAGGGAGTTTTGTATTGGGTTATTTTTGATAAGTGGGAAAGACTGACTTGATATTCTGTCCATCAAAGGGCAGCATCAAATTCCTTTGCAAGGCTTTTCATTATAATTTTCCATTTAAAAAAAAATCCATGCATTTCTGGGTGCTTTCTATTTTTTTTTAAGTACTTAGGCCTGTTATCTTAATTTATCCTTATAATCCTTTGACGTAAGTAGTGATGGAATTATTTCTAATAGCAAAAACCCATAAAATGTCAGTAGGGAAATTAGCATAAAGCTGCTGTTTGCCTAAGCCCTCTTTGTCCTCCCCACACACACACACACACACACCCCCACTGTGATTTCCTAGTGCTGGGAGCTGCTTGTTGGTACCTTCTGCTCTGATGACTTCTCATTTGACTTGGGCCTAGGATTCCTTCTGCTGCCCCCATGTGTGCTTTGCCTGTGCTCATCTGCACAGGCTACCGCCCCTCTGGCTTTTCGCTCAGCCCCCTACTTCCTCCTGGGAGGGGGAGCTGGCTGCTCTGGGCTCTCCTTTCAGTTCTTCCCGTGACCTTCGCTCTCTGTTCCCAGGCCCCTTATCTCCAGCGCTCTTCCTCCAAAGCCAGCTCCTCCTCATGGAAGAATCAGCTGCTGATTTAAGGATCTTTTTCTTCTCCGTGAAACTCGCCAACCCCTCTAGTTTTAGACTCCAGGGCCTGGGTGTTGCTGCAGACAGGGAGGCTCCCAGACACCTAGCTTGTAAGTGACCAGCGTGGGAGCAGCACCCTCCTTGGGGTGACTTACTTAGCAGCTCCCTGCCTTGCCTGCTTTGTGGCTGTGGTCACGGAAGTGCATGCAGTATTATGAGAACTCCAGGTGCCTCGCTCATGCGGACACTAGCAAGTTTGCCAAGAGAAGCTGCTTTCTTTGTCCAGCCTAGCTGGGAATGGACGAGTGGGCCCGAGCCTGTAGTAGTTCTCCTGCATGTCTGCGAGGGAGCAGGCCTGAAAGACGTGAACAGAGGGTGGCGGCTTGTGCCAAGGTGACAGTGTCCTTCTTTCCATCTGAAAAGTAAAGGAAACCGCATAAGTGAAAGCAGGATTTGGACCTTGTATCAAAGTCACTTGCCAGGTATCAGAGTGCCATCGTGAACATTTTCATTTTGATTGTTCACAAGATGCATCACAGGAGGACACCATAGCAGCAGAAACGAATTCACTGAGAACAGAGTTCAGACAGCTTCTCAGCTCTTTTGCTTTGTCCTGCCCCACTTGGAGGGTACGAGTTGCCTACTGTATAATCTGCCACTTAAATCCACTTGGGCTTTTTGTTAACAAGCTGTTTGGGCTGACTGCAGGATTCTGAAACCCCTCAAGAGCCACCTGCCCCATCCCCACTCGGCCGACTGTCCATGCTGCTTGCCTCCTGCAACACACCGACTCTGCTATGCTGCGTCACTCACTGATGACGTCTGGTCCACTGAAGCTTGTGTTCGCCACTCGGTGGACTCTGATGGCTGGTTCTCCAGTCATCAACTGGTGGCTACTGGTGTCTCTCTGGACAGTGGACAGGCTGTGCCTGCCCATCACAGGCATCCAGACTTCATTTGGTGGTTCTTATTTGAATCATTTTGTGACCTGGTTCACTTTGGGAGCAGCCTCTTCAAAGAGTTCTACCTGGAGTTCCCTGAGGTCCAGTAGTTAGGACTCGATGCTTTCCCTACCGGGGCCTCAGGTTCAATCCCTGGCTGGGGAACTAAGATTCTGCAAGCCATGTGATGCAGCCAGAAAAACAAACAAAAAGCAAAGAGTTCTACTAGAAGTTTAAGGTCATGACACTATTTTTCTGCTAGAATTTGGTTAGGCCTTTAGAGTGTTTTATATAGGAATCCACCCCTCTTTAGGTAAAGTGTCAGTTGAGGTATGTTCGTTTGTCACAGGAATCCACCATCCTGTCAGATGCCTTCTCTGCTGTCTGAGCACAGGTACAGGGTGACCCTGTGTGTTTCCTGGAGACTGAATCCCAAACCATTCCCTTCAGCCCAGAAGCAAGATTGGGGAGCAGCTTAGACTGCTCACTGAAGACTGCTGTGGGAGCTCCCGATGGCCTGGTGTCAGGGTTTGGTGCTCTCACCGCCGTGGCCTGAGTTCAGCGTCTGGTCAGGGAACTGATACCCTGCACTTGTGGTGCAGCCTGCTGCGGGATAGCAGCAGTGGGAAATAATCATCTTATCCTTACATTAAAGGTAGCTGTGGTAGGCCCAAAAAAATGCCCCCCCCCCAAGATGTCCACGTCCTAGTTCTTGGACCCTTGGACAGGTAACCTTACGTGGAACAAGAGATGGCAGATAAGATTGAGTTAAGGATCTTGAAATGCGATGATTATCCTGGATTATCTGATAGACCCAGGGTTCACATAAGAGGGTCCACATAAGAGGCAGCAGGGTAAGAGTCAGAGAAGAGAATTTTGACCACAGAAGCAGGGGTCAGAGTGAGACAGCCACCACCCGAGGAATGCAGTGACCTGTGACCTCTCCATGTTGGAAAAGGCAGGGAGCAGATTCTACCCTCAAGTCTCCGCCAAGAGGCAGCCCCACAGACTTGTTTTTGACTTCCGACTTGTGAGACAGATCTGTGCTGTGTTAGGCCACTAAGTGTTCATACCAGACTCAGGACACTCTCTGTAGTTGTGACTCTGGATGTAAGAGCAGCCCACAATGCGGAGCCAGGCGAGGGGCGCAGAGGTGGGCAGACGTGAGGATCACCTACATGAGGACGCCCTCAAGAGACCAGTCTTGGATCAGAAACAGAGGCTAAGAGGGCGACACCAAAGGGCGGGCCAGTGGGGGTGTGAGTTCAGGAAATGGGACCAAGTGCCAGATTTTAGAACTAGGCTATGCCCTTGGATACCACGTGGAGGTAAATTTAGAAAGAAATGAAAGAATTTTGCTGCTGTAAGCAGCAGTAGAGTTTCCAAGACTCATTCTTTTAAGAGGTGATAGAAATAAAATATAAGTAGTTGTGGAATAATTTGCCTCAAAGTTAGAGTGAAAGAGCCATTATAAATATTTTGGCGACATAGCCCTCATCTCTTGGGTGGATGACCAAAGCCTCTAATTGGTTCATTGAGCCTTGGTTTTGACCCAGTATGGTAATTTGTGAGCTCTTAGGAGGGCAGAATTACTATTCTAATCCTCGTGTGAGCCAGGGAACCTTGGACTGTGACCATTTTGTAATGTCTGCTTTTAGTCATAAAGGAGACTGTTGGAGTCCCAAACCAGAATTTGAGAAAAAGAACGAATAGAGCTATGTTTAAAAAGGGAAAAGAAAGAAAAGAAACCCTTTTTAACCAGTTAATTCACTTTGAAAAAAATTGAGGATCAGTTGTATCTCTTCTTTTGCAAGCTGAGAATAGAATTTCCTGCAGTGTATTATTAAAATTCTGTTACAGCAAAACAGGACGACCTTTTGTTTTTAATAATTGCATTAGATCTGCAGGATGCTAAATCTGATGAGAAGAGTGGCATTGTAAAACAAAAAACTTAGCCAGAAGGAAAAACATAAATACAGTATACTAACGCATATATATGGAATTTAGAAAGATGGTAACAATAACCCGGTGTACGAGACAGCAAAAGAGACACTGATGTATAGAACAGTCTTATGGACTCTGTGGGAGAGGGAGAGGGTGGGAAGATTTGGGAGAATGGCAATGAAACATGTAAAATATCATGTAAGAAACGAGTTGCCAGTCCAGGTTCGATGCACGATGCTGGATGCTTGGGGCTGGTGCACTGGGACGGCCCAGAGGGATGGTATGGGGAGGGAGGAGGGAGGAGGGTTCGGGATGGGGAACACATGTATACCTGTGGCGGATTCATTTTGATATTTGGCAAAACTAATACAATTATGTAAAGTTTAAAAATAAAATAAAATTAGAAAAGAAAAAAAAAAATATCTGCAGCCATGCTCCTGTTTAAAAGCATGCCACAGGGAAGTCTGTGAGTGCATGCACGCGTGCTCCCCTGCACCCCACATCCCAGCACAAGGGTTTTCATAGTGTATTACAAGGAATACTGAAATAACAGTACTGAAGGACTTGACTTTGAAAGAGACTCAGATTCCCATGCTGCCTCTGTTTTCTGGCTGTGCAAGCTTAGACCCTCTCTGAGCTCTTTAGTTTGCTATCTGTGAAGGATTGATTTTAACGACCTGAAGGCTTGTTCAAGCCCCAGAAGGCCTCAGTGCTTCATCTTGTCAGAGAAAGTGGATAACACTGGTTCCCCCTCACCCACGGCACTACACCCATTTATTATGTGTCTGCGCTGGAGCCTTCTGCTAGGACTAGGGGAGGAGGTCATTCCTAGTGTCCAGCCTCACACCCCACCCCACCCCCGGCCATTGCAGGCTCCTCCTCTGTGGGAAGACACTCCACCTCCGAGAGAGGGGGAGCCTATGCTCTTTGCTTTCTCTGACCTCCTATGGACTGTGGAAAAGCTAATTGCGGTGGCCTCCTTTCCCCTGAACACCCATACACCCATTTGGTGTGTGTTTGTTTTTTGGTGGCCATACCACCACCATAATTTGGTGGGATCTCAGTTCCCCAACCAAGGACTGAACCTGGGCCACAGCAGTGAAAGCCCAGAATCCTAGAAATCCTATGGACAGAAGAGCCTGGTGGGCTACAGTCCATGAGGGTTGCAAAGACTAGGACACAACTTAGCGACCGAACAACAGAGGCCACCAGGAAACTCCCGCATTTCATTCTCGTAGGGAGGAGGATACAGGAGTTCTGTTTGTCTTGTCCCAGCATTTGGTTGAGGGAGGGAGGTTCCTTTGTTTATTGAGACTTGATGTTTAAGGAAAAAGCATTCACCTTTTCTTCCCAAATTTTGTTCTCTTTTCAGATTGATTCGTGGTGCAAAGATAATAGCTACGTGATTGCTGGTTATTATCAAGCTAATGAACGAGTAAAGGATGCCAGGTATATCCCTGTGAAACCCCTCGAAACCCCTCAGTGGGCTCCCGGTGCAGAATCTGTCAGAACAGAATCCCTCCGTGCTTGTAGATAGTACTGCAGGGGTGCTGGGGCGCAGTCTGTGAAACAGTGCCCCTCCGTGCTGTTGATCGTATTCCAGGAGGGCTGGGGTACGGGTCATTCCAAACACCAGTTATTCTAAAGACTCAGATGAATGCTGGGATTCTGTCCTGTGTTGTCTTTATTTTGCTTAAAGGGAATTCTGAAAGCGAAAGCAACAGTCCAGCGCCTCCTGTTCAGTCCCCCCTCCGCTGTGCCTTGCTTCCCATTCCCAAACTGGGATTGATGTAGGGCAGAACACCAGGCAAGAACTCCACTCTTTTGGGGGGTTAAAAAAAAAGCAACTTTAGGTTTGGTGTTCTTTGGGTCTGCTGCTTTGACGAAAGCATGGTGTTTGCTACTTTCCCCATACAATAGGTCTTGTTTTCTTTTATCCAGCTAGTTGCCCCCATGGTGGTTCTCACTAACGAGCAAAGCTGAGATCTTTGCTTTGTTTCTGCATCAATGTCCTAGCAGAAAAACTGATAACATCCTAATGTTAGGGTAATTTGAGGTGGACTTAACAAGCTGGTTATCTCCAGAGGTGTGAACCGTCTGTCAGAGAAAGGAGGGTGGTGCAATTACCCAGAGCTGGTGACAAAAGCTGGCACCTGCCCTGCCTGAAGGAATGAAGATGGGTCGGGTCAGGAAGTTGTGTCCACCCCGCCACCTCCGCCGCCCTGAGAAGAACAGTGTCCTTTGGTCAAGGGATATGGCCAGCAGCCAGCCTGACATGATCTCACAGAGAGAGTCCCAGAGGAGTCGGCACCCTGAGCAGCCAGAGGCACGAGCTGGGTGACCCTGAAGCTTTGCTCATGTGGCCAGGCAGAGCTGATGGGCTCCCGTGTCCAGGCAGTCAGGGGGTGCAGTGAAGGGCCCCAGACCAAATGCCTCCCGGATTCATGTCCACTCGCCCAGCATAGGCAAGTGGTGGGACTCAGTAGCATTTGGGGAAATAATACAGTAAGCCAATGGAGCACTTCCAGAGATGTGAACTGTTTTGTTCTAGAGGACTGGGCCCAGTCAGGACTGAGGGTGGCAGAGTCCCCAGCGCAGCATGGACTCAGAGCAGCTTCTGTGCCAGCCTCTCTGTGGACGACATGCAGAGCTGCTCTCTGATCCCTGATTCTTCAGCTTTTCCCAAGACATCTCTGACTGTTTGGTCCCTGCATCCGTGCATGCCTCTGGTTTCTCCTCAGTGCGTCTCTTACCAGCCCCTCCTTCGAGTCCACCTGCCTCCCTATGTTGATGAACTGGAGCCTGTTCACGGCCTGTCAGTCTTGGTCTTATTACACGAAGGAAGCTGCCAGAGTGTGAATCCCCTGCCCCAGGCCAAGCTCTGTGGTGAGCTGAGCCACGGACTCCTGGCCCTTGCCCTCAAGCTGCTGCACTGAACTTGGAAGACATTGGAACCCAGGCCTGTGGTGCAGGCCCCGGAGCCCGTACTGTGCGGGTGGTGCGGGGACTGTGGCAGCAGGAGCAGGAGGCACTCCACCCACAGCCGTGACAGAGGAGCCTCCGGGAGGGTGTGGACAGATGAGCCGGTGGCTGCGGGACCCCGGCCCTCGAGACACCTGTGCAGCGCTGCCTTCACTCTAAGGGCTTTCCAGGGTGACTGGGGGATGAGACTCCCTGGGGCCCTTTGTCTATTACATTGTTTTTTGTTTCATTTTTCTTAATACGATGCTGCAGATAATCACACATCTCTGTAAATTTTCAATTTTAAAGGTAAAAATAGAATATTGGCTAAATTTATTTTTATAAAGCATTAAGCCTGCTTTTTTCACCTCAATCACGACGACAGGGTCGTAACTGTATAGTGTGTTTCTTTCTGGTTCAGTCCCTGCTTCAGAAAGCTGAGACTGATTGTACAGAGGGAAAGATGCACGAAAAGACAAGGGCCCCTGGTCTGCCCTGAGCAGAGCAACAAGTCACTGCAGCGGGATCACAGTCCCCAAAAGCTACCTAAATGGGTGTAACCCCACACGGGAGGTAGCTTACTGGTGCTGTTGGTCTTTGTGTCATTGCTGTTTACTCTGCCACAGGCAGACAGTGTTGCCCAGCGTCAGCTAAAACTTGGTAACCTCGTTGGTTCTTCCCTCTCAGTCCAAACCAGGTAGCAGAAAAGGTGGCCTCCAGAATCGCCGAGGGCTTCAGTGACACGGCTCTCATCATGGTGAGTCACTGTCGCTCGCTCCAGAGTCCTGTGTGTGGGGACAGCTGCTGAGCAGCCTCTTGCTGACGGGGAGCTTTGTCTGTGAGCGGTTTCCTTTCTGCAGGTACTTACTTCATCAGACCATGGCCTCCTTCGGCCGTCTTCTCCCAACTGCAGGCTTAAAGTTGCTGAGTCAGGGCCGCTGCAGTCATGGCACACGGGTGTCCAGAGGTGGGGGGTCTTTCAGCTACAATGGGTCTCAAAGTGGGATCCCCATGCTCACAGTATCAGTACCACCCGGGAATCTATTGGAAATGCAGGTTCTGGGGGCCTAGGAATCTATGTCTCCATAAGCTTCCAGATGATTCCAATGTACACTCAAGTCTGAGACGCATTGAATTAGGTCAACCAGCACAGCAGAGGGAGCAGGGACGGACATAGCTCATGTCAGGAGCCCTGTTCCTCTCAGTTCAGATGAAATTCTAACAGGGAAGGCAGCGTAACGTTTGGAAGCTTCGGGTGTGTGAGAAAGCAGTCAAGTACTCAGTGCTTCTCCCATGTGATGCACCGTGAGCCTGGGCTGTGGTGGTGTGCACTCTGAGGCGGGGTGTCTGCTGCGCCCGTCCCTGACATCCCTGTGGAGTCCTCCCCCCGTGGGAGAGCCCCAGGGAGGGACCCGCAGGCTGCCGCGGAGGTCCTGGCTCTGTTCGCGAGTGCGCCCTTCGTCTCGTTGCAGGTAGACAACACTAAGTTCACGATGGACTGTGTGGTCCCCACGATCCACGTGTATGAACACCACGAAAACAAATGGCGCTGCAGAGACCCGCACTAGTGAGTGCCCATTCCCGGGGGGGCCCGTGGGCCGCGTGCGCTGGGGCCAGTCCCGGCACGCTGCTTGCACGGGAGACCTGACCCCCGCCTCCTGGGTTTTTAAGCTACATGTTCTCTAGAGAAGTGTGCACACCTCATACAGAAGTCACGGGTGTTCCTCAGCCCCCAGAGGACAGGCCTACAGGGTTTCCAAGCAGTGGGGACATCCTGTCACTCACGGGTCTCCCCTCCCAATCCCAGGCCACCTTTCCCTAAGCCAGACCCTCTTCCCAGGCTTTTGTGGTTTATTTGCAATCAGTCATCTACCTCCAGCTTTTTCAGAATTTCATTTGAAGGTTATCTCTTGCATGTTTCATATCCTTTATATGTATCTTCATGTGTTTAGATGTGTTTGCTCGAGTTCACCCTTGGCTTCCTTTATACTACTCTGCGCGCGGCTGGTTTCCTGTTTACTCTATTGAAAAGCCACGCGTTTTGAGTAAGAGGCTGACTTCTCCTGTCTCACCTCATAGTGATTACTGTGAAGACTGGCCAGAGGCCCAGAGGATCTCAGCATCGCTCCTGGACAGCCGGTCCTACGAAACACTCGTGGATTTTGATAACCACCTGGATGACATTCGGAATGACTGGACAAATCCAGAGATCAATAAAGCTGTTCTGCACTTGTGTTAGGGAGGGGTTTCAATGACTGGTCTCTGGGCGTTTCCACTACACTGAAGAAGAGAAGTTATTTTTAAATGTAAATAAAATATCACAGTCGGTGTGGAAAGCTGACAGTTTTCAGAAGTGGCGTGTGCCTTGAGAGAGGGCAGAATGTCCATCAGTCACCTGTCTAATGCAAAGTCTCTAGACCAGGTACAGACCATCCCATCCGACCACCCTGTGGAGCCTTCCCAGTTGTACATGGCTATAGTTCTTCAAATCAAAGCTATTTCTGCTTGTCCAAGATTGTTCCTATTAAACAATTTTAACTAACCTTTTATAATCTGGAGAGAATACTTTTTAAAGCATATGAACTGTCTTTAAAAAAAAAAAAAAAGCCCAGATCTTATACCCAAAATAGAGTGTTTGTGAGTTTTCATCCTGTTTGAGTTAATATCGTCCAGCCTGGGGATCAGGCCTGTGCCTGGTGTGCCGGTGCCAAGCTGTGTCTGAGAGCCGAATGCTGGTGTGCACAGCCAGGAGGCTCCCCTAGCTGCCACGCCTCTTCACATGGGAATAATGCTGCTGGTGCCTGGGAAACCTTCATCGTCAAAGGGTAAAAACAAACACGTTGGGAAGGCAGCTTGAGTGGGAGCCCTGTATGATGCTCCTCAAGCAGACAGATGGGAAACCCATGGAACTGAAGAAAAAGGGGATCGGTGTGCTAAGATTGTCTTAAACAGGCAAGAGTCGGTCCTGACTCGACTGGCTTGCATGATTACCCGAATGGCTCTAATTTATTTCTTCACAATTATTTCTTTTCGTATATGAAGCCACACGAGCTGAACAAAACATAGGCTCCTGGAGTTTTACAGCGCCCAGTCTGTAATCGTTAACGCTTGAAACAGTTAAGCTTTTTAACCCCATTGTAGGAAATTGATGGGGAAAGGACTCCATCGCGTTTATTCTTTTTCATACGAATTATTCCATGCAGAGTGCAGAGACCTGTACCTTTGCCGCTGTCATGTTTTGGACCATGTGAAGGAAGTCTGTGACAATTGGGTTATCTGTTGAAAAGGCTTACGATGCAGCATTTCACTGTTTTATCAAGTAGGAAACCTTCCAGCATTGCTTACAATAGACATGCTTCCTTTGGTCCACCAGATTCTCTCTCCTTCCTTCAAATCCAGCTCACCCTTGGCTTTGTAAGGTGACCGTATGTCGTGTGGGGAACACAAATGAAGGGCTGGCATACCGATGCACTACACCTTCTCGTCGCCTCAGAGGCTGCAACCAGCACAGGAGGAGTGCAGCGGGCAGTCTTGTTCCAGATGGGTCTGTATTTTATTTTGGAAAGGAGAAGAGTCCGTCTCTAGCATTTGCCACAGAAAAGGCTGTCTTTTCCTGAAATTAGAATGAGCATGTGCTACCTCCAGGTCAAGGTCAAAGGTAACTGGTAGAGCTATTTGAAGCCAAAGGTGTGGCCAAGTCTAGTTTGGAAGCATTGCACAGATGGTCTTATTGTCCCACATTTTTACCTCTGTGAAGAAACAAAAACAAATTTCCAAAGTGCAGACGATTGCTTCTGGATGCTTGTGAAAACAGCAAAGCCCCTGGGCCCTGTGCCGGGCTCCCCTCTGTCTTCTCTCCAGGCCTGGCTGTGTGGCCTCTGAGCCTCCAGTCTCCCAGCCCTTAGAACAGTCGTTACCCACCCAGGATGAGAGTAGGAGCCCATCAGAAAGCCACTGAAATGGAATCATACTGTGATTTCCCTAGAAAAGATTTAGAGAAGCAACACAAATTATATTGTATATTGAAGAGATTCTTGTCAGTCAGAACGTTCCTAAATGAGTCCTGCTTTGGTTCGAAGGGGCTGGAGGGGAAGGGGTGGGGAATGTGTAGAGACATCCCCTTAGAACCAGCCATATGCTTAAAATTCTGGTGGACGTTTTTCTCTGTTCATACATCCATCCATCATGAAGAGAGTGGGACAAATGAATTACCGGTTTGCCTAAAAATGCCATCCAAATCTAATGGTTGCTTTTAAGAATTGAAAAATACTGAATGTGAAAAGGTAGGCTGTGACTTCCTAAATGACAAAAAGCAAGGTGCACACTAAGGAAAAATTGGCTTAAGCTTTCCAGGGATCTGGTATTTTTAAGCTTCCTCAGTGTGAAAAGTTCCATATAGTTAGCTTTGACTCAGTGGCTTATTTTTCTGATTGATGTGCTTGCAAAACTGTTGTTCCCTCTTAGAGTAATTTTCAGCTTTTCTGACTTACCGTCTTTGTTTTGCCTTCAAAAGAAAAATATTGGCTTCCCAAACTGCCCCTTTTTAGTATTATATTTATCTTAACAAAGTAGCTACTTTATAACATCCTGGTAAGTGAAAGCAAGAAAAAGAGCCATGGGCATTAATCTCCATACCCTGCAGACATTTTTAGCAATTTTAATGAAGAGAACTGAATTTAAAAATAGACTTTGATTTTACTAATTGACATTTCTTTAGCCTTTCCATCAACTCAGTGCCTCTTAAGCACTGGATTCTTTTCTTCAATTCAGTAGAAAGCCTGGCGGCAAAGACTGGTTTGTGTTCCCCCTGCCAGCTTTCAGATAAAGTGAAAGTCTCTTGGCTCTGTCCAACTTTGTGACCCCATGGACTGTAGCCCACCAGGCTCCTCTGTTCATGGAACTCTCCAGGCAAGAATACTGGAGTGGGTTGCCATTCCCTTCTCCAGGGGATCTTCCCGGCCCAGGAATCGAACCGGGGTCTCCTGCATTGCAGGCCGATTCTTTACCAGCTGAGCCACCAGGGACGCCTTTAGCTGTCGGATAGGTGGTATGTTAATCTGACTGTGTTCCCGGACACCTCAGAATCGGCGGGGGGCGCGGGGCGGGTAACAGATATTTGTATTCTCATAATGTTGACTTGTTACTACTTAAAATGTTTAAGATCTTGAATAGGATGCAAAATCTGATCAAGTTTTGCCTTTCTCTGAGATGAATCCCCATTCTTCTAAGGAGCTTTTCTTTCCCCTTAAAGATTAACTCCTTGGGATCGAGTCCAGCTTTAGAACTGCCAAAAGCTGCGTTCTCCTTGGTCTTTTGCTTCCACAGTAGTGCGTCAGGTGCCAGCGTGGAGGAAACCTTTGGCTTGAACTTGCATTGCCATATAAAGCAGAGTAGCATCCTATATTTAGTGCTGTCTGAAAAAAAGTTCCAGATCCCATCAGGAAGGCCATGGTAAATAATCACATTTCAGGATACAGGCACACCTCGGAGATATTCTGCGTTTGGATTCAGATCACTGAAATACAGCAGTGGAGTGAGTCACAGGAATGTTTTGGTTTCCTGGTACGTAGAACAGTTATGCTTACACTATACTGTAGTCTGTTAAGTGTGCAACAGCATTGTGTCTGAGGGAACAGTATGCATACCTTAATTTCTAAATAATTCTTAGCTCAAACATGCTAACCATCGTCTGGGCCTTCAGAGAGTCATCATCTTTGCTGGTGGAGGGTCCGTGCCTCCATGTTGGTGACTGCTGATTGATAGGGTCGTGGCTGCCGAAGGCTAGGGTGCCTGTGGCAGTTTCTGAAAACGAGACAGCAGTGAAGTTTGCTGTGTGGATTGGCTTCTGTGAACGGTTTCTTTGTAGCATGCAGTGCTATCTGGTAGCATTTGACCCACAATAGGACTTCTTTCCAAAATTGGAGTCAGTTGTCCCAAACCTGCTTTATCAACTAAGTTGATGTTGTAGTCTAAGCCCTTTGTTGTCATTTCAGCAGTCTTAACATCTTTATAGGAGTAGATTCCATCTCACGAAACCACTTCCATGTCCTTCCATAAGGAGCAGCTCTCCTCTTTCATTCAAGTTTGATCATGAAGTTGCAGCAATTCAGCCACATCTTCAGGTTCCACTTCTAGTTCTAGATCTCTTGCTCTTCTCCCCATATCTGCAGTTACTTCCTCTGCTGAACTCTTGAACCCTTCAGGGTCTTTCATGAGGCCTGGAATCACCTTCCAGACTCCTGTGTATGTTGATATTTTGACCTTTTCCCAAGAATCACAGATGTTTTTAATGGCATCTAGAATGGTGACTCCTTTCCAGAAGGTTTTCAATTCACTTTACCCAGATCCATCAGAGGAATCACTCACTACCTATGGCAGTTGGAGCCTTAGTGAATGTGTTTCTTGAAGAAGACTTAAAAAGTCAAAATGACACTTGGATCCATGGGCTACAGAATGGATGCTGTGTTAGCAGGCGTGAAAACCATTAATCTCATTGTCCATCTGCATCAGAGCTGTTGGGTGACCAGGTGCATTGTCACTGAGCAGCAGTCTTTTGAAAAGAATGTTTCTGAGCCTCAGGTTACAACAGTGGGATTAAAACATTCAGTAAACTGTGTTAACAGATGTGCCGTCATCCAGGCTTTGTTCTGTTTATAGCGCACAGGCAGAGTAGACTTAGCATCATTCTTCAGAGCCTGGGATTTTCGAAATGAGCACTAGCTTCAACTTAAAATCACCGTAACATTAGGTATTAGCCCCTAACAAGAGAGTTAGTCTGTCCTTTGAAGCTTTGAAACCAGTCATTGACTTCTCAATTCTAAAGATCAACCCTGAATATTCACTGGAAGGACTGATGCTGAAGCTGAGGCTCCAGGACTTTGGCCACCTGATGCAAAGAACTGATTCATTGGAAAAGACACTGATGCTGGAAAAGATTGAGGGCAGGAGGAGAAGAGGGGGCAGCAGAGGATGAGATGGTTAGATTACATCACCAGCTCAATGGGCATGAATTGAGCAAACTCCAGGAAACAGTGAAGGACAGGGGAGCCTGGCACGCTGCAGTCCATGGGGTCGCAAACAATTGGACATGACTTCGCAACTGAACAACAGCAACAGCAAATCAACTTCTCTCTAGTTACAAAAGTCCTAAATGGCATCTTCTCCCATTAGAAGGCTTCATCACCTACACTGAGCATCTGTTCACTGCAGCTGCCTTCACGTGTGATCTGAGCTGGAATTCTGGAGAACTCATTGCGGCTTCTCCATCAGCACTTGCTGCTTCAGCTGTCGCTTTCGTGCTCTGGAGGCAGCTTCTTTCCTTCAGCCTCAGGAACCATCTCTGCTGCTTCACACTTTGCTTCTGCAGTTTCCTCACCTCTCAGCCTTCACAGAATTGAGGCGAGTAGGGGTCTTGCTCTGCATTAGGCTTTGGCTTCCCAGAATGTGGCTGGCCTGATCTTCTATCCAGACTGCTCAAACTTTCTCCATATCAGCAGTAAGGCTGTTTCTTCGTCTTATCAATGTGTATACTGAAGCAGTGCTTTTAATTTCATTCAGGAACTTTTCCTTTGCATTCACAGCTCGGATAACTTAGATACAGCAGGCCTCTGGCTCTGCTTTCAGCATATCTTTCTCTCTAAGCCTGATCATTTCCAGGTTTTGATTTAAAATGAGACATGAGACTCTTCCTTTCCCTTGAACACTTAGAGCCTGTTGCAAGGTTATTAATTGGCCTAATTTCAAAATTACATCTCAGGGAATACAGGGGCCCAAGGAGAGGGAGAGACGGGTCAGTGGAACAGTAAGAACACAGTTTATCCATTCAGTTTGCTGTCATAGGGCTGTGGTTTGTGGTGCCCCAAAACAATTAACGATAGTAAGATCACTGATCACAGATCACATAACAAATATAACAACAGTAGAGAAGTTTGAAATATTGTGAAATTAGCAACATGTAACACAAAGTGAGCAAATGCTATTTGGAAAATGGTGCCAAGAGACTTGCTCAACACAGGGGTGCCGCAAACCTGCAATTTTTTTGAAAATACTGTGTCTGCAGAGTGTGATAAAAGGGGATCTGCCTGTGCTCGTGAAGTTCTCTGGGCAAGGCTTCTGCCCAGCACAGCCACAGTAGTTGGGGAGTCTGCCCCAGCTGCAAGTCAGGACATACGGGCAAGTTTGCCAAGACCCCCGGGTGCACCCTGCGTGCTGAGGGTCTTGTGACACATGTAGAGTGGACCTGGCTGTCATCCACCAGCTTCCTCCGCTACGCTGACCTTACTGCTGAAGAGGTGGTCATTCCTCAGACGTTTTAAAAAACTAACCTTCCTGTTGGCTCAGCTCTGCGGGCGGCAGCAGTGTGGGTGGGTCCAGCCAGCCGCTCTCTAGCTTTCTGGTCATGGGCAGGTCACCCCTCGTGTCTCATCAGACAAAGGAGGGTGACCGTGCCTCCTGCAGGGGCGCTGTGAGGACAGAGGGGCTGGCACATGTGCTCTCAGCAGAGTGTGTCTGGGCTGCAGTCCTGGAGCCTGCTGCTTCCCGGGCTGACCCCAAGGCAGAGGACTGCGTGTGTGCGTGTGCTTGTGTCTCCTGCTTTGGGATGTGGGTTCTTTACCACTGGAGCCACCTAGGAAGCAGAGGACTACTTAGTCCTTTGCTAAGAAAGATCTGTTCATTAATAAGTGCTTATTCGTAGTAGACACTCAGTGAGCATTTATTGAATGAATGAGTAAATAAAAGCATTTGTTCTCAGAAATGACAGCCGCTTACATTTCTTTAACCCTTTGTTTACACTCTCCTTTCTAGCACCCCAGGATGCAGCAGGGTGACATGGTCTGCATTTTACGGGTGGGGAACCAAGGCCTGGACCAGAAGTGACTGCCTGAGGCCTTCCACGGCTGGGTCGGGGGGTGCAGGCCTGTCCTGGAGATGAGGAGCAGAGAAGCCATGTTCCTCCTCTTCCTGCCATGCTGCCCAGCCTCACTCCCGCTCCCGCCCCAAACTTAATGCATTTTCCTTCTTACTACAATGACAGTGTGCGTTCATGGTAGAAAATCAAAAAAAAGACTAGAAGAGACTCCCATTCTACCATGCCCCTGTTCACAAAGACAGCTGGAAAGCTGTGACATCGTCAGGGTCCCCTGAGACCTTTGGTGTCCTGGATACTGAGATGCAAAGGAGTGGGAAGCACGGAAGCCTACATGTGAGGAGCTTACACTGTAAGGGGTAAAAGGCATAATTGTAAGTAAACATTAGAAAATTTATGCAGATTCCCAGGCTTAGGCCCTGAGAGTTCAAATTCACTGAGATTCTGGACCCAAAAGTCAGTGTTTAGCCGGTGATTCAGGTCATACTTTAAAAAAAACCCTGGTCTCTGACCAAAACCCATGCATTATTGTGAAGAATTTGAGACCTTCAGAACTGAAGCGACCACCCCAGTACACACACACAGCCAGTGCCAGAACACTGGGACCACCGGGCCAACACCGGGAAGCTGGTAATTCTGTGGATCAGCAGCTCCAGCATCCTGATTCCGTAGGATTCGCCCTGGCAGGACTCAGGTCTCCTAAGTGAACTCTGCCTCAGCAAGAAGCTCTGTGATTTTTTTTTTCTTTTTAAAAATACTTTGTGCACAGAATGCATGTGTGTGCTGTAAACATCTGATCAGTGGGAAGCAAGCAGGTTGATGCCTAGCTCATAGCTTCTGAGCCATCTCACAGCCCTCACGGAGGACAGCAGGGCAAGAATAATGTCCCACAATTGCTCTGCTTCCCAAAGTGTTTTACACCTAGGAGGACCTATTGATTATTTTTAAGTTATATCCTGAACCCGTCAGTACTTCCCACTCTCAGGAGGTGGCCCTGTAGCAAGAGCCCTCCATGCAGCTGCCTCCTGTGTCCCTAGGGCCCTGACCTAGTCCCCATGTGTGCAGGGCCTGCCTCCAGAGACCTCTTGTAAAGTCAGACAGAGGTACGAACTGAAAAAAGTGGAGTCATCTGAAATCTCCCCATCTGCTGAGTATTCTTTCCTCCAAGTGTTGGGATTCCTTATTTTTGGATTCTGAAGTCTTATATTTAAATTTGCTGAAAGAAATGTGATTGATATTTTCTGGATTATGAAATCATTTCCAGAACCATTAAGTTCACCCTTTTATAATCACATCCAATGTTCTCTGTGTTCCCATTTCAGACATACTTGGCAAGAGGTTTTTGGTTTTTGTTATTTTTTAATAAAACTTACTTATTGAAGACTAACATATAGACCGAAAAGCAGACAAATCACAAACATGTAACTCAGTGATTTTCCACAAAATGGTCAAGATGGGCAGGTTCAGGTTCTTGTAACCACCACCAAGCTCCAAACACAGAATGTTAGAACACTGCCAGCACCCAGGAGCCCCTCATGCCTAAACCCAGGTTAACTCTGCCCCTGGTTTTCGGCCTTTATATGACTGAAGGTGTGCAGCCTGTGTACTGGCTGTGAGATTCGTTCACGTGTGTAGTAATTTTTCATGCATTTTCTTTGCTGTGTGTCATTTCACTGTATCATCGTACCCCAGTCTCTCCATTTTACTGTAGGTGGATATTTGGGGTTCTTCCAGACTTAGGCTGACAACAGATCTTGCTGCAGTAAGTGTCCTCGTATGTGCCCTTTCATGCACATATGTACATGTTTCAGGATCATGATCGAGGTTGGGATGTGTATGTTCAGCTTCTTAGGGGACGGTGCCAGTTGAACACCTGCCCTCACTTCTTCTGTCTTTAACAACTCTGTGTCCTTTCAGTGGTAGATATTTTGATGGTGAGTAGGGGCTTGCTTGGTGGTTCAGACAATGAAGAAGCTGCCTGCAATACAGGAGACACGGGTTTGACCCCTAGGTCCGGAAGATCCCCTAGAGAAGGGCATGCTACCCACTTCAGTATCTTGCTGGAAAATTCCACGGAGAGAGGAGCCTGGTGGGCTACAGTCCACGGTGTCACAATGACTTGGACACAACTGAGCAACTAACACTTTTCACTTTGAGCGGTATATCATGGATTATTGGTTTGAATATGAAAAGCAAAATAATAAGCTTTCCAGAAAATAGACGGAGGATATTCACATGTCCTCGGGCAGAGATTTTTAAACAGGACACATAAAGAAGCCATCAGTTATACTATATTAAAATCAGGAACTTCTGTTCATTAAAAAAAAAAAAATTACAACTGTGAAAAGATCACAGCACCAGAGAAGATATTTATCATATACCCGACAAAGACTTCGATATATCTATCCAAATATATTTTAAAAATTAGGCGAAAACAAAACAAAAATTTAGGCCAATTTTTGAAAAATGACAACCCAACTGATCAGGTGCTTCCCCAAATAAGATATCCAAGTGACCAGTAAATGTTGAAAACATGCTCAATTAACGTCATCAAAGGAGAAGCGAATTGAAAACAGGAGAGTGTTCTCAAGGGAGGAAAACGTGAAGAAGCAGAACCCCTTCCCAGCCTCGCCTAGCTCACTGTCCCCGCCCTTCCAGAATGGTCTCACGTGACTTGACGGCATCCGGCACCCGAAGCAGCAGCTGGGCTGGGGTATTCTTGCGACTCAGCTTTCATACTTGGCCTCCACGGGCAGGGAGCAGCGGTGCTTGACCTGAGGAGCTCAGCTGTGCCTCTCTCCCCGCCAGCTTAGGATGTGACCCTCGGCGAGACTTCTAAGGAAGATGACCGTCTATCGACTGTCCTGTCACCTGCAGCCTCTAAGGCTCTGGCTTCCCACTTCATCCAGCCCCACAGCTCAGAGCTGGTCCTTCCAGAACCGCATTGTTCTGTTAATCACCCCTAATGCCTGGAATTTACTCAGCAGGCCTCCGAGGAGCTCAAAGCCATTTGCAGATCCTGCTGGTAAAATGGCTGTCCCTGGGCAGCCAAGCTCTCTGCTAAATTACTTCTAAGCAAAGAAGCCGTTCTCAAAACTCTAGGAGACTCGGAGTGCCTTGACAAGCAGGCCCTGTCCCCGCCTGCGCCCCAGGAGGAAAGCACAGC
The DNA here is from genome assembly GCF_003369695.1 of Bos indicus x Bos taurus. NCBI lineage: Eukaryota > Metazoa > Chordata > Mammalia > Artiodactyla > Bovidae > Bos > Bos indicus x Bos taurus. The sequence goes on from NC_040093.1 coordinate 54,064,798, forward strand.
TCCTCTGGGCATTACGAGATCATCCAGGAGGGACAGTGGTCTCCGTAATTATGGGAGTGGTTACCCAGGTGGGCTGGCAGACCTGCAGACAGCCCCACGCCAGGGAGCACTCAGACGTGAGGAGAGGGAAACTGAGGCAGGCCAGGACCTGGTGAGGGGGGCAGGCTGGCAGCAGAGAAGAGGGGAATGTGTTTTGGTTGGGGAACTGGAGGAGCAAAGCAGATGGGTAGAAACCTGGGACGCAGAGGAACTGAAGTCTTTCTCCATTTTCAGCAGGGGCCCCCTGGTATTCTTCCCAATATGTCTCCCAAGCATCCCGCCTTTGAGACCAGCCCTGTGTGGGCACGGCCTCAGACACCCTGTGGACCCCGCTGCTTCCCTGGGCCTACAGGACGATGGGGGCTGGGTGCTCAGAGCTGCCTCTGCACCTGGCAGCCTCTAACCCAGCTGACCGCTGGTCCTTCCCTTACGTAGCCCTCTGGACGCCGTGCAGGGAGCAGAAGGCAGTGGCCTGCAGGCCCTGGCCACAGGCCCTTCAGTGCAGGTGCACAGACACAGGAGGAGCTTAGTTCCTAGGGAGGGCAGCCCCTCTGGGAAAACACGGGAGGTGGGAGACAGAGCAGGGCGGGGTAGAGCCGGGACATGGTGGCAGGGAGGGACCAGCCCCCCAGAGTGTGAGCAGGTTGGGACAGCTGTCCCCAGCCAATACCACCCCGTGGCTCGGCTATTCCCTACAATTCCACTCCCCCGTCCTTCTGGGTCCAGAGATTGGGTCGTGATCAGAGTCTGGCGGTAGGTGCGGGAACCCTCAGCCTGGGGGCCTGGGTGACAGCTGATTTATCTCATCCTTTCCCATTCATGCCTCTCATGTACCTCAGTATCCAGACCAGGCTGTGAGCCCCCCTGTCCAGTATCGAGAAGGTATGGGTGCTGTCTGTACAGGCTCCACAGGGAGCAGTGTTCAGAAAGAGGAGGAATAGGGCCTCCCTGGTGGTCCGGTGGTGAAGAATCTGCCTGCCAGTGGGGGAGTATGGTTGGATCCCTGGGCTAGGAAGATCCCACATGTTGCAGAGCAGCAAAGCCTCGGCACCACAACCACTGAGCCTATGCTCTAGAGCCTGGGAGCCACAACTACAGAGCCCACGTGCTGCAACTGCTGAAGCCCACACGCCCCAGAGCCTGTGCTCGGCAACAGGAGAAGCCACGGCAGTGAGAAGCCCAGGCACCGCAACCGGAGAAAGACCCACACAGCAGCGAAGACCCCGCACAGCCAAAACTAAATAAAGTTTTTAAAAAAAGAAAGAGGAAGAATATTCCAGTGAATCGTGGAAAGGGAGGTGTTCCTCTGTGCACACAGGTCTGTCTCCTCTGTGCCAAGTGAGCAAGGGACCCCTGTGATCAGAGAGAACGGGGATGTGAGTGCCCACGCCCACCCACTGCCCACCCTGCCTAGTTCTGTGAAAGGCCTCTGATGGCGCTAGCTTCCTGAACCACCTGGGAGCACCTGTCAGACCCCCAGAAACAGACTCTGCCAGGAGAGACCTGGAGCCACGCATCTCTGACCTGCTCCTCTAGCAGAGCCTGTCTGTCTCAGTGTGCTTGGGCTGGAGACTGACGTTCACTGGCTAAGCCTGCATGTGTGCATGCTCAGTCGCTCAGTCGTGTACAGTTCTTTGCAGCCCCGTGGACTGTAGCCCGCCAGGCTCCTCTGTCCAAGGGATTCTCCAAGCAAGAATACTGGAGTGGAATGGGTTGCCATTCCCTTCTGCAGGGGATCTTCACAACCCAGGGATCGAACCCAGGTCTCCTGCCTGGCAGGCAGATTCTTTACCATCTGAGTCACCTGGCCTGGAGCTGAATAAATTTTGTCATTTATTGTCCCCGCTCCACAGGGATCTGTCAGCTAAGACCAGACCTCTCAGCACCCCCAGTCCAGCTGTGACTCCTTTTTGCTGAGTCCTGGGGAAGGTGTGCACAGGGCTGTGCGGGTCCCACTTCACCTCAGCTCGCCTCTCCAGCCTGCAGAGAGATGGCTTCTGCCCTCACAGGGCCAGGAGGACCCTGTGTTTGTGATGACACACTCAGCTTTCATCAGCCCAATGGCTTGTCTGGGCCACAGGACAAGCAAAGCCTCCCCCATCAACCGAAGAGGGGGTGAGGTCGTGGGCCCTTCCCTGAGACCTGCCCTCCCCACCAAAGCACCCTGCCACCCAGGCTCTGGCCAGAGATAGAACCCCCAAACTGTGGGCTCCTTCCATCAGATGTTGCCTGTGGCAGGAAGAACACATGGCACCAGTTTGCCAGCTGGGGGCTTGGCCAGGCCTGCAGTGACGCCCAGTGCTCAGCCAGCTGCTGGCCCCAGGGACTTAGACCCCAGCATGGAAGAGCCTGGGCTTAGAGCTGCGGGTATCTTCACTGGCCCCTGTGCCAGCTGCCTGGGCTGGGCTTCCCACCGCGAGCCCAGGGGCGAGAGGAGCAGCGGGGCTGTGCCGGGGCCCCGGCGGCCTTTGATGTGTGTGGCAACAACAGACCAGTGGGAGCCGGGACAAGTCTGGGAGCACGCCACCATGGTCATTTCCCTCTTGGCCTCCAGCTGCGCATCGAGGCTCCCTCCTTCCCCAGGGGCCCCGGCTGCAGCTCCGCCTCCAGTCTGCCCCCCGACACACACACACACCCCATGTGTTTTAGAGCAGCCCTGTTACAGTATTACAATGTGCTGTGGGGTGGGAAGGGCCAAGCCGAGCTGTCGACAGCATGGCGGAGCCCTCCAGGCCGCACTGGGCCAAACCAGGGGCCTTGAGGCTCCCAGGAGACCCCCAGTTCCCCAGCCCGATCTGCCACAAAAGGCCTCTGGTGTTCCCATCGGGACGACTGTTTGTCAGCATGGACACGGGTTTTCCCTGCGAACACACTGGTACCCCCTACACCCGACTCCCTTTCCTCTGCCTCCCAGGCACCCAGCTTTGCGTTCCAGGAACATTCCTTACCCCAGGCAAGGGGGAGGGAGGGGCAGATGTTGGAGTCGTTGTTTGGTAACACTTCTATTTTCCAGAGCTGAGCTGGGGAAGGTGCTGGCAGAAGAGAGGCCCGTCCTCCCTTCCCAGAACTGGGGTGAGTGGGTGGCTTCGGGTGGGCTTCTCAGGTCCGAGCAAACGTCCTTGCCGGGGACCCGTCAGCTTCCGGGAAGGGCCTGGGTGCTCTGCCGGGCTGGTCTCACCCCAGCCACACTCTTGGCCACGTGTGAAGCCCTCGCCGCTCTCCACCCGCAGGTCCCCCGTCACCTGCTCCGTCTGGCCTGCTGGGTCGTGAGCCGGGCTCAGGGCTCCTCTCTTGTCCTGAGGCTGCTTGACTGCTGTCCCATGGGGGTGTCACTGGGGCCCCACACTCTCTCCCTCCACCACCACGGTCAGGGGGCTCCCGCCTGCCGCGGGGGTGCATGCGGTGCTGCGTTCGGCTCGGTAGCCTCCTCACAACGGGGACTTGTGCACGGTGACAGTGGGCCTGGAGCCCCTTCCTCTCAGGCTCTCAGGTCATCAGGCCAGATGTCCCTGTAGAGCCAGTGCGGTGACGGCTGTGCCCAACACACCCAGGCTTAGGTGGCTCACCCCAGGCCCGAATGCCAGACCTTGCCCTTCTGCTTTATGAACCACTTCTGTCATCCCCCCGCTGTCACCCCCGGGTCACCCGCTAGGACCCACGGCTGCCTTCCCAGGAGAGCCTTCCAGAAAGCATCCCGTCCTCCCCTTCCTTCCTCCTGCCGCGGTTCGGATCCTCCTCCACGTGGGTTTCTGTCTGCTGCACGGGCTCCAGCTGGCCCATCCCTCTGTCCTCGAGGCCAGAAACTGGGGATGTGAGCCAGGGATTAATGGCACAGAGTAAGCTTCCGAAAGCCACGGGGGCTGTTGGAAGGCCTGAGCTTAGAGATAATTTCCCTTCTCTGCGAAGGCTAGGCATTTAGTCCGACGGGCAGAGTCAGGAGACAGTCAGCCTGCGGGGGACGGGCAGCAGCCCTGGCCCGGATGGCCACCTGAGACAAGCAAGCGATGGTCCCCAGGCTAAGACGAGAGATGGCCACTGACCTCTCCTCCTAGAGGTAAGAGCTGGGGCCCAGGGAGCCTCACACGGAGCCCCTGCAGACCCCCGGAAGGCTTGGGGGCCCCTCTCCATCCCTGCTGTGGAAATCTCCGGTCAAGTGCCCAGCGACATGCCACGCACTTTCCTGTCCTCTCCTCCTCAGTTGTAAGAACTCTCTTATCACAGCATCCACTCCTGGCTTTTTTAATGTAAAGATTTCGGAAGTTTATACGAGTGAAAGACGTGACAAGGCTGCTGCTTCTCACTCCCACCCCTCACCAACCCAAAGCCCATCCTGGTTTTGGTCAAGTGATGTATTAAAATTGACACAGGAAAAGCAAGCCCACTTTCTTCTCACCGTCAGTTGGCAGCGCCTGGGGGAAGGAGGATGTTTGCGGCACAAATTTTTCGTGGAGGAGAGCTTGCTGCCAGGAGAACATTTCATTTCCGAGCATCTCAGGTTTTGTCTTCAGGCTGCGGGGAGGCTGTGACCCCCTCACTAGGGTACCCTGCCCAGGTAGCCAGGGGTTCCAGGGAGGGGAACTGCTCTCTGGGGCCCCAGGGCAACTCAAAGGAGGATTTGAACTCAGAACTTCCTGTCTGCTCGGACCCCATCCTGTTGAAGATTTTTGTAGCTGAGGGACGTACAGATGGGCCTGCTGGTGGCCAGGTCCTCAGTGTGTTTAATAAGCAAATGGAACATGGTGTGCCTAGAGGGTCCCCAAAAGTCAGTGGGGTCACTTTGGTCTTCCAGGTCCATGCCGGGGAGAGGGCTCAGTAACAGGGCTCCGCTGTGTGCCGTCCACAGCCAGGGACCTCCTGCCTCCCCAGGAATCCACCTGGTTCCTGGGGGGGTGATTTGGCACCTGCAGCCATGAAAAATAATTTTCAGTCTCTGGAGGAGGAAAGAGTCCGCACTGGTCAGGCACAGTGAACAAACGGGGTCAAAGTGCCAGGTCTGAGCCCGGCGTTCCAATCCCAGCTGTACCACCACTAGCTGGGGACACTGGAACCTACTCCACTCCTCTGCCTTGGTGTCCTTGTCTGTCAAACGGGGGTGAGGACTCCTGCCCTCTGTACCTCGTGTCACTAAGTCGGTTCATTCTCGTCTGGCGAACTTTCACGACCATTCCTGATTAGGAGCTGCTATTACCAGACGCTGGTCATGAGAAAGTGGCCGCATTTTCACCCACATCAGCTCAGTGACATGGGTACTATTAGCCCATCTTTCAGGTGTGGGAACTGAAGCACAGAGAAGACGGGTGACTTTCTCAAGGCTGCTCGTTCACTCATTCATTATTTTTAATTCAGGGAGATTTTAATATGAAATATGTCAAGTATAGAAAAGTACGGAGAATCCTTTAACATGCACTTATGTCCTAGCATTTGCTGTATTTACTGAATCTTTTAACAGATGAAGTGTTGAGCTAAGAGCCCTCTCTGTCATCCTCTCCTATTCCACCTTTTCCTCCCTGCTTCCCCGGACCGACCACTTGTCTGAAGCTGGTGCCCCCTGCCCCAGATAGACCTACGGTGTTACTGTGTACACTTAGGGACGGCTTTCTCTTTTCCAAAATGCTACAGTTGACTTCACACCATACAGTCTTGCTTTCTGCCGCTCGGTATGCTTTTGAGTGTTTCCATGCAGTCATGTGCAGACCCGGCTCACCCACAAGAGCTGCTGCATGGCCTCCAGCGGACGAACAGGTCATGATGACACCCCCGGCACGTCTATGCCTTCTTCTGACCGGCCATCAGCACCTTTCCAAGTTCGCTGTTTACACAAGATACTACAGGGAACAGCCCCTCTACCCGCCCAGTGCTCCCTCATGCAGGCGTCCCAGGACCCTTTCGTGGGGTAGCTGGCTAGCTTGGGTGAGCTTCCCTGGATGCTGCCCAGCTGCCCTCCAGTCATCCCACTCCAAGCCCCGAGCAGCTGTCTGTCCAGGACCAGCACTTTTCAAGTGTTCAGTGGGTGTGGAGTGGCACCTCCTTGTGGTTAATTCACTAACTACTCACCAACGGCTGGAGCTGGCCAGGCGTTGTGGTGCACGGTTACCAAGTGTCGCCGCAGGGACCAGGAGCCCAGGGAGGGAACTCTAGACACAGAGTCCCTGGTCTCGCGTCCGGCAGCTCTTACCAAGCTCTGATTCACAGAGTCGGTCGTTTGCATGTGCACACCCCCTCCCCACGAGCAGTGATCTCCTCCAGCCAAAGGTCTGGGTGTTCCTGTTTTGGCCTCTCTCGATCCCAGCTGTCCCATATGGCAGCGGGCAGCCAGGTATGGCTCCTGAGGACTTGAAACGGGCCTGGACCAAGTGGAGATGTGCTTCGGGTGTACGATACACACCACCTTTGGGAGCATTAGCCCAGAAAGAAAGAGCCTGTCTTATTAATAATTTTTATATGGACTGCATGTCAAAGTGATATTTTTGGATAAATCAGGTTAAATGAAATATGCCACTGAAATGAAATTCACCTGTTTCTTTTTACTTTTTTTTAAAAAACAAGGCCACTAGGCAATCATAAATGGCACCTGTGGCTTGAAATAGATTTCTGTTGGATAGAAAGAGCCCTAGACTGTACCAGGCTGGAACCTTGTGGTAGGTGGCTGGGGAAGGTTTGATGGGTGGATGAGAGAGCAACCTGACACTGTGAGAGCAGAACCATGGGACGTCTGGGCCCCTGTGGCCCAGTCCTGATGTCCTCAAGACAGTGCAGAGCAGCTGGTCCCCTGCTCCAGAGCCCTGACACCCTTCCTTCCTGCCTTCCTCTCCTGCCCCAGGGGAGTGAGCAAGAGGCCACGAGAGCCGGCCGCCTGCAGAGAGGCTGCCTGAGCAGGCCCTCCCAGAAAGCCCCACACTGAGCAAGGAAACTGCCCTGCAGAGCAGCTCAGGCCACTTCAGGGTCAGCCCCCTCCCAGCCGCTGCCCCCACCCTGCTGGCACTGCCCCCGAACATTCCTCCAAAGCCCCTGGGAGGCCAGGACCACGCTGAGGGTTCCGGGCCGGCACTCTGGCTGCCCAAGGCCTCCTGGAAGAACACAGAGCTGCTCTTGGCCCCCGGGCACGGCGCCTGGGCCCTGCTCACCACGGCGCCTGCTTTGATGCCTTGAGAAAGGTTAACTTTGAAGCTGCTTGTCTGGGCGGCCGAGCTGCCCAGGGCTTGATAAAAGAGCCCAAAGGCTCCGGCCTGCAGCATTCTGTGGAGTTACCCCAGCAGATGGAGAGCCTGGGCTGAACAGCCGGGGAATCCCACCCCACTTTCCAAAGATGTGCGGAAACCTGACCGATTTGGAATCTTTGGGAGGAAGTAGAGTTGACAAAGCTAAGGTTTTGGGTGACCTAGTCTGACCCCGCAGGCACAACGCTTGGACGTGTTTTAGTGGCTGTAGGTGGGAAATATTGTAACAACAGTGTTGATTCTTTTCTGTGATGAACGGTGACCATAGGTCTGTCTGAGGCTGGACAGTGATCGGCAGTGCCTTCAGGCTCTGTCAGGCAGGGAGGACTGTTTGACCCTCCACCGCCCACCCGTCCCCAGTAGCCATGCCTCCTGGGCCTTCCTTCCCCTTCCTAGTCCCAGACTCCTCACCAGCTCATGCTCTGGCACCATCAGGGCACTGGCCTCCTGCATCCTTTCCCTGACTCACTTCCCCCAGCCCATCTACATCCCCTTTGGAGTGCTTCTCCTAAGCTGAGCCAGGAAGGCCCAGCTCATTCAAGTAAATAGAAGGGCAGAGCTTTGGACCAGGTCTTGCCTCTGACCTCTGGATGGACTTCGGCACAGGGCTGTGCACAGTTGAGGTCCCCAGTGTGTGCACGCGCGTGCTTAGTCGCTTCGTCGTGTGACTAAGAGACTGAGAGACCCTTGACTCTGAGACCCTGTGGACTGTAGCCTGCTAGGCTTCTCTGTCCATAGGGTTCTCCAGGAAAGAAAACTACAGTGGGTTGCCATTGCCTCCTCCAGGAGATCTTCCTGACCCAGGGATCGAACCTGAGTCTCCTACATTGCAGGCAGATTCTTTACCACTGTGCTACCTGGGAAGCCCGGTGTCCCCAGACATGGCCTCAAATAAGTAGTGTTGTTGTTCTTACAAGAACAAATAGGTTTACGAACAGGAATATCTCCCAAAAGCCACAAATTCCCTACCGGTCACAAAGTACCAATCTTTTTTATCTTCAAGATGGTTCCTAGGTCTGCCGTTTCCCTGAACCTGGCAAGATCAGAATTCATTCAACAAAGCAACTCATCCACAAGATTCCTTGACTCCTTCTGCCCTTACCCATCCCCCTGGTCTCAGATTGGTGCCTACTCCTCCCCTCTTCTTAAAAACCACCCCATACCCATGACCTCAATCCTAGCCCAGCTTGGGACTCCACATCTGCCACGGGATGTCCCATCTCAGAGCCTGGAGGACTGATGAGAAATCCCACCCACACCCACTGTAAAACACCTCTGGTTCTGGAACATTTTTCAAATAATTCTTTCAGTTTGGCATTTGAAGTTGTTTGGCTATAAGTAACATATTAAATTTAACGAGCACCATCAAGCCCGCTCAGGAATGCTCCTGAAGCGACACTTCAGTCTGCCTTCAAAGCACTGGAACTTTTGCGAAGACCAGATTTAGCACCAAAGAACGTTCCCGTGTCTCAAACTTTCCTTAGCCTCTGCTTTGCAGATTTCCTTACACTTTAAAACCCATGGATTTTTTTCCCTTTAACTTTTGAACTGGGTAATCCATTCTCCTGATTCGGGTTTCAAAGGGGCTGAAGGGAAGAGAATAAAAAGCCCCCGGGCCTCTGCCCCCAGCCCACTCCCTCCCTCCAAGGCAGCAAAGCGCTGGATTCTGCGGAACCCTCCAGAGTCCATCCAGCACACGCGTGCATGCGAGCTCAGTACACGAAGTCGTTTCCGACTCTTTGCGACCCCAGTAGCCCTCCAGGCTCCTGTTTCCACATGAACAAACACAAGGCCGTATTCCCCTCCGAGAAGAGGACTAAATGTTTGTACACACTTCTGCCGCTTGCTGTCTTTCACTTGGGGATCTCTCCACATCAGGACTTGAAGGGCTTTGTCATTCTTGCTGCTGCAATCTTGTTTATTTTCATTGATGGGTTTTTTTTCTTCTCACTCTGGGACAATTTGGGGGATCATGGGAGCCCACCGGCCCCGGTACCCCCGTCCTATCCCCCTGATTACACTCTCTCCCCCACCCCCCCAGCCACCCTCTCCCACCCCGCAGGAGGCTGGGGCCAGCTATGCAGCCTCTCTGATCCACCCACTGCCCCACCAAGATGCCTCCATGACCAGCTGCTGCCAAACTCTGAGCCCTCCACAGCTGCTGGTCTGGCCGCCTCTGACCCCACCTTGGCTCCCAGGCCCTCACCCCCTGGGCTCCTCTGGCCGGCCTCCCAAGGGACTCCAAGGCAGGGCTGCCTTGCTGTCAGTCCCATCCTGCCACACTGCCTCAGGGACAACTTGATACCTTGTCCCTGAACCCTGCCATCTGCCCCCGCACCCCTGAACTTTGCCCCCTGGCCCCCATCATGCTTGTCTCTACACACATTACCCACCTCCCTGCCCCTGTGCTGCTGTGTGCTCCCCAAGCTGCTGGCCCCCTTGTGAGATGCTCCACATGTGAGAAGCTGAAGGAAGGAAGGACTGCCCTTCTTCCAGTCCTTCTCCATCACGAGTGTGGGCTGGAAACCACAGGCTTGCTCCCTCACTGCCAGTCGCCAGCCTGTGAGGGCGAGGTGCTCTCCAAGGTGCCTCCCTCCTCCTCCACCTCCCTCTCCAGTCGCTCCTGATTTTTGTCTTCCCTCCTCTTCCCACACCCTCCTGCCCTTCATTTTTAGGGTGCACCCTTTGCTCCTGTGTGCAGGTGCTCCAGCCCCCCCCACCCCAAGAGGGTCCCAGGCTCCCCCTTCTCTCTCCTGCAGACCCAGCCCCAGGCTGGTGGTGCGGCTCATCTACCTCCACTCTTTCCAAAAGCCCCAGAGCCCAAGAAGCCTCTGCCCCTGCAGCAGGCTGCCATCCATCCAAACATCTGGTCATTCCAGGGCTCGGCCCCTGGGGACACCTGCCTCTTCCTCCCTCAACCTTGTGGCCACGCCTCCCGGGAGGTATAGGAGGTTGTTAACAGCAACTGGGGTTGTGGTCGTATTATAGCTTTCACGAGGTGTAACTCACATGCCATAAAACTCACCTGCTTTGCAGGCACAACTCCAGCAGCTTTAGTGAATTTACAGATCCCTCTGACTATTGCAGTCCCTCTTCAGCCCCAGCCCTGGCAACCAAATTTACTTTCTGTCTCTATCTAGATACTTCACATGCATGGAATCATCCTCTGTGTGGCCTTTTGTGTCTGGCTTGCTGTGGATTGTTGCCACCTTTTGGTTTTTGTGACTCGTGCTGCTGCTATGCACAAATGTGCACAAGTCTTCGTGTGGACATACACTTTCATTTCTCTTAGGCTGTTGTTCAGTCGCTCAGTTGTGTCCAACCCTTTGCAACCCCATGGACTGCAGCACGCCAGGCTTCCCTGTCCTTCACCATCTCCTGGAGTTTGCTCAAACTCATGTCCATTGAGTCAGTGATGCCATCCGACCATCTCATCCTCTGTCATCCCCTTCTCCTCCTGCCTTCAATGTTTCCCAGCATCAGGGTCTTTCCTAATGAGTCGGCTCTTCGCATTAGGTGGCCAAAGTATTGGAGCTTCAGCTTCAGCATCAGTTCTTCCAGGGAATATTCAGGGTTGATTCCTTCAGGATTGACTGGTTTTATCTCCTTGCTGTCCAAGGGACTCTCAAGAGTCTTCTCCAGCACCACAGTTTGAAAGCATCAATCCTTTGGCACTCAACCTTCCAGCTCTCACATCCATACATGACTTCTGGAAAAACCATAGCTTTGACTAGACAGACCTTTGTAGGCTAAGTAATGTCCCTACTTTTTAATCCTCTGTCTAGGTTTGTCATTGCTTTTCTTCCAAGGAGCAAGTGTCTTTTAATTTCATGGCTGCAATTCTCTTGGGTAGATACCTCAAAGGGGAAGTGATGGGCTGGTGAATGAATGTTCAGCTTTCTAAGAATCTGCCAAGCTGGATTCCAAAGTGGCGGCATCACTTTACACTCCCGGCAATAATTTAAGTTTCTCCACATCCTCACCAACATTTGTTATTTTCTTTTTACCTTATTTTCTTTGATCAGAGCCATTTGAGTACATGAGAAGTGGTATTTCATTGTGGTTTTGACTTGCATTTCCCTTAAGACTAATGAGATTGAGCTTCTCATCATGTGTGTCTTGGCCATTTTTATATCTCCTTTGGCGAAATATCTATTCTAGTCTTTTTAAAACTTTTTAAAATTTCAATGTCAGTTGTTAATTAGGTTATTTGCCTTCTTGTTGATTTGAGAGTCCTTTGTGTATTCAGTCCCATGCAAATATGTTCTCCTCGCATTTCATTTCCTTAAAGGTGTCTTGAAGTTTTTGGTTTTGATGAAGTGGCCGTCGACTTTTGTGACCCTGCCTCTATTGGTGGACACCGCTCTGGCGCCTGGCACAGTGCGGAAACCAGGCTCTGTCCTCACTAGCCCGAGACCTGGGTGGGCGACAGCACCTCTCTGGGCATCAGTCACCTTGTCTGCACAAAGGGGGCACTTTGGTACCCACCCCAGAAGCCCGCTCAAAGCTGTGCTTGAAACTGTGCCTGGTGCCCAGTTACCTTGAAACCAACCTCACTTACGGACTGTGGGTCTTTCGGGGATTTTACATTCATCCTCAGGTTGGATCCTTATTGCAGCCCTCAAAGCAGGTGCTATTCACCCCATTTGAGGGTGAAAAACAGAGACTCAGGAAAGCTGAGTGGTTTGTTTAAGGTCCCACAGCCTGTGAGGGGCTCACAGAGGCATCGCCCCACTTGAGGGGTCCAGGATTGCTGCCTCGCCACCCAACAGCTGCTCCCAGAGGCAGACTGAGGCTCCCTCCCCCGACCCGGAAGTCCAGGCCAACGCTGTCCCCAGGGTCACCAAATCGGCACAGGCCAGGCACTGGCCAGCAGGATGAGGGACTCATCACACTGCCCCAAAGCCAAGACCTCTGCCCTGGGGGGAGTCGAAGCTGCTAAGACACAGTGCGGCCAGCGGGACACTGGGGAACCCCAGGCATCGGGGAGCCCTGAGGAGGGCCAGGCTCAGCCTGGGGTGTGGACAGGGGTATCTCAGCCTCTTCCAGGTTGGGGTTAAGCCCCAGGCCCCTTCTGACGACCTCTGGAGCTACAAAGCAAGTCTGTGGGTCTGTGGTGATCTTCTTGGGCAGATAGGCCTGCAGACCAGAGTGTCCCCACCTGCATGGCCCATGTCCTCCTTACCTGGGAGCTGTCTCCCCAGGGCCTGTGTTTCTTTTGTGACTTAGCGAATTTTGAAACACACATGGAGAGAGAATAACACAACCAGTCCCCACGTACCTGTCTCCCAGATCCAACAGTGGTCACTGCAGGGCCACGCTCATCTATTCTCCCATCCATTGAGTACATTCCAGGCATCCTATCATGTCATTCCCAAATCCCACAGTACAAGTGTGGGCACACACATGTGCACAAAAGTTTCTCCAGAAAGAAAGGAACCACCCGCCACCTGCTTTGTACTGGGGCTCCTGGTGGGTCCTGGTAAGGAAGGCCCCTTGGCAGCCAGACATCCTCAGTCCAGGCCATTTCACCTCTCTGAGCCTCAGTTTCCTCATCTGTACAATGGGACTGCAGTACTTACTACCTGGCAAGATGGCCTTGGAGATTAATCAAGACTGCAGACCGTCTGTGGGCACATAGGGAGATAGCAGAACAGAAACAGCATGGCGGGGAGGGCCAACCCCAACATCAGGAGGTGGGGGAGAGAATGGGATGGAGGAGTTACAACCAGATCTTCCACTGTCTGAAACAACAAATTCTTAGGCGGGGGAGGGTGGTTAAAAGCCTCAACCAAATGTAGCAAGTCATAGATGCACATTTTCTCATTTCTCTGCTTTTTTGGACACTTGGAGTAGTTTATAAATCTAATTCAAGAACTTAAAGTTGCAATCAGATCGTGTCTGTGCTTGACACTTACTAGGAGCCTGGCTCAGTTACCTACTGCCATGTAACAAACATCTCCAGACTTAAAACAGCAGTGGCTTAAGAGAGCCACCTTTGTATACTTTCTCCCAACTCTGTGGGCTGCCAGGGCTCGGCCAGGTGGTTCCTGGGCAGCTCATGACACCAGCTGGGGCTGCTGTCACCAGGTGGGGACTTGACTGGGCTGGATGTCTGGCCTGACCCACATGGCAGGTATTGGGGGCTGGGCACTGGCTGGGAGCTCAGCTGGAGCTCTTCCAGGCGGTCTACACCCAGGCAGTCTACACCCGGGCTGTCCCTGTGGCTTGGGTGTCTCAGCATGGTGGTGGGGTTCGGAGAGGGAGCCTTCCCAAGAGCAAGTCTTCCCAGATGGAGGAAGAAGCCACCCAGGCTGAGTCCCAGGACAGGTACTGCATCGCTTCTCTCGTCCTCCTCTGGCAATCTCAGGGCCACAGAGTTAAGGAGGGGGAATCAATGTCGCCCTTCAGTGTGTGTGTGGAGGGCGGGGGCAGGGGGAGGAAGATCTTGCAGCTGTCTTTAACTTCCCATTGTGATCAACAAACAAGTGTTGAATACAAAACTGAATTCCACAGACATGCTTCAAGCAGGGAATTAGCCCCGGTGAGGACTGGAGGGCTGTGAATGGAACAGTCTCTCCCTCCCCAAGCAGCACTGCTCTCCCGCTTCCTGACAGCTTGTGGAGACCCTCTGGGCCCCAAACCCTCCAACACAGAGTGTGACTGGTGGTGCTCTAGCGGTGAGGGGAGGTCACACCACGGTGACGAGGAAGGCCTGGCTTCTCACATCTGCTCAGGGGCTGCTGGGAGGCCAGTCTGCAGAGTGCCCTCTCTCCTTTCTGCTGCTCTGGCTGGAGGCTCCCAAGCACCCTGTCCACAGGTGTCCTGGGCTGAAGACCCCCGCTGAGCCCTGGGCTGCCCTGATGTCCTTCCAGGCACAGGAGGTGTCCGGGGCAACCACTATCGTCTCACCCTTCCTCCTCTGGTCCCCTCCCTGGCGCGGCCCCCGTGCTGCCTCCACCACCATTGTCGCCCACGCCACCCTTTGCTGACAGCTAGAAGGGGCATAGGCGGTGAGGCTGTGCAGACAGAACCACCCCCACCCTGCTCTGGCAACCTCTCCGAGTCACTGCCTCCCCAGCAGCTCCACGGGCTTGGCATTTGGGCAGATGGCTCCCTTTAGGAATGCGTATGGTCCCCCGTCCCCAGAAACTGTCTGAGGACTTGCGGTTCTTCATCGGTTCTCCCAACCCTGATGCGTTCCATGAGTGTGTCTGGAGCCCCTGCCCTGAGCTGGGCCCTGCCCCAGGCTGAGAAAGTGAGGCCAGCAGGGCAGACTGGTCCCTGCCCTCGGGAGCTTCCCTGCTAGGGATACCCGGTCATTGCACCCACCAACCCATGGCAGCCTACAGTGTGCCTGGCAGACGGACACATGCTCAAAGCCATGGGAGCCTGGAAGAGTTAACTGGACAAGGGAGGTGGAAGCTCATGAGGAGGAGCCACTCTACAGGGCTGGCCCCTTTTCCCTGGGCAGAAAACCAGACCAGCTTCCTTGGCACTTCACCTGGCTGCCAAGAAAATGATGTCCAAGTGGGTGCTCTCTCTTTTAAAAAAACAAAAGCTCACTTTATCTTGGAAAATTTCAAACACATACAAAAGTAGAATAGTATAATAAGCCTTCACGTATGCATCACTTAGCTTCAACAATTATCAACATTTTCCATTGTTTTCATCTCCACCAGCCCCTCCCGTCCTCACTCTGCCACCTTTTTATTTTCCTTGTCTTTGTCTTTTTTTGGCCACACCACGAGGCTTGTGGTATCTTAGTGCCCTGACCAAGGATCAAACCCAAGGTGCAAGAGCAGAGCCCTAACCACTGGACAGCCAGGGAATTCCCATTATTTCCCTTGTCTTTGAAAAACCTCATCTTCATACTAATTCACTCACAAATACTTTTTCACATGGATCACTAACAGATAAGGGCTTTAAAAACACAATGACACCACTATCACATCTCTTAATATTGGCAGCGAGTTCTTAATATTATCTAACACCCAGACTGTGTTCAATTTTCTATTATCTCGCAAATATCTTTTTCTAGTTGGTTTGTTCACATCAGGACCCATCCAGGCTTTGCACAGATTTGGAGTAGGTTCATCTCTATCTGAAGTGTCTGTCCTTCCAAGTGGGCTTGGATGCTCGAGTGGAGATTCTCTACCGCAGGGGCCCCCAACCTCTGGGATCTAATGCCTGATGATCTGAGGTGGGGCTGACATAATAATAATAATGGAAATAAAGTTGCACAATAAATATTGTGTCCTTGAATCATCCTGAAACCATCCCCACCCCCGTCCGTGGAAAAACTGCCTTCCACAAAACCAGTTCCTGATGCCAAAAAGGTTAGGGACAGCTGCTCTATGGTATCAGTCAATTACCATCACCTGGGAGTTTTTACAAACCACCCCTACCTGGGCCCTACCTGGACCAATTAGGTCAGGGTCCCTGGGGTGAACCAGGACCTGAGTGTTTGCTTTATTCATTTGTATTTATTTATGTATCAGTTAAGCTCCACCCACCCCACCCCGCCTTGGGGATCCTGGCCTGCTGCCAGAGTTAGGAATCCCTGGAATACTCTTGGGGGTTCTCATTAGCAGTTGTGCCCCCGGGGTGTCCCCTGGCAACGTCTGGAGATGCTTTTGGTTGTCACCACTTGGGCAGGGGGGCTATGCACTGGCATTTAGTGGATGGCAGCCAGGACATCCTGCAGCCCGCGTGGCACAGAGTTAACCAGCCCCGAACATCAAAGTGCTGACATTGAGAAACTCTGATACTGGAGCACCAACCTCTCTGGTCTCAAGGGGCAGAGGCCTCCTGGGGGAGGAAAAAAATTAAACTGGATTCTTTCCATTCCTCATCTCAGCCCCTTACAGTTGATGAAATGCATCCCCCTGGGCTTCCTCTCATTAGCCCTGCATCCCCTCCCCCAGTGCTGCGTGGGGCTAAACTCTCCCAGGAGACTGGCCGCTCCCATCTCTGGTTGGGGCAGGAATGCATCTCTCACCTGCTGGGCGACCTCTGTCCTTCCCTCTGCCTCAGGCCTCACTCCTGGGAAATGGAAAGAGCAGGGCTGTCCCGAACCAGTGGTGACCTTCAGCCATCTGCACAGTTACCCC
This sequence comes from Bos indicus x Bos taurus, assembly GCF_003369695.1. Lineage (NCBI taxonomy): Eukaryota > Metazoa > Chordata > Mammalia > Artiodactyla > Bovidae > Bos > Bos indicus x Bos taurus. The sequence continues at coordinate 54,081,167 of NC_040093.1, forward strand.
GTTCACTGCAGTACCCGGTGCCCAACACAGAGCAAGTGCTCAAAAAGTGTTTGTAGAAATGAATGGATCCCCATTTCTCCTTGTGGAAACCGGGGCGCAGAGAAAGTGGGTCTCACAACCAGCTTTTGGCCTCAAGGCTTTTCAGCCTTGTCCTTGCTTCTGTGTAAAGAATGTGTGTGCCTGCCTCCCCTAGGGGTTCCCCGCTCCTTTGCTGCCACCGTCTCAGGAGACGATGGGGAGCAAGGCTGTCCCACAGCTCCCCAGGGAGGAACAAGGGCACAGGACACTCCCAGCCCACCTTCCCTCCTGAGGCTGGGGTGGGGGCCATCCTCCCCCACTTTCCTCTGTTTGTGGGGAGGCATGATACATGTCCTATCATTTTGGACTGGATATGGTCTGGGCACCCAACATTTTGCAATATTTTTGGGAATGACTCAAAAGAGAACACAGCTGGAGAGCTGACTCAATGTCCTGCGTTCACTGAAGGCATGTCATTGTCCTGCTCGGAGGCTCAGTTCCCTTCCTCTGTTTCCAGAAGGACACAGGCCACAGGGCGTGGAGACCTTTTGATCGTTAGACGGAGCCGGCCTGACAGGCTGGTGACAATGACGTGAAAAACACTTGGTGGGGGTGGCTTTGTCCCTCCTGGCACGGTAGGTGCCTGTGGAGGCCTCCTCTCTGTGGGAGGCCTCCGGAGAAACCCATCTGGGTACAAGGCCCCGTGCACCCACAGGCGGGGAACTGGGCAATTCCTAACAGCTGGGCGTCCTCAAAAAACCTGCCACCCCCAGCCGGCCACACCGCTAGCTCAGCCCCACACGTGGGGTGCAAAAGCATGTGTGGAGAGCCAGAGGGCCAAACGTTAACAGCGGGGCAGCTGTCCCTTTGATCACGCGGGTCATCCGAAGCCCCGGAGGCCAGCGACTAGATGGGTGGGAGTGGGGGAGGGGCGCGCAGCTAGCACGTCCCCAGGACCCGGGGCAGGCGGGGAGATGGTGGAGCCTCCCTTCTCCCCGTTCCCCTTCTCCGCGGCTCGGCGGTGGGGCTCACTCAAGCACGGCCATGCGGTGTGGGGGAACCCCAAGGTCCCACTTCCACCAACCAGGGCTGGGGATGCACAGCCGCAGGGGGCCTGGCACCCAGCCTCGGGGAGGGGCGCACGGTGGAGAGTCCCGCGGCCCGAACTTTCCCCGGGATCCCCCTTCAGCCTCCCCCACCGGCCGGGCGAGAGGAAGCTAAGGAGAGCGGAGTGAGCCCGCGAAGCCGGAGGCGCGGGTGCTGGGCGCGCCCCCGGCTCACTCCCCAGGGAGGCGGCGGGCGGCCCCGCTCCGCCCCAGCGCCCGGCCGGTGAGATCCGGCGCCCGCGGGCGGGGCGGGGCTGCAGTCGGCACCGCCCCCGGGGTCCGGGGAGGGGACGGGGGAGGCGTGCGCGCAGCGGCGGCGGCGGCGGCGGCGGGTGCCGGGAACGCCGGCCGGGGCGGAGCGGGGCCCCAGCGCACTGCCCGGCTCGGGCCATGACCCCCGCTGCTCTCTCTTGTAGACTCGTCGCCGCGGCCCCTCGAGCCCGGCCGTCGCCGCTACGGGCGCCCGGGCGGGCCCCACAGTGAGCCCATCAGGAAGTGGTAAGTGCCCCGCGCCGCGCGCCCCGGTGTGCCCGGCGCTGCCCACCCCACCCCACCCCTCCCTTCCCTTCTGGAAGACACAGCTCTTTGCCGAAGCCGCAACCCCGCCAAGCAGCGTTCACGCCCCGCCAGTACCCGCCGCGGGAGGGCCGTCCCTGGGGAGGACGGGCCCCCACCCCGGGGTGGGGTGCGGTAGGGGACCCTCGCGGGCTCGGGCGTCCCCCCCTACTTCTTGTAGACTTTTCTGCGGAGACGCAGGTTTGGGGAAAGTTGGGCCCCCTTTGGCCATGTTGCAACTTACACCGGGCGCGTGGGGAGGTGTGTCCCCGCCCGTGGAAGCCGCCGGCCCCCCAGTCTCCACCTGCCACCCCACGCGGTCACGAGTTCCTGGGGAATGGGCCAGACCGCCATTCCTGAAAGCTGGAGAGGAGCCCGGCCGGGGGGTGGGGGCAGGAGGCCTGGAGAGGAACCATTTCCCCTCTATCGAGTATTTCAGAATGTATTATTTATGAACCGCCTCACTTAGGGGCCCCCTTCGCTCCCAGGGCATCAAAGCAGGTTTGCAACCGCAAAGGGCGACCACTATGAACGCGCTCGCCACTTGCCTGGCCCGCTGAGCTCAGCGGAACTGGAGGGAGGCACTCCTTACTCAGGTGGACCTACACCCCGGCTCGGCGCCCCCCCTGGTGGGCGGGGTCAGGGCAGAGGGGGACCTCTCTTAGACCTCCCCGGGCTGTTAGGCCGCGATGGAATCCGAAAAGTCTGTGCTGGCTGAGCCTCCTTCGCCTCGCTGAGAATGAGGAGGAAGAGGCAGGGAAGGCAGCCTGGTGAGGGCCCTCCTGTGATTGGTGCAGGAACAAACACCCCATCTTACAGATGAGGAAACTGAGGATCCCAGAGGCACATCTGGATTGGCAGGCTGCGGGGGGGGCTTCCTACAGAGCCCCCAGGGGTGCTGGGGGGCAGCCCCTGTCCCAGGCTGGGTCAAGTCCAGAAAGCAGCCCCTTACCTGTGCAGGCCACACCCACCATGGGTTCCCTGTCCCCACCCTGGATGGGAGGGAGTTGGTGTATTTATGGAAAGACTTAATCCCTCTGCAGGCCCCAAGGAGGTGGAAAGCTCCGCCAGCCTAATCTCCTCTCCCTGGAAGCCTTTCCCTTGGCAGGTGGGTTGCCCTGGGTGGGCTTGAGCCCTGGGTTGAGATCACCTCTGGAACTTCCGCTCAATGGCCACGGAAAGAGAGCAGAGCTACTTCATGTTGATTGAGCCCTACATGCTGCTACCCATCACCTGCGTTTTCCATTTTTCTTCTCTGACCTAACACTGTTGTTATCCCCACTTTACAGATGAGGACACAGAGGCTTATAAAGATCAAGTGACTGATCCAAGGTCACACGCAGGGGCGGGCGGGTAAGTGGCGAGGCCTAGCCTTGAACCCCTACCCTCACAGTGTAGGACCAAACTGTAGGCAGACCCTCCCGGGTGAAAATAATGTGTTATAGATTTACAATAATGCGTACACCCAGGAGCCCGCTCACAGCCGACGCAGCCACAGCCTCCCCTCCGAGCTTGTGGGGGATTGTGTGTATCCCACAGACAGTGCCACACTGTGGTTACTTTTTATTTGGGTGCAGAGAAAGCAGTGGTTTAGTTTTCTGTTTGCGCTGCAAACCTGAATGGGGTGAGCTGGCCAGCAGGAAAGCTAAGGGCTAATAGTTTGCGACTCCTAACTTCAAGGCTGCTGTAAAAAGGATGCCGTGTTTTCTAATTAGCCCCATGATTAGTTAACTGTTAGCCTAACTTCTAATAGAATACCCCTTATTTTTAAACATTTTTACTGACGTGTAACATATGGAAAGTTGCACAAATTGTACGTGTTGAATTTGATCTCAGGCTCAGAGGGCTAAGTATCGTGCTCACATTTACATGGCCAGTCAGTGGAAGACCACAGCTTGACCCTGGGTAGCCCAAGACCCTGCCCCGTGACAGCAAGGCAGGTGCAGGCTTTAGTGGGCACCTTGCCTCCCCCCCAAGCCCATCGTCTTTCGCTTCCTGTGGGCGAGCAGCTGTGGGCCAGGCAAGTGCCCCCTGCGGGTCTGTGGCCTAAAGCCCAGGAGAGGCTCATGTTTGCATTCTGTGTACCAGAAAGGGAGGCATGTTAACGCTTGTAGCATCTGTTCCCAGCGCAGTCCCTTTGGCTGCTATTGTAGGAATTCTAATCCTGTTGCAAAAGGAAAGTCCCATTTTTTTTTAAAAGAAGGAAACCAAGATGTGTCATAGGCCTGCTGGGAGCCCCTCTTGGCCAGTCTGTCAGTAGGTCTTCCCTGTGTTTGCAGTAGGGGGACTGGCCCGAGAGCTGGTCCCGGGCTCCCCCAGCTGGGAGGGGAACCTGATTCTATCTGGTCTGGTGGGTCCACCCACCTAGGCAAACTGTCACATTCTTCAGCTGTGAGTCTCCACCCGTGCCCTCTCCTCCATCCTCCAGTGAGGTCTTGGTTAAGGGAGTGAGGCTCTGGGTCCCTGTCAAGTCACGAGCTCCATGGGGCTCTTCCGATTCCATCTGGGAGGTGACTCCAGAGACCGTGATCAGGCTGTTAGCCCAACTCTGCCTTTCACTGACTCCCTCTCTAGGCCTCCATGGGCCACAGGCCTCATCTGGGAAGCCCAGGTGGCCACCTCCATGTAGGGTTGCTAGGGTTAGCAAATAAAAATAAAGGCTGCCCTGTTCCATGTGAACTGCAGAAAATGATGGAGAATGTTTAGTAGGAGTCTGTCCCGTACAGGAGTTGGGCATCCTGTATTTTATTTGGCAGTTTATTTCTCTGACCGCTCCCAGTTCCAGAGATCTGATTCATCCCAGGAGGTGTTTACTTCATCTCCTACAGCCCAACCTCCATGATCCCCCAAAGCAGAAACCGAAGGGAAGCTAATAGCAGATCCCTTGTGCCCTGAGTGGTTCTGATGTGTTCCACGGGCAGTGCTACATCTTTATTACTTTACACTTTGTGCAGAGAACACATTAGTTTACTGTTCTCTTTGCATCAGGAACCTGCAGGGAGTGGGCTGGCGAGCACTACCCTGCTACGGGCTGATAGTTTGGGGCTCTTATCTGCAAGGCAGCTATAAAGATAGTAACAGACATCTTGGCCAAGGGTGTCCTCTGCCCTGGAGCTGCCCAGGCTTCAGAGGGGCCGTGAGGGGCCATTTGGCGTGCAGAGTGGCCGACATCCATCTCTCTGGCCACTGCTCAGGGGAGAGGCAGACCCCTGCAGGAGGAAGTAAGTTTTTATTTCTCACTGCCCATCCGTGTCACCAGAGAGGGTTCTGTCGCGGCCATTTGGCGGTAGGGAGATTCTTACGCCCGAGTGCAAGAAAGGACCTGTTTTAACTCAAGCTGTTGTGCAAATAATTAACAGCCTGATATTTTGAAGGGAACATAAACAGAGCCCGATTTGATATGAAAGGGTGGTTTTTCACACTCCTGCGAATGTGTGAAAGAGAGAGTACATTTATACCTAAACGTGAAGTTCTCTTGGGCCTGATGGCTTGCCTACCTTCTTGCCAAGCTAGGGGGGCCCCTCCCATGGAATCTTTTCTTCCCACCCGTTAAACCTTTATTTTCTAATTGCACAAGTGTGTGTCTTCCGGGTATAGACCTCAGCATGTAGAATGATAGACATAGGAGCCCGGGGGTGCAACTGACCTGGCTTTGAGCTCTGGCCTCCCAGAGCTGCTGTTGGACCGCCCAGAGCTCCACTCCGTCATCTGTAAGTCACAGATGCGATGATGTTATCTCTCTGGGTGTTGTCAGGTTTAGGAATTTTTGTAATGAACTCAGCCTCTTGAAAGCATTAGCTTGACATCTGTGTCAGTGGTGAGGATGAAGTTTAGGGGGACATAGCCTGCTCCGCACAGTCAAGCGTCTGTATGGCTCCATTTGGACAGATGAACATCCCGTCTACCAGGACCGTCTCCTGCAAAGGCACCTGCCATCTCTGCTGGGGGCAGCCCCATCACAGAGGGAGTGGAGTGGACGGGGCGCTGTCCACGGTCCTACATAAACCACCCTGGGGAGCGCCTCCTCCATCCCCTATAACTGGCTACACCTCGGACTCGGGGACTGCATGGCAGGCCGCCCCCCGGTTCTCTTCCCACACAGTGTCCCCACAGGCTACTGAAGGGTGACACCGTGACATTGACAGATGATGACGATGGTGACGACGGCTCCAGGCCCTGTCCTGGAGGCTGGGTCAGGATGCCTGTTCTATAACTGAGGACTTGGAGCCGGAGGGGCAGGGGTGGGGGAGGAGGGCGGTGAAGCATCAGCATCTCAGGCTCAGAGAGGAAGAGGACTTGGCCGAAGGTCACACAGCCCACACAGACTCCTGGTTCCTCTCAGCCCCTCCCAAGGCCCATTGCCCTTGTGGCGTGTTGCAGCAATGTGCATGGGAACGAGAAAGGTCGGTTGGTGAAAACTACGTTTGGAAGTTTTAGAAACTAGAAATAGAATCATTCCACCTAGCCCTGACCTCACCACGTGACGTTTGCCTGACCCTCACACAGCTTCCCGTCCCACGGTGTCCACTGGATCCAGGCTGCCAGCTCCTCCTCCTTCCTTAACTTCCTTCCTTTTTTCCCTGAATGTTTGGAGATAGGTATTTCTCAAGTCACAGGACAGCTTTAGCGACAAAACCTATCCATTCAGGACAGTTTTCTGGGAGGAGCAGGGAACCAGAGCGCCTTCCCCCAGCCAGCGCTGCGGCCCCTGGCCACCCCTCCAGCCACACCAGAGACGGGGTAGGGGAGTTGGATGTGATGCTCCCACTGCATTCTGGCTACCGGGGCGGGGCGCGGGGGGTGTTCCGTGGAGTCAGGGTAAATAACTGCTCTCTGCTTTCCCTTGCTGAATGCTTCCCTTGAATAGTTTCAAGTTTCAGAAAAGTTACAAGAACAGTAGGAGCTAATGTATATCCTTCCCTGGAAGTGAACATGTAGCTACAGTTGCTTCATTGGCTTGGATTTCTGGCCGGGCTCTGAGAGTGAAGCTGCAGAAATGATGGCCGAGGACCCTAAACACCCCAGTGCGTGTCCTCAGGGCAGGGCCCACCTCTTACAAAATGCAGCCCAGAGATCAGAATCACAAAACTCGACCACAGCTCCATGCTGTCACCTCCTGGACAGGTGTCTTTCTTTTGACCGTTTTACTACTTTTCAAACTAGAGACAAGCATGTCGTGAACGCCCGTGTCCCAGTGTCAGCGGCAGACAAGGCAGCGCCCCTCACCCTCCACGCCTCTGCGGCTGTTTCTCTGTTGGACTTTACGGCAGCTTCCCACTCTCACTTCGTCAGTGCGGACTTCAGTGTGAATCATTGTCCTGTAGCCCTAGGGTGGGATGTGTCGTGTAAGCTGTTGGGTGGGCGGTGGCCAGCGCGTACCCCAGACAGAACGGAGGAGCGTGGACTGTGAGATCAGAGCTCACTGTGTGGCTGTGATGTGGTGTGGCCGGCAAGAGCCCTGGGAGGTTGCTGTGGCCCTAACTCAGGGCCGCAGACCCCTGGGCAAGAGGCCCACGAGAGAGATGGGAGGGGAACTCTGGGGTTGAAAGCATAGGCTTGGAATCCCTGCCCCACCACCTGCTCCCCATACAACCCTTCTGCAGGTTAACTAACTTCCCAGTGCCTCAGTTTCCCCATTAGCAAAGTGGGGATCGGAATGGCCCCAGTGTCACCAGGCTGTCGTGAGGCTTAAATAACCGTGAATGGAGGCACTCCGGAGGGTGCTGGGCACAGAGTAGGTGCTCGAGAGAGGCACACATCCCTACCCCACAGGCCTTCTCTGGGGCTCTCCCTTCCTCCAGCGCTGCACCCCCTCACCCAAGGAAGGGTACACACTCCTGGCAGCTCATCCCACCTATTAGAATCATCTCGCCCCTGCCTCCAGAGCTTTGGAAAAGCCCAGTTCTTACCACAGCCCAGGCCAATGGGGAGCCTTTTGGGGAGGGACCCCTGCCAGGCTCTGATTCCCAGCTCTGGGAACTGCAGCTCCGGGCCTGCTCCAAGTAGGAAGTGCGTCCTTTACACGCAGCCATCCTGACTCTGTTCCCATCCGTGTCTGACCGCCCCTCTTGCCCTCTCCCTCCCTGGTCCATCTCCTACCCGCCCACAAGTCCAGCCTGGCTAAAATTGAAGCCTTTGCCCTGGCCGCTCCTCCAGACTGACCCCTCCTGGGATCCTACCATCTCACCAGCCTGTACATCACCCCAGCTTCCAGCAGCTTCTCTCCTGTACCCTGGCTGCCCCACCTTTTCCAGTGCTCAGACTCCACGGTTTCTGGCCCAGAGCTGAGCTTCTGGGTCCCATGGGGCCTTGTTACAACATCGATTCCGGCTCAGTGCACCCAGGTGGGGCTGAGAGGCTGTACTGTTAATGAGTTCCTGGGGGTGCCAAGGCTGCTGGTAGCAAGGCCTGGAGGGGGGCTGGCCTGCACAGCCCGCTAGAATGCAGAAGCTACTACATGTGCTCAGGATAACCCCTCCACTATGTAACCAGCCTCCAGAGACCCCGCAGTGCGGCTCAGCCTGGGCCCTTCTGTGGCCTGTTCCTCCAGTGGGCCACGCCCCCGCATGTCCTCTGGGCCTTTGCACATTCTGTTCCTGCAGCCTGGGGTTTCCCGCTTGGCTGGCTCCTGTCTTTGGGGACATGGTCCCTGGCCTCCCAGGCTGGGACCGGAACCTTCCTCTGGCCTCCTGGCCTCAGATGGCACCACTGCACGCTTACTCAGGTGCAGGGTCCCGTTTGGCCTTGTATCCACCTGTGTCTGGTCTCCCACGACCAGATGCCAGGATGGGAAATGTGTAAGAAGTATATTGAGGAAAGTAGGGGAGGGGGCTGGGAGGCCTGGGCCCAAGGAATGAGGGAGGAGGAGACAGGAGGATGGGTGCGGGGTGCCCATGGACAGTTGGCCAAGCCAGAGTCAGCCTGACTGTCAGGGTGCCTATCTCAGATCCCAGCCCTCCATCCAGGCTTGCACCGCAAGGGTGGCAGAGACCTTTGGGGCGCTGCCCATGGCCACCCCCCGGCCCCTGGTGTCTCCCTGCGAGTGCAGGAGTCCCCATCCTCAGCCTCTCAGAGCCCCGAGCACCCACCCTGTAGAGCTTCACAGACCCCTGTAGGGGGGCCCTCGCGGGGGTCAGGGCAGTCCTGGGTTGGAACCCCAACTCCACTCCTAGTAAGCTGTGTGGCCTCAGGTAGCCACCACCACCTCTCTGAGCCTTGATTTTTCTCATCCATAAAGTGGGGACAGTGATAGCACCTCCTAGGGTTGTAACAGAGTCAAATGTCAGGAGACCGTGAGCCGCTGCCCGTTTCTTCAGCAGCTCTTCAGAACTTGCAGGGAGATGGTGGGGGATTTTAACCCCCATGGACTGGGGACTGGGCTCCTTTCAGCCGTTAGGACGCGAAAGAATTTGCATTTTAGGAGAGGAGGCCTCGTTTGAACAGAAGGCACACCACACCCATCACGGGGCTCAGGGCCACCCTGCGGCCCCACCTGGGGCCCTCTCATCCCCAAAACAGCCACACGGTGGCCCCTCAAAGGCAGGGCAGGTGGTGCGTGTTCCGCCCCATCACCCAGGCCAGACCTCTCTTGCACCTTCACCAGCTCAGTCGCCGCACTGGGCCTCTCTCCAGCATGTTCACCTTTGAGATGCCTGAAAGTTTTTTCCACCAGCAGACAGCAAATTCAGCCCAGATGTAGCCAGCAGGCGCCGTGACCTCGGCCGCGGTTTCTCTCCACCACTGCTTCCTGTTGTGCACCCATCAGGCCGGGTGGGGGCCTGGCCACGCGTGGCCGATACAAACAAGCCTCTCCTCTCTCCCCAGGCTGCAGAGGTGCCGACATGGGGCTGAAGCTGACCTGCCTGAAAGGTAAGCGGGCGGCTGTCTCCTTCCAGCTCTTAAGGGGGGTGCCCGGGGGGAGGTGGAGTGAGCCCTGAGACAGGGCAGACCCTGAGACCCCAGCGGTGCTGCCCTGGACTGGGAGGGGGGCACCTCCGGTAAAGGCAGCACCGGTACACAGCAGGCGCCGTGTAAGTGTGTGCTCTGACTCTGAGTGCTCCTCCAGGCATTCCTTTCCCTGGAGCTGAGTGATGGGGGGACGTAGTGCCCCCCACGCCTCGGTTGCCCCCCTCAGAGGGATGCACTCCAGGCTGTGCAGGGTCAGGGGCCCTGCAGGACGGTGCCGGGCATGCACGGGGCGGGGTGGCGGGGGGGCTTTGCTCTCCACCCTGAGGGCCTGTTACCACGACACGGGTGGTGAGCTAGGTGGTCCCACCTGCTAGGGGCTGGGCAGGGAGGGCTAGGAGAGGGCCAGGGCCAGCAGGGGGAAAGTTCCAGGATGCAGAATCATCGAGGGGCATTGTACATGTTGGTCGAGGCAGCCCAGACCTCTTTCTTCTGCTCTGGACCTTTCGGTTCAGCGTCCAGACGACCAACGGGGCCCATAGGAAGCTCATTATTGGGGGACAAATGCTCCTCCCATCATCTCCCCAGCCTAATATCTGGGAGTCACCCTGACGGCTTCTTGCCCATGTACACATGCCCACCAGCCCTGACTCCCCTCCTGCCAGCTCCCACTCCATCCCTCTGTGACAGGAAGCCCTCGGGAGGTCAGGCTTCAGGCCCTAGGCTGGGATGTGGCACTCAGTGAGGGCAGGGTACGTCCATCTTGATGAACAGCTCTTCCAAGACCGCGGGCCAGTGGGGAGCAGCAGTCCCCACGGAGGAGTCAGGGGAGGTGCTTGCTGAGTGGGCGTCCAGGAGAGTTGGGTCCAGAGACGGAAGCCTCGGGGCTCAAGAACACTCTTCCCTTAGACCGTGCTGGGCACAGAACAGGCGTTCGAGACAAGCTGTCTTTTCTGGTTGTTAGTTGTGGTAAAATAGACATAACATAAAGTTTCCCCTGTTAACCATTTCTAAGTGTACAACCCAGGGGCATTAAGTGCATTCATGTTGCTGTACAAGCGTCAGCGCCGTCACCTCCAGGGCTCCTCCTTTTCCAGCTGAAACTCTGTCCACATTAAACACAAACCCTCCCTTCCTCTCTCCAGAGCCCTGACCCCCACCACCTACTTTCTGTCTCTCTGAAAGCACCCACGGGGGTGCCTCCCGGAAGCGGAATTGTATGGCCTCTGCCGTTTTGTGTCTGGCTTCCTTCAGTCTCAGCGTGATGGTGAAGCTTCGTCCGTGTTGTGGCAGGTGTGTCGGGACCTCCTTCCTTTTCGAGGCCGAATACTGTTCCGTGGTGTGTGGGCCACGTCTGGTTTGTTCCCCTCCGATGGACGCTGGGCTGCCTGCAGGGTTGGCTGTTGCGCCGTCTTTGACAAACCAAGATGCTGGAGGGGCCTCTGGGAACCAGCTGCCTCCCTGCCCGAGGCTGGGGGTCGGCCAGGGCAGGAGGTCCAGCAGCCTCAGGTCTGAGAAGCCCTGGGAGGCGCCCCCCACCCCACCCCCACCAGCAGGACTGAAGCCTGGGCGGCAGCCTGAGTGCTCCTGGGCCGGGAGCTTTTAGAAGGGCGCCAGAGGAGCTAAGTGCTGGCAGGAGTGTGGGAGCGAGGGGTGCTCATGCATTTTTCATTGCTGGCTCTCCGGGGCCCACCCATCACCCTCTCCCACCCCCAGCCGCATCTGGCCTTGGTCTCTGAAGATGACGAGGCCCACACAGGCTTGGGTGTGACTGAGGACATGGGATGGGGGTTGGGCAGGGCATAGAAGCCCTCTCCCTGGGCTTAATGAAGACCACCCAGGTCCTCCACCAGTCCAGGGGCCTGGACCCTCCCCCTGTCGGAGCCTCATTCTTACAGCAGACTGCCAAGGGCTGGGTCCCGCACCCCTGACATCCACACGTGGTCGTCCATGTGCGTCCTTTGCTGCCCACAGGTGCGGGTCCAGCTGGTTGTTGGTACTGGGATATGTAGCCTGGGCACCGTCTTGTGTTTCAGTTCAGTTCAGTCCAGTCGCTCAGTCATGTCTGACTGTTTGGGACCCCAGGGACTGCAGCACGCCAGGCCTCCCTGTCCATTACCAACTCCCGGAGCTTACTCAAACTCGTGTCCATTGAGTCGGTGATGCCATTCAACCATCTCATCCTCTGTCGTCCCCTTCTCCTCCCGCCTTCAATCCTTCCCAGCATCTCGTGTTTATTTTTTATTCCACATCAAGTGTGAGGGCTGTGTTTCTCCAGGCCATGTCACTTTCACAGTGCTTGAATGCCTCTGTCCAGTTCTGCCGAGAATGGCTCTTTGGGTCGTTTCCGGCGTGTGGCTTTTTGGATAATGTCATTTTGAACATCTCTGCCCTAAGTACTAAGAGTCGGACACGACTGAAGCGACTTAGCAGCAGCAGCAGCCCTAAGTACTGGTTTATTTGGCTACCCCGGGTCTTTGCTGTGGCATGTGTGATCTTTCAGCTGCGGTTTGCACGATGTAGTTCCCTGACCAGGATTTGAACGCAGGCCCCCTACAGTAGGAGTGCAGACCCAGTAGGAGTGCAGACCACCAGGGAAATTCCCGCTTTGTGAATTTTTTTTTAAATTATAATTTCTTTGGGATAAATTCCAGAAATCAAGATGATCTAGTCAAATAATAAGGGTAAATGGTGGCATCTTCCTGGGGGTTTGGCCCTGGACAAGGCCCTGGTCTGTGCACTCTGAGTGGAACCGTAGCTCATCCATCCCTCCTCCCACTGTGAAGTGGGCACTTCTGGGATCCCCAGTTTCCAGATGAGAAAGCTGAGAAGCATGGAAGTCATGTACTTAGCTGGGGCCACACAGCGTGGATCCAGGTGGGATTTGAACCCAGGCGGGCTGTCCCAGAGGCCTAGCTTTAGCCACCACTGGCATGGCCTCTTCAGAGGAAAACCTTTTAATTCAACACTTAAAGTGACCGTGGTCTCTTACATCTTCACATGAATCCTAAACTTAGTTCATCTTAACATTAACTCAGGTGGTGTCTTAAGTTTCCACTGTAACAGATTATCACAGATGTGCGGCGGGGGCTGGTGGGGGGCGGGTGGCGGTGGTTCAAACCACAGAAGTCTCTTCATGTTTTCTCCCAGTTCTGGAGGCCTGAAGTCTGAAACCAGAGTGGGCCATGTTCCCTCTGGGGGCTCCAGAGGTGGAGTCTTTCCTGTGTCTTCCAGCTCCTGGGGGCTCCAGGCGTCCTTGGCTTGTGGCCACCTCCCTCCAGCCTCCTCCCCTGTGTGTCCCTGGGCCCTTTCTCTTAGAAAGACATCCCTCTGCCTTTGTCTTATGAAAACACCAGTCTTTGGACTTAAAGTGAAAAGTGAAAGTGAAGTCGCTCAGTCATGTTCAACTCTTTGCAACCCTATGGACTATAGCCCACGGAATTTTCCAGGCAAGAGTACTGGAGTGGGTTGCCATTTCCTTCTCCAGGGGATCTTCCTGACCCAGGGATCAAACCCAGGTCTCCTGCATTGCAGGCAGAGGCTTTACCTCTGAGCCACCAGGGAAGCCAAGTCTTAAATACAGGATGATTGCATCACAAGGTCCTTCACTAATTATGTCTGCAAAGAACTTATTTCCAAATAAGGTCAGAGTTTGCAGTTCTGGGTGGGCGTGGATTGGGGGGGACTCTCCTCAAACCCACCACATGTCACTTCACCTCTGAACCTCCCACGTGGGGTACAAGAAGGCAGTTCTGTTTTAGTTTTAGAACGTGCTCATTGCCTGTCTTTGTCATTGCGATAAAGACGCAGCTCAAGGTGGGCGATCACAAGAGTGTGACGTCTGAGGGCTGTGCCAGAGTCCTTATGTTTCTGGTTCCAAAGGAGCAGGGGGACACTTTGAACAGGCTCCGTGTGCTCAAGGCCCAGCTGTAGCAGCCGTGACCTGTGGGAATGGTCCACTGTCCCGAGAGCACGTCCCTCGCTCCTTCTCATGTAAAGGCTGGTGTGCCCTGGGCATCCCCCAGTCACTCACCTTGTCCTCACTATATCTGGACAGCATAGCTAACTTTACAAATGGGAAGACTGTGGCACAGGGACCAGGGCTCAAGGCCCAGGGCAGGTCGTCGGGGCTTGGCCTGGCAGACGGCACATGAGGGTGGTGAGGGGTTTCCCTGATTCGTGAGCAGTTCTGTCCTGGTCAGCCTTGAGGGTGGGGCACCACCAGGAATCAGCATGGTGGGGCCCTATGGTTTTCAGCAGGGATCCCTGACCTGCAGTCTCAGCATCACCTGGGAAGCAGACAGAGGTGAGAATTCTCAGACCCACTTGCACCTGCTGCGTCAGGAGCTCTGGCGTTTCTTGCACTCTCTCTGAGGGATGCCAGGACATGCTCAAGGTGGAGAACCACTGGCAAGGTGACTCTGGAGTCAGAGAGATTAGGTTCAAATCCCAGTCCTGCCCCCAACCACTTCACGTGCCCAAGCCTCAGTTTCCCCATCTGTGAAATGGAGTGATGAGTGGCAGCATCTCCTGGGCCAGGTGTCAAGAATGATCTGAGATGAGCGCTAGAGATGGTGCCCCCGGGGTTCCTGGCCCTTCACGCCTTCCCACTCTGGAGGAGCTCCAGCTCCAGCTGTGTGGGGACCTTGCTGGGGAGGGGGGTGGGGGGTGGGTAGGGTCGGGGGAGTTAACCTGCAGGTGTGGCCTTTCCCACTGGGGTCTCCTCGGGGGCCTGGTGTGGTCTCTGGGACTCCCCAGAGTTTGCTGGCTTCAGCCCCAGCCAACTCCATCATCACCATGGAGACGGGATCCGAAAGATGGGGCTGGTCCCAGGGGACTGTCCTTCTGGAGCAAAAGGGCCAGGAGATGGAGACTTTGTCCAGGCTTGTTGTTTGGTTCGTTTGTTATAATAGGCTTTCTTTTTTAGAACAGTTTTAGATTTATATTAACAGAAAAATTGTGAAGAGAGTACATGGTTGTGTACACTCCATGACCAGTTTTATGTGTAGTCAGCATCTTACATGAGTGTGGTATGTTCTTTATGGCCAGTGAACTGATACCGACCCATTATTTTAACTAATACTTTATTCTGAGTTCCCAGTTTCTACCTGGGTCTGTCCGTGGATCTGATCCGGGACCCTCCTTACATTTAGTCATTGTGTGTCCTTAGGCCCCTCTGGGCTGAGCCAGTTTCTCAGAAGTTCCTTCTGTTTGTGACCTTGACCATCCTGAGGAGTATGGTCAGGTGCTGTGTAGGTTGGGTTTGGCAGTCTCTTTTGTGGAGTATGTGGTGATGGTGAGGGTGGAGATGAGACACAGCTGCAGCCCCCAGGCCACTGGGACCCCTGACTGCCCAGGCGTCCTTCCTGGTTCCCTGTGGTGGCTCAGAACCTCTGCTCCCAGTAACCCAGGTTTGGGTGGCTGGGAGCTGGCAGTTACAATAATGTCCATTTTTCTGATTGGCGTTTAGAGGCCCAAGACTAGCCTCAGGTCACAGCAGAGAGTCACCCTACAGAGCCCCCTTCCAGTGTGAACATGTGGTTCCAGCTGTCCTGCAGTGGGGTCCAGAGTTGGTGGAGAGAGTGTTCACCTCACAGTGCAGGGAACAGCATTCTGGTCAGAGGGAACAGCAGATGCAAAGCCCCAGAGACAGGAAGAGACTTGGTGAGCTGTCAAGTATGGTTGGAACTGGAGGTAGGGGCAGGGGCCAGGCGGAGAAGCTGAGGCCCTGGAGCAGGCAGGGCTGTGAGAGCAAAGGTGTTCATCGAGAATTTCTCTTCAGAGTCATGGGAGGCACTGGGATCACTCGAGAGTGGGTCCTCATCCTCTGTGTAACATCAGACTCACTCGAGAGGCTCACGGGAGGGGGTGGCCCTGGCCTGCTGATCAGGGCAGGGATTCTTTTTTTCTTTTTCCTTTAATAATTTTGTTTGTTTATTTTTGGCTGTGCTGGGTCTTGATTGCTGCAAGAGCTTTTTTCTAGTTGTGGAGAGTTGCGATGCACGGGCTTCTCATTGCAGTGGCTTCTCTGGCTGCGGAGCATGGGGCACACGGGTTCAGTAGTTACAGCACATGGCTCACAGCTGTGGTCCCCGGGCTCCAGAGCACAGGCTCAGTGGTTGTGGCACACAGGCCTAGTGGCCCCAGGGCATGTGGGATCTTCCCGGACCAGGGATTGAACCTGTGTCCCCTGCATTGGCAGGTGGATTCTTTACCACTGAGCTACCAGGGAAGCCCAGGGATTCAGTTTGGATGAAGCTGTGCAGCCTGGGGTGAGAACCACTGTCCGAGGCCCATGCCCTTGCTATTCAGGGGGCCCTGTGGTGTAGACTGACTACCCAGAGGTGACAAGGACCAAGTGAACTTGGCTGGGGTTCAGGGAGGCAGGCTTCAACCCAGAGCTCCTCCTGGAACCTCCTGTACAGATCTCTGCCCAGGAGACAGGGGCTTGGGGGGCTTGAAGCCCACCCCCCCGGCCTGCTCAGAGTAGGGGTGGGCAGTCGCAGCCGGTCGTGAACGCCGAGGCAGATGGAGCTTAGTCCGGCTCGGCCTTGTCCCAGGGGCGAGCTGGCAGCCCTCTTGGCTCAGAGCAGGGATTTACCCCTGGTCAGGCTTAAGCTAAACCCAGCACCTGCTGTCCTCCCGAAGGAGGGGGCAGAACCCAAGACTCACGGCAGGTGGGAGAGGAGAGTCGCTGTCTCTAACTGGGGCCCACACAGGATTAATCTGCATCTCCTCCTTGCTCCCGGGGCTCCACAGGGGCAGAAATCATGCTGCCTTCTTCATCCCTGGAGCCCTGTTCCCGGCTGTGGGTCAGCACACAGTAGGGACACAATCGACGCTGGTAGAAAGAGCACTCCTTTGAATTTAATTCAGATGCAGAGACCCTCCCAGGACCAGCCCTGACTGGCCAGGGCAGCTGTGCCATCTCATTCCCTCGCCCAGGTCAGCGGTCCACTCCTGTCCCCCACTACCCCACCTCTCCTGTCATCCACTCAGCGAGGCTTTGAGGAGACTCACTCATGATGCCCTGGTTACAGGTGGGGCTCCTGAGGCCTCGGGTGGGAAAGCCCCCTGGCTCGGGTCACACAGCAGCCGCGCGGGGGCCCCAAGGGCCTCGGGATCCTGACCAGGCACCTGGACATGAGGCCCCCTACCCCACCTCTGTGCCCGCAGTTCCCTCTGGGCCGGGCCTGGGCGAGGTGCTCCAGAAGTGCTTTTGGGCTGAAGGAGGTGGGAGGGGGCTGGACTTGCTGCCTGGTGCCGGCGGCTCTTGGGGGCTAGGGGCCTCATGCTGCCCCCAGGGAAGGGAGTGCTCACCAGCTGTCGGCTGCCAGCACGTGCCTGGCCTGGGAGGCTGACCTCTCTCCATCCTGGGCTGTGGTTCCCAAGCCTCCCAGAGGGCATGGACGTGATCCTGGGCCACGTCCACCTCTAACCCATCCTTCCCCACCTCCCCCCATCCTTCTGCTTCTGCCTCACAGACTTCACGGTGCCCAAGGCAGGTGAGCGTGAAGCTCAGAGACGGGTCACTGGGTCTGAGTCTCACGTGACCTGGCTGAGGGTCTTCAATCCCCTGAATCAGTGCTTTTTGTTCTTAACTACAAAGCAGGACAGGGTCTGCAGGTGGCGCTGGCCAGTGCAGGAGACATAAGGGATGCGGGTTCCATCCCTGGGTCGGGAAGGTACCCTGGAGGAGGGCATGGCAGCCCACTCCAGTATTCTTGCCTGGAGAATCCCCATGGACAGAGGAGCCTGGCGGGCTACCGTCCATGGGGTTGCAAACAGTCAGACGTGACTGAAGCGACTTAGCACACACACATGTGACAGGTGCAGTTAGACCCTGGCCGGGCGGGCTGTGGCTGGGATGGAAGGAGGCTTGTGGGGGTGCCATGCGTGTGCGTAAGTGGCCACTGGGGGCTGTTGTTATTACTGAGATGATCCCATGTGCTTTCTTCCCTTTCGAATGTCTTTGGAGTCTTCTCTATGACCGTGGGCCAGGCCCCCCATGGCCAGAGCAACAGTGAGTGGTCCTGGTGTCCGGAGCAGTCACTGACTTGCCCAGGAGTCCAGCACACAAAAGGACAGCTGTGTTCTGTCTCTCCCAGGGGCCGGACAGACCTGTGCCCTAGGGAGTGCTTGTGGTGTCAGCGCGCACCGTGGGCAGCAGGCGGCCGGGCCGGCCAAGGGCAGGTTGTGCTTTCCTGCATCCGTAGCGGAACCTCTGCCAGTTCCGTGGGAGGTCAGGAGCTGAGATGACCATGCGGAGTTGTCCTGGATGGAGGGGGGGCAGGCCTTTTATATGGCCATCTACTGGGGGAGCTGGCTTAAGAGCAGGTGCCTCCCTTGCTTGCCTCCCCTCCAAATCCCACCCGACAGTTTTCTTAGGCTGTGGGTAGGTGCTGTATGGGGCTGGGCTGTGAGCCCTCAGTGGGCAGCGCTCTGGGCCACTGGGAACCAGCCTGGCCAGCAGGGTGGATCAGGGCTGCACAGCCCAGCATGTGTACTCAGGCTGAAGGCTCAGACCCGGTGCTGTGGGACAGGCGCTGACACCTGTCACAGCCCCTGGCCACCACCAGCCTCTGCTCCTCTAGACATGCCCTGATGGCCCAGCCAAGGGCCACCCCCAGTGGGTCAGAAGGTGAGCCGTGAGGAGAGCACTCTGCAGCTGGAAAGAAGGGGCTGCAGCTCTGTCTGAGTGGAGAGGGAGCCACGCCCAACATGAGCCTGAAGTGAAAAGAACGGGCTGTGAAACGGCGGGTCCCGTGCCACCGCCTGTGCTGTGTGCTGAGTCACCCAGTCGTGTCCGACTCTTGCGACCCCATAGACCGTCGCCGCCAGGCTCCTCTGTCCATGGAGTTCTCCAGGCAAGAATGCTGGAGTGGGTTGCCGTGAGGGAATATGCCTGTGAGCATATGATCTACAGATACATAGACTGTTCTGGAAGAAGACAGTAGTCATGGTTGTCCCCAGGTGAAGAGGTGACAGGGAGCTGGGTGGCGGGAGAGTGAGATGGCAGCAGGACTCGGACAGACCTGAGTCCTCCCCAGGAGCCCGGGTCCCTGACCCAGGGACGCCAGCTTGACCCCATCCCCTGGACGCTGTGCGGTTGACTCCTGGCCCCTGCGACCACACGCTGGGCCGTGCTCCTGAGTGGCTCGAGGAAAAAGGAGTGTTCCTCTTGGCGGTCCCATCCCCTTCTTACCTCTCCAGGCCTATACTCCTAATCCTCCCCCAGCTCCCTCACTGTCTTTTTACTGTCTTACCACGTCACCTTGATCAGACCTCTCCTGTAGCAGGAATGTCCCCCCACCTTCTCCCATTCCACCCCCTAAATCTGTATCAATCCCTCCTCAGAAATTGTTTTATTTCTCTTTTAATTATTTTATTTTTTGGATATGTGAAACACCTGCATGGTACAGAATATAAAATGTGCAAAGGGATTAATGCAGTAAAAGCCAGCCTGCTCTCAGTGCTCTCCCAGCCACCCGCTGGAGGCAGCCTCCCAGTCTTCTGTGGGCTCTGCTGTCTGGCTGCCCGTCTGCACCCATCTCAGGCCTCAGCTGCCCACAGCTGGGGGACACCTCCTTGGCCTCAGGACCCAGGCTCCCCCAGGGGCTCCTCAGTTTTCCCAG
The DNA here is from genome assembly GCF_003369695.1 of Bos indicus x Bos taurus. Lineage (NCBI taxonomy): Eukaryota > Metazoa > Chordata > Mammalia > Artiodactyla > Bovidae > Bos > Bos indicus x Bos taurus. Next base: position 54,100,386 of record NC_040093.1, read on the forward strand.
AGTAACACTAGTCACCTCCTTCCTCTGAGACTAACTGGGATTTTCTTGCCTAATTGCACAGTAATAACCGCAATATTCTATTAATAGCAGTGATGACTATTCATAGCAGCAGTAACAGTATGGCCCCGCTAAGCACTGCTGTTGGCCAGGCTGCCCCAGACAACTTCCGCCTAACCTCATGTGTCCTTACGAGCGTCCTGCAGGTTACAGGCTGGCATCTAGAGCACAAGTTCGAATCTTTATTCCGGCAAGGGGCCGACCACATATGTAGTATCTTTGCAGCTAAGGAAGCACAGGCTCAGAGAGGTTAAGAAGCCTTGCTCAGCCCACACATCTGGCCAAGGGCGACTGGGGAGGCCAGTCCCTCTGGCTCAGGACATCCTTAAGCCGCTTCCCGTGGCTCCGGCCACACAGATGTGCAGCAGGGCTACTCAAGACAAAGGAAACCAGTCACCCTCGGGTGCCTACTCTGTCTGAAATGCCCAGATATTGTCTCAGTCAGTAGTGGTGCTGACCGTGGTTCTCAGCTCTTGGGTAGAGCTGCCAGATTTAGGAAGGAAAAAACAAAAAAAGTGGGATGAATTTCAAATAAGGACTAGTTGTCTAGGATAAGTATATCCCTCATGTAGCATGGGCCGTAACTCTGAAAAACTGTTTTGCCCTGAGTCTTATCTGGCAACCCTATCCCCGGGGGACACTTGGCAGTGTCTGGAGACACCCTTTGTTGTTGCAATTCGGGAGCTACAGCATCTAGGGATCAGGTGCTGCTCCACCCTGGCCAGTGCTCAGGTGGCCCCACCGCAGGGTGACCCGGCCCCAGGCGCCAGCAGCGCTGAGGCTGGGGAGCCCGAGCCGCGCTCACCACACACCACCCACGGCCCGGCAGGGATCGAGGGCTTTGCAGATTTTCTTTGACCTTAAGTCTCCGTCATGCTCTGAGGGCAGGCCTACTCTTGAGTCCATCTTAGAGGCCAGTAGACCAAGGGCCAGGCTTCCCTGGTGGCCCAGCGGTAAAGAATCTGCCTGCAATGCAGGAGACGCAGATTCGATCCCTGGGTTGGAAAGATCTCCTGGAGAAGGAAATGGCAACTCACTCCAGTATTCTTGCCTGGAGAATCCCCATGGACAGAGGAGCCTGGCGGGCTACAGTCCATGGGGTTGCAAAGAGACACAACCGAGCGGCTAAGCACAGCACAGGGAAGCAAACACTCCCCACTTTGCGGCGCCTTTCTCTCTGGCTCCTCCTCCCGAGTTCTCTCTCCAGCAGCTCATCCCTGACGCAAGCTGGGGCTTTTTCCTTAATTAAAAAGAGATTTAAAGCATCCACTGCCGTCTCCACTGGGCCTGAGCTGCCGAGAAAAGGTAAAACCCCGCCCGCCTGCCCTGGCCTCATTTGTAATAATGCAAGGCTTTCCCCTTAATTGGAATTAAAAAAAAAAAAAAAAAAGATTAAGTGCATCTGGAACCCTCAGAAGCATTTGTCCATTTGTTTTTTGAAAGATCGGCACTAAATCCAGACGCTGGTCATGTCTGAGGAATTAGTGCCAGCCCCAGCCTCTGCCTGGCCCCAGGGCCTTTGTGCATGCTGCCGCTGACCCACGAGCCCTCCCCACCATCTCTGTGGCCACCTTGGGGAAGCCTCTTCCGATTCCCACCGTCTCTTCCAATTCTGCTGCCCCCTCCGCCCTGTTATCTGTTCTTTCCTCCTCCCATCACTGACCCAGACTCTGCCAAGGTGGACTCTGCTTCCCAGCCTCCAGGAGGACAGGCTCTGCATCAAGTCTCCTATGACTTCTCTATGCCTCTGTGTGTCCATCTGGAAGGTGGACTTCGTCAGGAGGACCGAATCATGAATCCCTGCAAAGTGCTCACACAGCCCCCAGCCTCCTGTGAGCACCGTCATCACAGCCCAGCCACCTGGGCCCTCCCGACAATGGCCTGGATCAGAGGGCCCTCCCTGTTATTTTCTCCAGCCTCCTATGAAATCTTTGGGGGTCCCAGTTTGCTGCCAGGGACTGGAGCAAGAGGTGGAGGAAGGCAGTGGGGCAGGGGACAGGAGCAGAGAAACATCTGTTGAGACTCTCTTGTTCTCTGCCACGTCCCCAGTGCCTGGAATGATGCCCAGCACACAGTAGGTGCACAGGAGCTCTGTGGACCGAGCTGGGGGGTTTATTCCTGAGCTGTGGGGGAGGAACATATCCCCTCCCTCTGCAGGTGAGCAGGTCAAACTTGGGGAGTCACAGTGGGAACTAGAGTCAGACTAGAGTCAAACTATAGAGTCAGGACCTAGAGTCAGACTGGGTTTCTCCTCCTTCCCCAGCCTGGGGCCCTGCCAGCCCAATAGGAAAAGGGGTCTTGTTTGAGTGTTCAGCTAGAACCAGGAACATCTTGTCAGAGTCACTCCAAACAGCTGTGTGACTGCAGAGACGAGACCAGGGCCTTGGCCTGCACTCAGGGGGCGAGGGGTGCTCAGCATTGGCTGAATCAGTGAATAAGTGCAAAGATTAGAATCTCATGCTGTTAATAACTGCTTGTGCTTATTGAGTGTGCACTGCAAAGCTGGCTTTGTGGTTTCCTCACCTGCCACATGTACCTTACCGACAGACCGCTTGGCTAGAGGGCGGGGCTTCCGTGTGGCTCGTCATCCTCTCAGCGCCCCCTGGAGGTGGGGACTGTGAAGTACCCCCATTTCTGCAGGTGGAGCTACTGCCAGGTGGGTTGAAGCCCAGCTGTACGTTCTGGCTTCCAACTGCACTGTGCGTCCAGCAGGGCCACTGTGTGAGACAGTGCCCTGGGGAACCGTGGGTGCGGTCCCAGGGATGTGGTCCCAGGCAGGGTCTGGGAGCTTTCTTTTAGGGTGCTGATCAAGCGCCATTTAAAAAAAGAACCAGCAGAGGGCGCCCTTAAGCCACGATCCCTGCGTTGGGGCCGCACCTGCTCTTGGATCCTGCCCGGTCATTTTGTGGCCTCTGGGTGGCCTGGGGACCAGGAACAGTGGTGTGTCCCCCGTGCCTGGGGTATCCTGAACAGAGAATAGGCCTGGCTTAGGGCGTCTGAAGGATGAGAAGTGGCTGATGACAGAGTGAGTTGGGTCCTCAGGTTTGCATGCCCTCAGACATGCTGCCTGCCTTCTCCGAGCCTTGGTTTTCTCGCTGGAGAATGGCCATGGCCCTGGCATCCACGAGGGATTGTGTGAGGGTTAATGTGGACTCGGCCCAGAGCCTAACCTGGGGGACGCTCAACGAGGGTTTCGGGGGAGGCGGCAGCCGTGTGCCCCTCCCTCAGTGCTTGTCCCAAGCCACTGCTCCCGTGCTGGGCAGCCAAATGCCCCACACTCAGCCTTCTGTACCTACAAGATGGGTAGCATAGTTCCATTTTCCAGCCCTGGATTCTAGACTTGGAGAGAAAAACCACGTGTTCCCAGGCACCCTGGCTCAGGGGGGCCCTGCCCAGCTCTCAGACTCACACAGGAGCTTTGGAAAGTTCTGGTGGTCCCCCTGCCTTGGGTTATTTTTTAAACTTCCCAGGTGGCTTAGGAAGCCAAGATGGAAAACCACTGCCTAGGAGCGGGTCAGGGGCAAGGGCGGAACTGGTTTTCAGAGCTCACTCACAGAGCCCCAGCGTTTCCCCCGCGGGAGGCAGGCAGCTGCCACCAGGAGGCCAGGGAGGTCTGACCTGGCTTGCTCTGTGTCCAGCTTGACTCATGTCCTGGGAAAGCGTGTGCCTCAGAGCAGGGTTGGGTCAGGGTGGGTGACAGCCATCAGCCAGGAAGGCTTCCTGCGCATGCTCCCTGTCACACCCCCAAATCGAAATATCGGACAGCTCTGGGGCCCTGGGATTCCCTCTGCCTTTCCCTCCGGGGGCCTGGGCCCCTGGAATCCCAGCCAGGCCCTTCCCCTCAGGAAATGGGCTCTTAATGACCCGAGACGGGCACATAATTAACAAATAACCATTCTGGCTTTAGCACAAATGAGCTGCTTGTCTGGGGCAGGGTTGGCATTTGTGTTTAATCCCCAAAGTCGGCTTTATCTCCCCGGAGCTGCTCCCGAGAGCTCAGCCACTCCTGCTCTGGGCGGCCCAGAGGGCTGAAAGGGGCTGGAGTCCTGGCCCCCTCCCTCTTTGCCCTCCTCTCCCGCCTCCTCCTCCTCTCACTTTCCCCTCCCTCCTCCTCTCTCTCTCCTACCGCCCTCCCCCTCTCCTCCATCCTCTCCCCACTCTCATCCTCTTTGCCCTTCTTTCTTCTTTCTCCCCCTCTTCCTCCCCCTCCCTCCTCCCTTCCCTCCTCCTCCCCTCCCTCCTCCCTTCCCTCCTCCTCCCCCTCCCCTCCTCCCCTCCCTCCTCCTTCCCCTCCTCCCCTCCCTCTTCTCTGCCTCCAGCATCTCTCCAGGACCCACCAAGAGTGACCTGATGCTTCCTGATTAAGAATGTGGGCTTTGTCACTGTGCTCCCAGAACAGGTTAAATTGCAGGTGTGAGCCCTGGGAGAGTGTGGCTTTCCTCCATTAGCATTTTCTTTTAGAACTTTGGAATACTCACTGAAGAAGGGGCCTTGGAGGCTGATCAGGGAGGCTCCCTTCAGTTACAGACAACAGTAATCAGAGCTCGATTTTGTGGCCATGCTCCCTGAGACGCCCTTTGGGGATGATTCTGGAGGAAGCTAGCAGGGACCAGCACCCTCTTGGCCCCAGCTCACTGGGCAAGGGCTTCCGAGGAATTCATTCATTCCGTTCATTTCCTCACGCCCACCACCTGTCACTTCCCAGCAGTAGCCAGATTTGGGATTTGGGTTTGGGTTTTGGCATTAATGAGCCTCGGGCTTTTGAGTTTCTGTTGTTGCCTATTAGGACGTCAGGCATGTCCCTGATCCAAACTTCCCAACTCCTGGATATTACAGAGCTGACAGAGGCAAACCACAGCCCTTGGACCAAAGCTGACTGCCCCTCCTGTTTTTCTAAATAAGTGTCTTGGCACACAGCCCCACCCACCCATTTACATATTGTCTGAGGCTGCACTTGTGTTCAGTGGCAAACCTGAGATGTTGCAACAGAGACTTTGTCGCCCCCAAAGTAAAACATATTTACCGTCAGGTCCTTTTCAGATAGTTTTCCTGGCTCTGTTACAGGATCATGGTTACAAGGAGCAGCAGCTTTTGGAATCAGACTGACTCAGGTCTGGGTTCAGATCCTGCTCCCGCCACCCGCTAGCTGTTGATCACTGTGCAAGCTCCTACCGTTTCTGGTCCTCGGTCTCACATCCGAGCTCACCCCTCCCGGTGTGGCCTTGAAGACCGTAGGAGGAGGTGTCTGGCATGTGGCAGATGATCCCTAAATGCCAACTGCTGCAGTGATAACAGGAGGACTTCCTGCAAGTGGCTTCTTTGTATCTGTTTTACATTCTGGGCTTCTGCATAAGATGGCAGGAAGAAACAGCTCTAAGGTTTTAAAGAAAGTTGGCAGCGGCCTTGGTGGGTGCTCCTGAGGGGCTCGTCGTCTGATGGAGGGGACGTGGCCCCTTTCTACAAAACTAACCAGCCTGCCTGGTAGATTTAGCGGGGGGCCACAGGGACTCTCCAGGAAGGAAACAGGATTGGGATTTCAAGGACAGGCAAGCTGTGCTGACTACTGTATCAGTTATCTACTGCTGCATAAACAATGACCCCCTGAACCTAGTGGCTTAAGGATTTGTTATCTCACAGTTTCTGTTGGTCGGAGATTCGGGGACAGTTTAGCTGGGAGGTTGTGTCACAGAGGGTCTCAGAGGTTACGGTCAAGCTGTAGGTTGAGCCCTAGTCTCGTCTGAAGGCTTGCCTGGGCTGAAGGACCCACGCCCTAGGTGGCGTCCTCCTGTGCCATTGGCCCACCAGCTGGGCTCCCCCTCAGGCCTCTTGAGCATCCTCACACGTGGCAGCTGGCTCCCCGAGAGCAAGAGCAGTGTCCTGCATGACCTTGCCATGGAAATCACACGCCATCCCTTCTGTCTTTATCTCTGCATTGGAATCCACCCTAGCGTCCATCCCTCACTGGAGAGGAGGGGAATCAGACTCCACCCGTCAGGGACATCGTTGAGGACCACCACACTGACCCGGCAGGGGTGATTAAGGAGCACTGTCCCAGTGGGGGTCGGGGAAGCCCACCCCGCTGCTCGGCTCCTGCTGTTGGCTGGGGTCTCGGATACCTGAGCTAACGTGGTCCAGTCTGGGGCTGTTTGGGGAGTAAAAACAAAGAGGCAGGGCGTGGCGACAAAGATCTGAATACTGAGTTCAGCGGTGCCTGAAGTTGTTTTTGATTTGAAATTGAAAGCACCCCTGTGTGCTCTGTCCCAGGCAGGATGCCAGGTTCTAAGGACGCACGGGCCAGCAAGTAGGGGCTGTCCTTCACACGCTCACGGTAAAGGCAGACGGGACTGATCGTTTCGAGATTGGCACCGGAAGACTGAAGGAGCGGGGTCAGATACCTGGGGCAGCTCCCCCATAGGAGAGCCTGTTATGCTGGGGTTTGAAGGGTCAGGAGGAGCTCACCACTCTCCCAAAGCAACAGAGAGCACTCCAGGCAGGAGCAGCCCGTGTGACAGCACAAAGGGCTGGGGAGCCCAGGGTGTTTGGGGAACTGTGAGCAGTTCAAGGGGTGTGGGCAGGTGGCAGGGAAAGGGAAAGTCTCTCAGTCGTGTCCAGCTCCTTGTGACCCCATGGACTATACGGCTATGACCAACGTAGGAAGCATACTAAAAAACAGAGACATTATTTTACCAACAGCGGTCCATCTAGTCAAAGCTATGGTTTCTCCAGTAGTCATGTATGGATGTGAGAGTTGGACTACAAAGAAAGCTGAGCGCTGAAGAATTGATGCTTTTGAATTGTAGCTTTGGAGAAGACTCTTGGGAGTCCCTTGGACTTCAAGGAGATCCAACCAGTCTATCCTAAAGGAAATCAGTCCTGAATATTCATTGGAAGGACTGATGCTGAAGCTGAAACTCCAATACTTTGGCCACCTGATGCGAAGAACTGACTCATTGGAAAAGACCCTGATGCTGGAAAAGATTGAAGGTGGGAGAAGGGGATGACAGAGGATGAGATGGTTGGATGGCATCACCGACTCGATGGACATGAGTTTGAGTAAGCTCCGGGAGTTGGTGATGGACAGGGAAGCCTGGTGTGCTGCAGTCCATGGGGTCAGAAAGAATCGGACATGACTGAGCAACTGAAGTAAACTGGATTATACAGTCCATGGAATTCTCTAGGCCAGAATACTGGAGTGGGTAGCCATTCCCTTCTCCAGGGGATCTTCCCAACCCAGGGATCGAACCCAGGTCTCCCACATTGCAGGTGGAATCTTTATGAGTTCAGCTACCAGGGAAGTCCAGGTGGCAGGCTTCAAAACAAGCTTGGGGCAGACTGTGGAGGCTGACTTTAATTTACGATCAATCTTTCCCAGAAGGTATTTCATGACTCATGGTTTTGTGAGATGTTAACAGGTGTTCCTCCAAAAACAGAATCCAGGGTTATTTAAGTTCAGGAACCCCAGGATGAAGCACAATGACAGCAGCTTCCTCAGTGCAGGACTTCTCAGAGCCTTTAATGCTCCAACAGGCATGGGATCTCCACGAGAAGGATAGAGTAGATGGGATTCCCAGACTCACTGGATCGTGGACCCTCCCTCCTGAGGGAGTCTGTGGAGGCAGTGTTCCAGGGAACACTCTTTGGGAAATGCTGTTTGTAGCTAATTGCTGAGAGCTAGTGAGTGTTCGGGTATGATCAGGTTTGCAGTTTCTGGCTGCTGTTTGGAGGGTGGGCTGCTGTTTGGAGGGATCAGCCAGAAGGTGGAGAGGCTCGCTAGGAGCATGAGGAGGGGGAGGAAGACTGTCACAGATGTGAGGTAAGTGGATCTATGGACTCTTTCTGTTGTTCAGTCGCTCAGTCGTGTCCAACTCTTTGCAGCGCCATGGACTGCAGCACGCCAGGCTTCCCTGTCCTTCACTATCTCCCAGAGTTTGCTCAAACTCTTGTCTATTGAGTTGGTGATGCCATCCAACCATCTCATCCTCTGTCACCCTCTTATCCTTTGCCTTCAGTCTCTTCCAGCATCAGGGTCTTTTCCAATGAGTCAGCCCTATGCATCAGATGGCCAAAATATTGGAGCTTCAGCATCAATCCTTCCAATGAATATTCAGGGTTGATTTCCTTTAGGATTGACTGGTTTGATCTTCTTGCAGTCCAAGGGACTCCCAAGAATCTTCTCCAGCACCACAAAAGCATCAATTCTTTTGCACTTAGCCTTCTTTATGGTCCAACTCTCACATCCATACAGGACTACTGGAGAAACCATAACTTTGACTAAGCGGACTTTGTTGGCAAAGTGATATGTCTGTGGTTGGTTAAATTGGCTGGAGGGTTGGAGAGTGAGGAGATGGGGGGTAAGGGGGACTGCTGCTAAGGCCCTGGTTACTGGCACAGGGCTGATGGCCTTGACTCAAGACGGGAAGAGTGAGGTTGGGATTTGGCAAGAGCACTTTCATGTCAGCTGGACATGAAGTCTGGGCTGGATTACCTGAGTTTATGGGAGAAAGAAGACAAGGCTTACAACAGTTTAGAAGAAAGAGATTCTTTGACTAATGTAACTTACCCAAAGGGACAAAAGGAAACAAAGTCTGAATAGCCCCACCTCTTACTAAAGAACCCCAATTTGTAATCAAACATGTTTGCACAAAGACAATTCCAGGCCCAGTTTCTCCAGTGAATTCAGTCCAACGCTTAGGGAAGAAACAGCACTGATGTCACAGACTCTCAGAAGATAATTTGTGGGGGACGTAACTCCATGCATGGCACTGCCTCATGCAGGCGTGGCTTCCAGCTAAGCCTGTGGCTTTCCTCCACTCGGGGTTGTGTTTTGAGTACCTACTGTGTGTCACAGCCCCCAATGTTAACATGAGTGACCAAAGCAGAGAAAACTCGTACCCTGGCCAAGTCGCGCCAGCTCAGACGGGTCCTGACGTGGGCATGCAGAGCAGTCCCCTGGGCCCTGCACGATGGGGACCCATGGCAACGGAGGAGGGCGGCGGGCAGCCCCCAGCGGCCACTGACGTCTGTCTCTCTGTCGTGTGTGTGCGTGTGTGTCCCATGGCCTGCCCTCAGGCTTAAAGATGTGTGTAAGCAGCAGTGGCAGCCACGACGAGGCCCCCGTGCTGAGCGACAAGCACCTGGACGTCCCCAACATCATCATCACGCCGCCGACCCCCACAGGTGTGGCCCTGCCCAGGGACACCCGGAGGGCAGGTGAGGTGCTGCTGTCAGGCTGGGGGGCTGGGGTGGGTGTCTGCTCCTGTGCTTTATTAAAAATTTACACGTGGATCTGCACACACTCCACCTTGGGCCCGTGTCCCTGGCACCAGCCTCAGCAAGTTATGGTGTATGGAATAATTAGCTCCATAGCCTCTTCCGGCAGCTGGGTGAGTCATGGATGGGGCCGCGTGGGCCTGCCAAGGTGGTAGACAGAGGTGCCTTCCCCTGTAGCTGAGGAACTGGGGCTCTGTCTTGCGGTTCAGTGGACAGGACAGGCTTGGAAACTTCCCCCTCCCACCCAGGCTGGGGCTGATCTCTGGGCCTTCCAGACACAGCTCACTGCAAGGAGCAGAGAGGGGATGGGGTGGTTCCCAGAGAGATGGTGAGAGGGAGGGGCCCAAACTACTGCCCCCCGCCCCGCAACCCCCAGTCCCTCTGTGAATACCACTGGAGCTGGCGGGGGGCGGGGGGGGCGTTTATTCATGAACAGGTTTATTGAGTCAGGCCTGCTGCTTGGTGCAGAGGCTGCTGTTGTGAACAGTCATCGTAAGTGATGATGGTGGTGGTTTTTCCTTGAGGCCTCATAGTAACTCTGAGTCAGGTCCAGTTCTCATCATCCCCATTCTACAGGTGGGTAAACTGAGGTTCCGAGAGGTTGAAACACTTGTACAGCTGATACGTCAGAGTTGGGACTCAGATCCAGGCCGTGAGATCTGGAGCTTGTTCTCTGCACGCCCTGACTTGACGCCCTCTCGGGGGCTACCATCGTGGGCTACAGCTAGCGCCTGGCTCGTCTGGGGGACACAGGCCCACAGAGGCTGAGGAGGGGCTCATGAAAGAGGTGGGGGCGCACTCAGGTAGACTTCTCCAGAAGTTCTCAGTCTGGGTGTCAGCTTGCCCGCCAGGGGGAATGACCTGGAGAGCCCATCAGGCTGGGGCCAGACCCCACACTGGTACTAGCACTGGGTCAGGCACAGTAATGACAGCCATGGGTCACAGTCCCGTGTCACCTACCCAGGTGCCTGGCACTGGGCTAAATGCTTTTCACAGATCTTAAGTGAATTCTCACTCCAACCCTCTGAGCTGTGAATACCGCCCTTATCTCTAATTTATAGTTGGGAAAACTGAGGTCCACAGAGGGACAGTGACTCCCTCAAGGGCACACAGCAAGGTGAGAGAAGAGCTGGGTTTCTGCCTCTGTGTCTAATCAGAGAGCTTTCCATGGGTAACCGAGGCCCAGGCCCTGCCGTGACACCCCCTTCCCTCTCGGAGCCTCAGTGGCCTCATCCCTTAAGATGGGATCATAACCGCCTTCCCTGCTCCCAGGGCTGGTGTGAGCACAGGGGAGACTCACAGTTCCTCCTCAAGGTTTGTGGGGTGCAGGCCTGGAGCCCTGAGTGCCCACGGGGTCCCAGTGCAGAGGGACTGCACAAGAGGCCCCCTCACATCCTGTCTGGTGGCAGAAGTGAGGCCTGGCCTCTGCCTTTCCCCATTTAGAGAGGGAGCTGGAGGAGGAAGGGCAGAGCCCTTGGAGTCACAGAACCCTGCATGTGGGAACGAGGCCCCAGCTCCCCCGTATCACAGAGAGTGGTCATGCCTCAGAGGCTGTGAGAGTTGGTGACGAGGAAGGTCAGGGGCCCGAGCCCACAGCCCGCACGGTGCCTGTGTGGCCAGTCTCCTCACCAGTGACACGTTTAGGGCAGGGGGACAGCCTGGCAGGCCTGGGCGGCACATCCAACGGGGCTGCGGGCTCCCGGCGCTGAAAGATCCCTGGGGCTTCCCCCACAGTGAGAGATGGGCAAGAACCCCGCCCTGCCCTGACCACCCTGCTGACTAGGGGGGCATGTCCCCTCTCGGGGCCTCACTTTCCCACCTGGAACTGGAGGGTGGGTGTGTTGACCTCCTGCCAAGCCTCAGGCATACAGGCATCTCCAGGCAGGCGGTCTGAAGCAGCTGAGCCATGGGGTGTATGTGGTGGGGGAGGTTCAATCCCAGGAGCCTCAGCCTGAGATCTGGGGCAGCTCGGGGCTTGGGGTGGCCAGAGGAGAGGGGGAGAGCCCGTGAGACCCACGTCACTGGGTTCCCTCTCTGAATCGGCTGACACCACCGCCCTGCGTGCGCAGAGCTTGGAGGGATACGATGAAGCAACGTGGCCTGAGGCGCCGGCCCTGGAGCTTCTGGGGAAAGGGGCCTGGTGTGGGGGGCCCATCCGGATGTGGACCCCACCTCTGTCTCCTAGTCTGGCTGGACGAGTCTGGGTCGTGCACGGAGGATGGAGACCTTGACCCTGAGGCCTGAGGCGGCGACGCAGGGTCAGGGGTGTGCCTGCCCCGGCTCCTGCTCTGGCCGTCCCCCTCTCCGCGTGTCCGGGACCCTGGGACGCTCTGCTGAGGACGCTGGCTGGGAGGACGCAGCGGTTCCAGCGCTGGACCAGAGGCGTGGGGAGAGGAGCGAGCAGTCAGCCCCGCCCGCTTCCAGAGCGACACTTCTCAGGCCCCGTGGGGTGGACCAGACCTCCGACGCCTCCACGTTCTCGCCGACCCCGGGCATGGTGACAGACGCCGTCCAGGAGAGGCTCCCTTCTGGCCAGGTGGACTCCCAGCGCCCAGGGCCATGCAGACAGGCGCCCTGGAGGTGCACACACACATAAGGACTTCTTGCACAGGACTGGCTCCTTTTTTACATGTTGTCTTAAAGGCATCGAAACTGTCCAGAAAGTGATTTATAAGTTCTTTTTTGCATTGTAAATAAAGATCCCGTGTAACGTGCTGTGGACTCTGCTCCTTGTGCGGGCAGAGGAGATGGAGCACATTCAGTACAGAGGTAAGTTTAAGAGAATCGCTTATCATGGAGGGGCTGGTCTAGCTGGTTATGGGCTTTTGGGTGGTCTTGGCCCCTCAATTGGCCCTCCTCATTCTGTGGCCAGTAGCGCCCAGAGTGCGTTCTCACTGCAGACGCTCAGAGCACAAGCCAGGCCCGCAGGAGCATTCTCAGCTTCCACATGTGGAGCAGGCAAGCCACACAGACACACCCCACGTGGCTGAGCTGGGCAGTCACATGGCACGGGAAGGGACAGACATGTCTATAAAGGGAGGGAGTGATGGGCTGGGAATAACCGTCTAGTTTTCTGGTGTAGACGCTGTGGTTACCCCCATTTTACAGACGGGGCATCTGAGAAACTTAGAGCCCAGGGTCGTCAGAGAGTGAGAACTTGAACCCAGACCCCGCATTCTTACCATCCACATGAAGCTGCCACTCAGCAATATTTCTTGTTTGTCCCTTTCTCCCTGGATACTCGGCGCCCCTTATATCCCCCTGGAGGTGACGTGGACACTTTGCCCCAGTCCCTTCCCTCTGGGACCCAGGGGATGCTGGTCTCAGGGCTGGGTGCTCGTCCTGAGAGCTGGCTGTGTGTGCAGGCCAGGAGAGCCCACCCCCCATCTCCTGGGTACTGCTCAGAGGCCTCCAGCCCACTGAGTAACCTGTGGTGGCTAATGGACACTTCACCCCAGGCTTTTAGTGCCCATGGCAACAGCAAGAGGACTGTGAGCTGGAGAGCAGGTGGAGGCTGGCCAGAGGCTTTGCAGCCCTGGGGGCCGGTTTGGCTTTCTTGCAGGGCCAGGTGAGTCCCCTTGGTCTCCTGCAGAAAGGTCTTGCAGTCCAAGGCACCCACACCAGTCCTGGGCGCTGGGCCTCTTGAATCTGAAGGGCTCATTCCTTTTAGAGCCAGCATGGAGCATGCACCCCAACTGAGTGAGGGGGACCCTTCCTGGTGACACCTGCCCCCCAAGTCAGAAGAAACCCTGTGCAATGCTCACTGCTCCTGAGGCTCTGCCTTCAAGCTAGCTCTGTCTCTTCGTGAGGAAGGGGCGAGGCGGGGGGTGTGATGGCAGGGGGCAGGGCAGCCCACTGCAGCCCCCCAGCATTCCTTCTTAGGAGCGTGAGAAAGAATAGGGGGAGTGGATGCCAGCAAGGGTGTTGGCCGGACCCTGGGCTGTGCAGTGTGACCTTGGAAAGCTTCAGCCCCTCTGAATCTTGTCTTCACCTGTGAAGTGAGGAGAGCAGGACCTCCCACGTGGCAAGCCCACGTGCGTTAAGGAAAACGATCTCCGTGCAACAACCACATAGTACCTGGCATGGAGCAGACAGTCAGTAAATGGGGGCCATGATCACACAGGGCACACACCTCCCTGGGCCTCCGTTTGCTCGTCTGGGGAATGGGCACAACGCAGCGGGGACCTGAGGAGTCTGGAGGGGTGAGTGTGGGGCAGGTGGTGGAAGCGGGCACCTGGGACCCCGTCCCTGGGCGTGACAGAGCCCCGTGTGTGTGCACGAGGGCAGGGTTCCCCTCCAGCGCCCGAGGGCTTCCTCTGCTGCAGGAGCCACTGGTTTGGGGGCTCTCCAGGCCGCCTGGCGGTACCCCTCACCCACTAGGGATGGGAGTTAGCAGATACATGCCCCACCTCCTTTGTTCCTCTTCCTGGTGCTGGTGAGGGGATTCAGACAACCTGGTGCTTTGTGCCGGTGCTGTCGGCAGGGAGCCGGTTCAAAGGCAGATGCCCTTTGTTAGGGGAGGTCTGGGGTGGGCCTACTGTTGTGTCTCTAACCAGCTCCCTGGGGGCAGTGCTGGTACTGTGAGGAGCCAGGCTTCCCTGGGAGCCCCAGGTTGCTGGGGAGCGGGGTGGGGTGGGGGTGGTCTGAGCCCCAAGGGGCCAGCAGTAGAAACTTGCTCCTTAACCTGAACTGGCCCTGGAGATCTCCCGCCTTCCTGGAGCATCCCAGGAGGGCCTTGTGAATAAACTGCTTCCACCTGAAGCCTTCCTCGGAGCCTAGGGCCCAGCCTGCCGCGTCCACCCCCATGCTTCCTTTGTCAGATGGGCAACCTGGAGCGAGTTACTTTGCCTCTCTGAGCCTCAGCATCGGACTTCCCTGGCAGTCCAGTGGTTACGACTCCCCCTTCCAATGCAGGGGAGGTGGGTTCGACTCCTGGTTGGGGAACTAGGTCCCACATGCTGTGGGGCACAGCCAAAAGTTTAAAAAAAATAAATTATTAACTGATCAACTCTGAGCTTCAGCTTCCTCCATCTTCAAAAGAAGGTAGTAACCAGGTTGTTGGGAAGATGAAACAGATGACCATACGTACAGAACCTAGAGTGTTACCGATTATGCTGATGTTTGCAAAGCTGTGTTTGAGGAGATCCACCAGGCGAAGTCTGTGGTCGCAAACTTGTGAGGGGGTTGTTGGGTTTTCCGTGGACTTGACCCTTCATGAAAGGTCAGGCATGCTGTATCAGTCAGGGAGGGGGGTTACATCTTTGGGGTTGGTCTAGAATGACAATTTTTTTCTGAGCCCAAGACATGGCTCCCTGATTCTTATTTCTTGAGTCTGTTCTTCCTTAAATACATTCCCAGGGGAAATGGTTACTAATGCTTGCAGTTTATTTTCCATTTATTTTTAATGCTAAAGCCACACATACTAATTAAAACCAGCAACCAAAAAAAGCTTTGTAAGTGGCTTCCCGCAAAGTGTGTGTGGAGGGGTTGGTGTGTGGAGGGCAGAGGTCACGGTCAGTGTCAACTTAGGAGGAATGAACAGCTCTGGTCGCCCATGAAGCCCATTATCCCTAACCCCGTGTGTCCCAGCAATGTTCCTAGGCTCCAAGAGGCGAGGCAGTGATCGCGTCCTCGACGTGGGATTCATGCTGTATGCCTCTGGGAGGGGAGGCTGGGAGGGGAGAAAAGTGTGAAAACAGATGGAAATGTAATTTTTTAATGACAGCAGCAGATGGCAAAAAGACACAAGAGTGTATTGGCACTGTGTCGGAGGCATTTGAGAGCTCCCACCCGGCTCAGCCGTGATGTGCGCCCTGCGGCTCACGGGCTGGCTCCCCTGCCAGACTCTGGTGGCCTGCAAACAGCAGGGAGGGACTCGAAGGCCCAGCGGCGGCGATTAGGGGGACGCTGCCGGCTGTGCGGAGCCACAGGCGGCTGGGAAAGACCTGTGGCCACTGGGTGGGGTCCGGAGGCTTCCCGGGCCAGGCTTGCCGGGACCCTGCAGGCAGTCCTCGGGCTCTGGTTTCAGACCGTCCCTCCTCTTGGTCCCCTGGCTGTTGCCCTAGGTGCCACCGCTAGTGCTCAGCTAGACATCCGGTCCCAGCCTTCAGGTGATTCTCCTGCTGCTGGACTGGGTCCCATCCCCACTCCGCCCCCCAGAGCTCTCTTTCTGTAAACTGCTCATCCATTCACGTCACTCCCCGACCTGCATCTCTCACCCGGCCCGCTCAGGATCTGGTCAGGTTCTGGGGAGCAGCTTACACAGCGGCCCTGGATGACGGGAGCTGTCTGTCTTTCCTGCTTCATTCACCAGCACTCAGCAGGGAGAAGGACACCTTGAGGGCTGTCGTGAGCAGAGCCAGCCCTGCCGCCAGGTGCGGGAACCACGGCTGTCTGCACAGCTGGGCCAGACGCATCTGAGAACTTCGCCTACATCAGTCGTTCGCTCCCAGCCTCCCGAGGGCTCTAGGAGGTGAAGGTGGGAAGAGGTACCAGTTGGAGCGGCTGGGCCCCACCAGTAAAATTCACCAGTGGCCAGAAACAGCAGGAGAGCCAGGCCTGCAGGGGTCATGCTATCACCCCTGCCTTGAGACCTTAGAGGGGCCCAGGTAGTGAAGCAGTCTTTGTCCTTGGAGGGTACCATCCCAAGGGCCCCTTTCAGCTGCGATGAGGGAAGAGAGTTTCAGGAGGAGGTGTTTTTCTGCTCTGCATGTCCCTTCTGCTTCCATGACTAAGTCTAGCCACCTCCCTAGCTGGGAGACGCCACCTGCAACAAGTCACTGCTTCCCCGCCATTCCCCGGGGACCACAGGAGAGCAGTGGACATCTGGGTGGTTTCCACCTTTTGGCTGTTGTGAATCATGGTGCTTTAAAAAGGTCCCCCTAAGGACCTTGGCCAATACCTTGTTCAATACTTGTTTGCCCAATATTTGTCCAATACTTTGGCCACCAGATGCGACTCATTTGAAAAGACCCTGATGCTGGGACAGATTGAAGGCGGGAGGAGAAGGGGACGACAGAGGATGAAATGGTTGGATGGCATCACTGACTCAATGGACATGAGTTTGAGTAAGCTCTGGGAGTTGGCGATGGACAGGGAGGCCTGGCGTGCTGCAGTCCGTGGGGTCACAAAGAGTCGGACACAACTGAGTAACTGAACTGAACTGAAGGACCTTGGTGTCTACTCCAGTTTGAGGCTCCAAGACGCCACCGTTTTGTAGTGTGGAAGGCCGCACCCCCTTTGTCTCGTTCTGCCTACAGCCCTGTGACGTAAGCAGCAGCAAGTCCCCACGTTCCCAGAAAGGACGCCAGGACACTGGGCTCTGCTAGCACTCACGATCCCACCAGGGCCTCTCTGAACCTCGGCTCTCCCACCAGCTCTTTTCCTTTGTGCTTTTACAGTCTGCGGAAATCAGGGAGGGAAGCCTCTCCAACTTTGAAACACAAATATTTGCCAGTCAAGGAAACATTGCCCCATCAATCAAAACCCAGACAAGTTGGCACACACTCTCTGCAGATGCCTGAGGGAGCTTCTATTTTAGGAGGGGCCAGGTGGCCTGCCACCCCCCTCTTCCCCAAATACCCTGGGGACTCCTTCCCTTCCTACCTCTCTTGCAGATGAAAATACAGAGGTTCAGAGTGGTCACTTGCTCTCGGTTAGACAGCATTCCCGAGGGATCTTTTATTTTCTTGGAAAGTATTTGTCTTCGTAAATGACACAATGAAGGAAATCTCCAGGCTCCTCATGATCATTTCCAACGCAGATAAACAACAAACCGCTTTCCAGGCCGTGTGAATGGGCAGAACTGGATGATGGCTTTATTTCATCTTCCCAACAACCTGGCATGGGGCAGTTTTCTGGATTGTTAGACGGGAAAGTGTGTGGTTTTGTGGGGTGAGGGAGCTTTCCTGAAGGGATCTAGAACCCTGAAATACTCCTGTCACATATGCTTTTTCTTGGAGCCTAAAGCTAATGCTGTCAAATTCAGCATCACCTTCCCCCCCACCCCAGTCCTCCTCTAGCTGCTTCACCTCAGGTGGAAGCTCTGCTGGCTTATCATCACGCCACTGAAATCCCCCTGACCCTGGTTAGAGGTCAGTCCTCTATCCTCACCCAGACCACTGAATCAGAAGTCTGAGGGAGCGTGCACGTCAACACGGGGCATCTCTGGGGGAAGGGTGAGGGAGGGTAGGGAAGGGATGCTGCCAGAGGAGGGCCTGAGAACCACTGCTGCAATGGTTCACGTGAACCCACTCTATAGAGGGCACCCGGACGGACCAACAGTTAATAGCCGGACTCACTGATCCGTATTTGCAAACTCGCCCCTTCACAGGTTTTCACCTGCGGAGCCTGTAAAAGTGCAGGTTGTGAGCCTTTTCTCCAGCAGTTTCTGAATGGGAATATGTGGGTGCGATGAAGGAATCTGCATTGGCCAGAAGATTGTGAACTTAAAGGAAACAACGCCTTCCCTCACTCTATTTGGGTGGGTCGGTGGGGGCACCGCGTTTGTGTAGCCAGGTTACACCGTTACCAATTACATGCTTTAACTCCTGGCTCCGAAGGGGGCGACAGAGGATGAGATGATTGGGTGGCATCACCGACTCGATGGACATGAGTTTGAGCAAGCTGGGGGAGATGGTGATGGACAGGGAGGCCTGGCGCGCTGCAGTCCAAGGGGTTGCAAAGAGTCGGACACGACTGAGCGAATGAACAACTCCCGGCCCCGAAGCCCACCCAGCCCCATTTTGACTCGCGGTGTGGGAAGGCAGGCGCCCGGGGCTCGTGAAGGGCCACCGAGGGCGGTCCTAGGTGCAGGTGAGCCGGCGGCTCCAAGTTAGCGGCGCACGGGAGGGACGAGACCGGGACACGGGGACGGGCGGGGCCTGCCTCGAGGGGGCAGGACCCGCTCCGCAGTCACGTTCAAGATGGCCAATCCGCGGGCTCGTAACAGTCATTCTCCCCGCCTTCCACCGCCCCACGTAAAGCGCCGTCTTCCTATAGGCCGGCCAGGGCTCCTTCCGGTCAGGGGGCGGGCTCTGCGCGGTGGCGGGAAAGCGGCAGACACAGTGGTGTTTTCTCGGAAACTGAGGGACCTGAGGCGGCGGCGGCGAGCCCTGGGTCGGCCGGTGGCGACGCCATGGATGCAGCGGAGGTGGAGTTTCTGGCCGAGAAGGAGCTGGTCACCATCATCCCGAACTTCAGCCTGGACAAGATCTACCTCATCGGGGTGAGAACCGCCGGGCCCCCGGCTCGGTCTGGTGGGCTCCCGCTCCTGGCGGGCTGGGTTGTCGGGGCCCAGGCCCGCAGATGTAGTCGGGCGGGGCTGGGGAACCGGTGCAGGGTGGTGGCGGGGCGCGGGGCCGGTCGAGACCGCGCAGGGCGTCAGCTCGCGTACTGCGGAGGTCCAAGCCCTGCACTTGTGAGTGACGGGGTGTGCGTGTTTGCAGGGCGACCTGGGGCCTTTCAACCCCGGCCTACCGGTGCAGGTACCTCTGTGGCTGGCAGTCAACCTGAAGCAGAGACAGAAGTGTCGGCTGCTCCCACCTGAATGGATGGACGTGGGTGAGGACGCGGAGGGGGCCCCGCGAGGGGTTGGGAGACGGGGTGCCGTTTGGGGCGTGTGTACCAACTGTAGTTCAGGTTTTCACTGTAATATTATTTCCACTCGCTTTATTTAAAAATTTTTTTGAATTTTATTTTTATTTGTTTAGCTGCTCCAGGTCCTAGTTGCAGGCATGCAGGGTCTTTTAGTTGTGATTTGGGGGATCTAATTCCTTGACCAGGGATTGAACCTGGGCCCCTTTCAGTGCGGGTTGGTGGGGAGTCTTAGCCACTGGATCACCAGGGAGGTCCCTGATTTTTATTTTATATTGGAGTATTAGTTGAATAACAACGTTGTGTTGGTTCCTGGTGTGCAGCAAAGTGATTCAGGTATATGTGCACCTCAGGCGGAAAATCCCATGGACGGAGGAGCCTGGTAGGCTGCAGTCCGTGGGGTCTCGAAGAGTCAGACACGACTGACCGGCTTCACTTTCACTTTTCACTTTCATGCGTTGGAGAAGGATGGCAACCCACTCCAGTGTTCTTGCCTGGAGAATCCCAGGGACGGGGGAGCCTGGAGGGCTGCCGTCTATGAGGTCACACAGAGTCGGACACGACTGAAGCGACTTAGCAGCAGCAGCACGTGTCCACTGTTTTTTGAAATTCTACATCTTGGTTATTAGAGAATATTGAGCAGAGTTCCATGTGCTATACAGTAGGTGCTTGTTGGTTATCCATTTAAAATCTAGCAGGACACATTCCTGTAGCACATAGAACTGTGGCATCAAGGTTATGTGGCATCCTGAATGGGAGGGGAGTTTGGGGGAGAATGGATATATGTACATGGATGGCTGAGTCCCTTTGCTGTTCACCTGAAACTGTCACAACATTGTTTGTTAATTGGCTATACCCCAATACAAAATGGGGCTTCCCAGGTGGCTCAGTAGGTAAGAATCCACCTGCAGTGCAGGAATCGCAGGGGGTGTGGGTTTGATCCCTGGGTGGGAAAGATCTCTGGAGGAGGGCATGGCCACCCGCTCCAGTATTCTTGCCTGGAGAATTCCCTTGGACAGAGGAGCCTGTTGGGCTCTTGTCCATAGGGTCGCAAAGAGTTGGACACGACTGAAGCAACTGAGCACGCACACATGCCATACAAAATACAAAATAATAAATACATGTAATAGTGTGTAGATCTCAGTCCCAAACTCCCAGTGTATCACTCCCCTCCACTTTTCCCCTTTCCTAACTCAAAGTTTATTTTCTAAGCCTGAGTCTGTTTCTGTTTTGTAAATAAGTTCATTTGTATCTTTTTTTTCTAGATTTCCCCATATAAGGCATATCATATGGGGAATCTAAAAAATATGTATCACCTATATGATACAGATATTTTCTCCTATATTGTGTGGATTGTTTTTTCACATTTTCCACAGTGTCCTTTGACACACAGTGTTTAAAAATTTTAATGAAGTGCTTTTTTTGTTGCTTGTGCTTTTAGTGTTTGCCTTTTTCTGTCTGGTTCACTTCACTTAGCATGATGATATCCAGGTCCACCCATGTTGCTGCAAGTGACATTATTGCATTCTTTTTAATGGCTGGGTGATGCTCCAGTGTGTGTGTGTGTGTGTGTGTACACCACATCTTGTTTATTCATCTGTCGGTGGACATTTGCGTTGCTTCCATGTCTGGGCTATTGTAAACAGGGCTGCAGTGAACATTGGGGTGCGTGTGTTTATTTATTTGTTTTTGGCTGCACTCGCAGTATATGGGATCTTAATTCCCTGACCAGGGATAGAACGCGAGCCCCCTGCACTGAAAGCTCTGAGTCTTAGTCACTGGACTTCCAGGGAAGTCCCACTTGTATCTTTTTTCTTTTTTTTTTTTTTTTAACAATTTCAGAGAACTCTTTTTTTTTGTTTTTAACATATTTAGTTTTTTATGTATTTATTTTTGGCTGTGTCAGGGGCTTTCCTGATAGCTCAGATGTTAAAGAATCTGCCTTTATGCTGGAGACCCTGGTTCGATTCCCAGGTTAGGAAGATCCACTGGAGAAAGGAAAGGTTACCCACTCCAGTATTTTGGGGCTTCCCTTGTGGCTCAGCTGGTAAAGAATCAGCCTGCAATATGGGGGACCTGGGTTCTATCCCTGGGTTGGGAAGGTCCCCTGGAGAACGGAAAGACTAGCCACTGCAGTATTCTGGCCTGGAGAATTCCATGGGTAGTCCGTGGGGTCTCGAGGAGTCAGAAGTGACTGAGAGACTTTCACTCACCCACTCACTCTTTTGTCTGTGCTGGGTCTTCATTGCTGCACAGGCCTTTGTCTAGTCGTGGTGAGCGGGGGCTACTCCCTAGTTTCGGTGCGCCGGCTTCTCACTGCAGTGGTTCCTCCCATTGCTGAGATCAGCCGCTGTGGGTCACGAGCTCTAGAGCACAGGCTCAGTAGTTGTGGTGCACAGGCTTAGTTGCTCTGCAGCATGTGGGATATTCCCAGACCAGGGATTGATCCTGCCTTGGTTCTTGTCTCCTGCCTTGGCAGGCAGATTCTCTATCACTGAATCACCAGGGAAGCCCTCAGCTTGTACCTTTTTTTTAGTTTGCATTTTTTTCCTCTTATATTTTTAAATTAATAATTTTATTTTTAATTGGAAGATAATTGCTTTACAATATTGGTTTGATTTCTGCCATACATCAACATGATTTAGCTAGAGTGATTTAAGTCAGAGAGAAAAACAAATCTCTTAACCACATGTATATGGAATCTAGAAAGATGGTACTGATAAACCGATTGCAGGGCAGCAGTGGAGATGCAGACATAGAAAACAGCTTGTATCTTTTTGAACTGGGTGTTTTTCAGGTAGATGCCAAGTAGTGGGATTGCAGATTGATGGTAATTCTTTTTTTAGTTTTCTGAGGACCCTCTATACTGTGCTCCATAGTGGCTCCACCAGTTTATATTCCCACCAACCGTGTAGGAGGTTTCCGTTTTCTTCTCACCCTCAGCATTTATTCTTTGTAGTTTTTTAAAAAAACATTTTATTGTAACTTCTGTTTAAGGAAAGTATATGAGTGGCTTCATGGCTAAGTCTTGTCCGCCTCTTGCAACCCCATGGCCTGTAGCCCGCCAGGTTCTTCTGTCTATGGGGTTTCCCAGACAAGATTACTGGAGTGGGTTGCCATTTCCTTCTCCAGGGCATCTGCCTGACCCAGGGATGGAACTCAGCTCTCCTGCATTGCAGGCAGATTCTTTACTGACTGAGGCATCAGGAAGCCTCAGTCAGTAAAAAAAAAAATTTGTAGGTTTTTTTTTTTTTAATGTATTTTCTTGTCCGAGCTGCATGTCATGTGGGATCTTAGTTCCCTGACCAACCAGGGATCTAACCCATGCCACTTGCCTTGGAAACCTGGAGTCTTAACCACTGAACCTCTACGGAAGTCCTTATCTTTTTTGGAATTTTTGATGATCACCATTCTAATTGGTGTGGGGTGATATCGCATTGTAGGTTTTTTTTTAAAGAACTTTATTTTTTCGTGTTATTTATTTTTTGACTGTCCCGGATCTTCTTTGCCGCATTGGCTTTTCTCTAGTTTCGGCAAGCCAGGGCTGCTTGTTCATCCTGGTGTGCAGGCTTCTCTTGTTGCAGAGCACAGGCCATAGGGCACTCGGGCTTCAGTCGTTGAGTCTCGTGGGCTCAGTAGTCGTGATTTTCAGGCTCTAGAGCACAGGCTCAGTATTGTGAAGCACGGGCTTAGTTACTCCAAGGCATATGGGAATCTTCTCGGACCAGGAATCAAACTGGTATCTCTTGCATTGGCAGGCAGATTCTTTTCCGCTGAGCCACCAGGGAAGCCCTCATTGTAGTTTTGATTGCATTTCTCTAATAATTAGTGATATTAAGCATCTTTTCATGTACCTCTTAGTAGACATCTGTATCTTTGGAGAAAAGTCTTTTTAGGTCTCCTGCCTGTGTTTTGATTGGGTGGTTTTCTTTTCTTTTTTTTAATATTGAGATGCATGAGCTCTTGAAAAATTTGGAGATTGATCTTTTAACATCTCCCATTCTGTGGGTTGTCTTTTGTTTATGGTTTAGTTTGCTGTGCAAAAACTTTTGAGTTTAATGAGGTCCTTTTTGTTTTCGATTTTACGTTAGAGTATAGCTGATTAACAATGTTGTGTTAGTTCCAGGTGAACAGCAAAGTGATTCAGTTAAACATATACATGTATCTACCCTTTTTAAATTTCTTTTCTCATTTAGACTATTAGACTATTGAGCAGAGTTCTGTGTGCTATGCAGTAGGTCCTTGTTGGTTATCTATTTTATTAATTTTTAACTTTTTATTTTGTATTGGGGTGTAATTGATTAATAATGTTGTGATGTTACAGGTGGACAGTAAAGTGACTTAGCCATCTGTATATATGTGCCCATTCTCCCCCAAATTCCCCTCTCATTCAGGGTACCACATAACATTGAGTGGAGTTCCATATACTATAGAGTAGGTCCTTGTTGGTTATCCATTTTGAATGTAGCAGAGTGTACATGTCTATTCCAAACTCCCTAACTATTCTTTCCCCCTGGCAACCATAAGTTCTTTCTCTGTGAGTCTCTGTTTCGTAGGTTTGTTTGTATCATTTCTTTTTAGATTCCACATATATGGAATGTCATATGATATTTCTCTTCTGTCTGACTTACTTCACTATGACAATTTCTAGGTCCATTCATGTTGCTACAAATGCATTATTTCATTCTTTTTAATGGCTGAGTAATATTCCTAGGGTATATGTAACATTTCTTTATCCATTCCTCTCTGGACATTTAGGTTGCTTACGTGTCTTGGCTGTTGTCAACAATGCTGCAATGAACACTGGGATGTGTGTATCCTTTAGGATCATGTTTTTCTCTGGATATATGCCCGGAGTGGGATTGCAGGGCCGTATATATGATAGCTCTGTTTTTTAAGGAACCTCCATACTGTTCTCCAGAGTGGCTGCACCAATTTACATTCCCACCAACAGTGTCGGAGAGTTCCCTTCTCTCCACACCCTCTACAGCATTTATTGTGTGTGCATTTTTTGATGGTAGCTATTCTGGCTGCTGTGAAGCGATATCTCATTGTAGTTTTGATTTGCATCTCTCTAATAACCAGCGATGTTAAACATTTTTAAGTGCCTTTGGCCATCTGTCTTCTTTGGAGAAATGTCTATTTAGGTCTTCTGCCCATTAGTTGATTGGGTTGTTTTAATGCTGTTAAGCATCCTGAGCTTTTGTAAATTTTGGAGACTAATCCCTTGTTGGTCACATCATTTGCAGACATCTCCCATTCTGTGGGTTGTCTTTTTTGTTTTTATTTTACGTTGGAGTGTAGTTGATTAACAATGTTGTATTATTTTCAGGTGTACAGAAAAGTAATTCAGTTATACATATACATGTATTTTCTCTTTTTCAAATTCTTTTTTCATTTAAGCTATTAGAGATTGTTGAGAGTTCCCTGTGCTGTACAGTAGGTCCTTATTGGTTATCTGTTTTAAACATTTTAGTGTGTATATGTCAATCCCAAGCTCTCAATTCATCCCTTCCCTCCACCTTTTTCCACTGGTAATCCTGTTTGTTTTTTTTTAGTCTGTGACTGTTTCTGTTTTGTAAATAAGTGTATTTGCATATTTTTCATTTGTGCATATAAGCGACATTATGTGATATGTGCCTTTCTCTGTGTGGCTTACCTCACTTAGTATGATAATCTTCAGGTGTATCCATGTTACTGCATGTGGCATTATTTCATTCTTTTTCATGGCTGAGTAATATTCCAGTGTATATATGTAGCGTATCTTCTTTATGAATTTATCTGTTGATGGACATTTAGGTTTCTTCCTTGTCTCAGCTATTGTAAGCAGCGCTGCTGTGAACATAGGTGTGCGTGTATCTTTTTAAATTATAGCTTTGTCCAAATATATGCCCAGGAGTGGGATTGCTGGATCATATGGTAACTCTGTTTTTAGTTTTTTAAGGAACCTCCATACTGTTCTCCATAGTGACTGTTGTTCAGTAGCTAAGTTGTGTCTGACTCTTTGCGACCCCATGGACTGCAGCACACCAGGCTACTCTGTCCTCCACTGTCTCCCAGAGTTTATTCAACTTTGTGTCCATTGGGTTGATGATGCTATCTAACTGTCTCATCTTCTGCCCCTTCTTCTTTTGCCTTCAATCTTTTCCAGCATCAGGGTCTTTTCCAAGGAGTCAACTCTTGGCATCAGGTGGCCAAAGTATTGGAAATTCAGCATCAGGATGTTCAATGAATATTCAGGGTTGATTTCTTCTAGGATTGACTGGTCTGATCTTGCAGTCCAGTGAACTCTCAAGAGTCTTCAGCACCACGGTCTGTTCCCAGCAACGGTGTAGGAGGTTTCCCTTTTCTCCACACCCTCTCCAGCATTTACTGTTTGTAAACTTTTTGATGATGGCCATTCTGACCAGTGTGAGGTGATACCTCATTGTAGTTTTGGTTTGCATTTCTCTAATAATTAGTGATGTTGAGCATCTTCTCATGTGCCTGTGGTCATCTGTGTGTCTTCTTTGGACAGAAGTCTGTTTAGGTCTCCTTCCATTTTTTTGATGGGTTGTTTATTTTTTTGATATTGAGCTACATGAACTCTTTGTCAGTTTTGGACATTGATCCCTTGTTGGTCTCATCATTTGCAAATATTTCTCCCATTTTGTGGATTGTCTTATTTTCCTTATGGTTTCCTCTGCTGTGCAAAAGCTTTTCAGTTTCATTTGGTACCATTTATTTTTGGTTTTAATTTTTATTTTCTATCCGAGTGCAGTTGAATAACAGTGTTCTTAGTTCCAAGTGTACAGCATAGTAACTCAGTGATACATATACATATGTCTCTTTCTCAAATTCTTCTCCTATTTGGTTATTAAAGAATAGTGAGCAGAGTTATGTTTGGTATACTGTGGATCCTTGTTGGTTATTTATTGTAAATATAGTAGTGTGTTTATGTCAGTCCCAAACTCCCAATTTATCTTTCCCCTCCACTTTTCTGTGAGTCTGTTTCTGTCTCGTAAATAAGTTCATTTGTATCTTTGTCTGGCTTACGTCACTTATTTTGATAATCTCCAGGTCCATCCATGTGGCTGCAAATGGAATTATATCATTGTTTTTTTTTTTTAATTGACGTATAGATCATTTATAATGTTGTGCCATCTCAGCTACACAGCAAACTGACTCAGTTATGTATTTTTTTTTAATATTCCTTTCCATTATGGTTTATCCCAGGAGGTTGGCTATAGTTCCAGTGTTAACCAGTAGGACCCTGTTGTTTATCCAGCCTAACAGTTTGCATCTGCCAACCCAACACTCCCAGTCCACTCCCCCTACTCCCGCTTACCAGTCACAGTCTGGTCTCTGTGTGAGTCTGTTTCTGCTTTGTAGATAGGTTCATTTGGGCCATGTTTTTTTTTTTTAGGTGTTCATAACTCTTTATTTGACATAGTTTCAAACTTACAGAAACATTGTAAGAGTACTGTAAACAAAATCCATATACCCTCTACACAGATTCACCAGTTTCCATCTGCCAGTCTGTGTATTAGATCAGATCAGTCGCTCAGTTGTGTCTGACTCTTTGCGACCCCATGAATTGCAGCCCGCCAGGCCTCCCTGTCCATCACCAACTCCCGGAGTTCACTCAGACTCACGTCCATTGAATCAGTGATGCCATCCAGCCATCTCATCCTCTGTCGTCCTCTCCTCCTCCTGCCCCCAACCCCTCCCAGCATCAGAGTCTTTTCCAATGAGTCAACTCTTCACATGAGGTAGCCAAAGTACTGGAGTTTCAGCTTCAGCATCATTCCTTCCAAAGAAATCCCAGGCCTGATCTCCTTCAAAATGGACTGGTTGGATCTCTTTGCAGTCCAAGGGACTCTCAAGAGTCTTCTCCAACACCACAGTTCAAAAGCATCAATTCTTCGGTGCTCAGCCTTCTTCACAGTCCAACTCGCACATCCATATGTGACCACAGGAAAAACCATAGTCTTGAGTAGACAAACCTTTGTTGGCAAAGTAATGTCTCTGCTTTTGAATATGCTGTCTAGGTTGGTCATAACTTTCCTTCCAAGGAGTAAGCGTCTTTTAATTTCATGGCTGCAGTCACCATCTGCAGTGATTTTGGAGCCCCCCAAAATAAAGTCTGACACTGTTTCCACTGTTTCCCCATCTATTTCCCATGAAGTGATGGGACCAGATGCCATGATCTTCGTTTCTGAATGTTGAGCTTTAAGCCAACTTTTTCACTCTCCACTTTCACTTTCATCAAGAGGCTTTTGAGTTCCTCTTCACTTCCTGCCATAAGGGTGATGTCATCTGCATATCTGAGGTTATTGATATTTCTCCCGGCAATCTTGATTCTAGTTTGTGCTTCTTCCAGTCCAGGGTTCCTCATGATGTACTCTGCATATAAGTTAAATAAGCAGGGTGACAATATACAGCCTTGACGAACTCCTTTTCCTATTTGGAACCAGTCTATTGTTCCATGTCCAGTTCTAACTGTTGCTTCCTGACCTGCATATAGGTTTCTCAAGAGGCAGGTCAGATGGTCTGGTATTCCCATTTCTTGAAGAATTTTCCACAGTTTATTGTGATCCACACAGTCAAAGGCTTTGGCATAGTCAATAAAGCAGAAATAGATGTTTTTCTGGAATTCTCTTGCTTTTTCCATGATCCAGCGGATGTTGGCACTTTGATCTCTGGTTCCTTTGCCTTTTCTAAAGCCAGATTGAACATCTGGAAGTTCACGGTTCACATATTTCTGAAGCCTGGCTTGGAGAATTTTGAGCATTACTTTACTAGCGTGTGGGATGAGTGCAATTGTGTGGTAGTTTGAGCATTCTTTGGCATTGCCTTTCTTTGGGATTGGAATGAAAACTGACCTTTTCCAGTCCTGTGGCCACTGCTGAGTTTTCCAAATTTGCTGGCATATTGAGTGCAGCACTTTCACCGCATCATCTTTCAGGTTTTGGAATAGCTCAACTGGAATTCCATCACCTCCACTAGCTTTGTTCGTAGTGATGCTTTCTAAGGCCCACTTGACTTCGCATTCCAGAATATCTGGCTCTAGGTCAGTGATCACACCATCATGATTATCTGGGTCGTGAAGATCTTTTTTGTACAGTTCTTCTGTGTATTCTTGCCACCTCTTCTTAATATCTTCTGCTTCTGTTAGGTCCATACCATTTCTGTCCTTTATCGAGCTTATCTTTGCATGAAATATTCCTTTGGTATCTCTGATTTTCTTGAAGAGATCCCTAGTCTTTCCCATTCTATTGTTTTCCTCTATTTCTTTGCATTGATCGCTGAAGAAGGCTTTCTTACCTCTTCTTGCTATTCTTTGGAACTCTGCATTCAGATGCTTATATCTTTCCTTTTCTCCTTTGCTTTTCACTTCTCTTCTTTTCACAGCTATTTGTAAGGCCTCCCCAGACAGCCATTTTGCTTTTTTGCATTTCTTTTCTATGGGAATGGTCTTGATCCCTGTCTCCTGTACAATGTCACGAACCTCATTCCGTAGTTCATCAGGCACTCTATCTATCAGATCTAGGCCCTTAAATCTATTTCTCACTTCCACTGTATAATCATAAGGGATTTGATTTAGGTCATACCTGAATGGTCTAATGGTTTTCCCTACTTTCTTCAATTTAAGTCTGAATTTGGCAAAAAGGAGCTCATGATCTGAGCCACAGTCAGGTCCTGGTCTTGTTTTTGCTGACTGTATAGAGCTTCTCCATCTTTGGCTGCAAAGAATATAATCAATCTGATTTCGGTGTTGACCATCTGGTGATGTCCATGTATAGAGTCTTCTCTTGTGTTGTTGGAAGAGGGTGTTTGCTATGACCAGTGCATTTTCTTGGCAAAACTCTATTAGTCTTTGCCCTGCTTCATTCCGTATCCCAAGGCCAAATTTTCCTGTTACTCCAGGTGTTTCTTGACTTCCTGCTTTTGCATTCCAGTCCCCTATAATGAAAAGGACATCTTTTTTGGGTGTTAGTTCTAAAAGGTCTTGTAGGTCTTCATAGAACCGTTCAACTTCAGCTTCTTCAGCGTTACTGGTTGGGGCATAGACTTGGATTACTGTGATATTGAATGGTTTGCCTTGGAAATGAACAGAGATCATTCTGTTGTTCTTGAGATTGCATCCAAGTACTGCATTTCGGACTCTTTTGTTGACCATGATGGCCACTCCATTTCTTCTAAGGGATTCCTGCCTGCAGTAGTAGATATAATGGTCATCTGAGTTAAATTCACCCATTCCAGTGTATAGGCATATTAATTTTTTCTTGAATCACTGAGAATAAGTTGGAGACAATGTATGCCTTTAGCAGTACACAATGTGTACTTCCTAAGAGCAAGAGTATTTTCTTATATTACTTCAGTATAATTCTCCAAATTATGAAATTTAGCATTGATACAATATTATTATCTAATTCACAATCCATATTCAGATTTTTAAATTGTCCCACTAGTGTTCTCTACAGCTATTATTTCTCCATTTCAGGATCCAGTTAACAGTCCCGCAAGGGATTTAGTGCTCTTTTTCTATAGATTCCTTTAATCTGGAACATTTCCTCAATCTTTGTCTTTATTGATCTTAAAATTTTTAAGGGTACAGCAGTTATTTTATAGACTGTCTGTCAGCTTGGATTTGCCTCACATTTCCTCAGAATTAGATTCAGGTTATACATTTTTAGCAGAGATGCCTGGGAAGTGATGTTGGGGCTTCCTCATTGCATTTTATCAAGAGGCACATAATGGGAAGGAAACCAAAAAAAAAGAGGCGGTATATGTATATATATCGGAGAAGGCAGTGGCACCTCACTCCAGTACTCTTGCCTGGAAAATCCCATGGACGGAGGAGCCTGGTGGGCTGCAGTCCCTGGGGTCGCTGGGAGTCGGATACGACTGAGCGACTTCACTTTGACTTTTCACTTTCATGCATTGGAGAAGGAAATGGCAACCTACTCCAGTGTTCTTGCCTGGAGAATCCCAGGGATGGGGGAGCCTGGTGGGCTGCCGTCTATGAGGTCACACAGAGTCGGACATGACTGAAGCAACTTAGCAGCAGCAGCAGCAGCAGCATGTGTATATATATAGCTGATTTAGGCTTCTCTGGTAGCTCAATTGGTAAAGAATCCGCTTGCAATGCAGCAAACCCCAGTTCGATTCCTGGGTTGAGAAGATCCGTAGAGAAGGGATAAGCTGTCCTCTCCAGTATTCTTGGGCTTTCCTGGTGGCTCAAATGGTAAAAAACCTGCCTGCAATGCGAGCTACCTGAGTTTGATCCCTGGGCTGGGAAGATCCCCTGGAGGAGGGCATGGCAACCCACTCCAGTATTCTTGCCTGGAGAATCCCATGGACAGAAGAGCCTGGTGGGCTGCAGTCCACGGGGTGGCAAAGAGTTGGACATGACTGAGCAACTGAGCACAGCATAGCTGATTCACTTCGCTGTCCAGTAGAAACTAACACAGCATTGTAGAGCAACTGTCCTCCAAAAAGAAAAACAGGCACATAACATCAGATTGCCCTGAAATCGATGAACTTAACTTTGATCTGTTTTCTTATCATTTTCTTACCTAGCAGTTTTTGCATCCATTGATTTACTTCTATACTTATTTGCTGTCATTTTATTGTAAAACAGAGCCCATCACATCTAATTATATATATATGTATGCATTTATTTATATTAAAAGGAACTAATGGATTTTTATTTTATGCAATTGGTTAAAACCAACTATATTTTACTATATACTTTAATATTAAAGTTATTTCAAATTTGGCCAGTGGGAGCCCCTTTGGGCTGGCTGCTCTGTCCTTTTATTATGTCACTATCATTCTTTGAGCACATTTTTATTTCTGGGACAAGATGTTTCAGGCTTAGTTAAGCTTTCCCTACCCCAAACTCAGATTGGTCTTCTCAGCTTGTTTTATTTTAATGGAGAACAGCATTGAAGAACCACATGCCATGGACTTCCCCTGGTGATGCAGTGGCTAATACTTTACCATCCGATGCAGAGGGTAGGAGTTCAGTCCCTGGTCAGGAAACTAAGATCCCACATGCTGCAGCCAAAAATCCAAAAATAGTGTTACAAACACTATTGTAACAACTTCAATAAAGAGTTTAAAAAATTGGTACACATCAAAAAAAATCTTGGGAAAAAAAAAAAGAAGCCTTGTGCCAAGCAAGCATACTGTTGCTTCTACCCTCTCCTCAGACAAGCTAGGGAAAATTTAAATATACAGTATATATGCACACACACTGGATTTTTTTTTTTATCATATATTTCAAGTTCTCACAATAGAATTGGACTTGCAGGTGTAAGGGTATGGGTGATTGTCACTAATATTTCCATCTCCTCTCCCACCTTTTTCTACGTTTTAATTGCATATAAATATGGAAAAATTAAGAATGATGCTGTGTCTGCTTTCTGTTCTGTAACGCTGTGTTTGTGTGTACACGTGTGCGCTCAGTAGGTAAATTGTGTCAGACTCTTTGCGACCCCATGGACTGTAGCCCGCCAGGCTCCTCTGTCCATGGGATTTTAGGCAAGAATACTGAGTGGGTTGCCATTTCCTGCTCCAGGATATGCCATATTTTAGATTCCACATATAACTGATATATGATTTGTCCTGACTTACCTCACTTAGTTTGGTGATGTCTAGTTCCATCCATGTTGCTGCAAATGGCATCATACTATTCTTTTTTATGGATGAGTAGTATTTCATTGTGTGTATTTACCATATAAATATATATGAATTCATCTTTATGAATTTATCTGTTGATGGACATTTGGGTTTCTTCCATGTCTCAGCTATTGTAAGCAGTGCTGCTATGAACATAGGGTGCATTGTAACTTTTTGAATTATAGTTTTGTCCAAGAAAGGCAATGCCAAAGAATGCTCAAACTACCACACAATTGCACTCATCTCACACGCTAGTAAAGTAATACTCAAAATTCTCCAAGCCAGGCTTCAGCAATACGTGAACCGTGAACTTCCAGATGTTCAATCTGGCTTTAGAAAAGGCAGAGGAACCAGAGATCAAAGTGTCAACATCCGCTGGATCATGGAAAAAGCAAGAGAGTTCCAGAAAAACATCTATTTCTGCTATTGACTATGCCAAAGCCTTTGACTGTGTGGATCACAATAAACTGTGGAAAATTCTTCAAGAGATGGGAATACCAGACCATCTGACCTGCCTCTTGAGAAACCTATATGCAGGTCAGGAAGCAACAGTTAGAACTGGACATGGAACAACAGACTGGTTCCAAATAGGAAAAGGAGTACATCAAGGCTGCATATTGTCACCCTGCTTATTTAACTTATATGCAGAGTACATCATAAGAAACACTGGGCTGGAAGATGCACAATCTGGAATCAAGATTGCTGGGAGAAATATCAATAACCTCAGATATGCAGATGACACCACCCTTATGGCAGGAAGTGAAGAGGAACTAAAAAGCCTCTTGATGAAAGTCAAAGAGGAGAGTGAAAAAGTTGGCTTAAAGCTCAGCATTCAGAAAACGAAGATCATGGCATCTGGTCCCATCACTTCATGGGAAATAGATGGGGAATCAGTGTCAGACTGGAAACAGTGTCAGACTTTACTTTTGGGGGCTCCAAAATCACTGCAGATGGTGATTGCAGCCATGAAATTAAAAGATGCTTACTCCTTGGAAGCAAAGTTATGATCAACCTAGATAGCATATTGAAAAGCAGAGACATTACTTTGCCAACAAAGGTCCGTCTAGTCAAGGCTATAGTTTTTCCTGTGGTCATGTATGGATGTGAGAGTTGGACTGTGAAGAAGACTGAGCGCCGAAGAATTGATGCTTTTGAACTGTGGTGTTGGAGAAGACTCTTGAGAGTCCCTTAGACTGCAAGGAGATCCACCCAGTCCATTCTAAAGGAGATCAGGCCTGGGATTTCTTTGGAAGGAATGATGCTAAAGCTGAAACTCCAGTACTTTGGCTACCTCATGCGAAGAGTTGGCTCATTGGAAAAGACTCTGATGCTGGGAAAGACTGAAGGCAGTAGAAGGGGATGACAGAGGATGAGATGGTTGGATGGCATCGCCAACTTGATGGACATGAGTTTGAGTCAACTTGGGGAGTTGGTGATGGACAGGGAGGCCTGGCGTGCTGCAATTCATGGGGTCGCAAAGGGTCAGACACGACTGAGCGACTGAACTGAACTGATGCCCAATAGTTGGATCGTATGATAGGTCTAGTTTTGTTTTCTGAGGAACCTTCATGCTGATCTCCATGGTGGCTGCACCGACTTACAGTGCCACCGACAGCTTGGGAGGTCTCTTCCCCACACCCGCTCCAGTATTTATTGTTTGTACACTTGTTGATGATGGCCTTTCTGACAGATGGGAGGTGATATCTCATTCTGGTTCTGCTTTGCATTCCTCTAATAATTATGTGATGTTGATCTCTTCTCATGTGCTTCTTGCACAGCTGTATGTATTATTTGGAGAAAAGTCTATTGGAGTCTTCTTCCTTTAAGCGATTGGATTGTTTATTTTTATATCAAGCTGCATAAGATCTTGTAATTTTGGAGATTGATATCTTGTGGGTCTAATCATTTGCAAATACTTTTTCCCATTCTGTGGGTTATCTTTTCATTTTGTTTATGGTTTCTGTTGCTGTGTGAGAGTTTTTGTTTAGTTATGTCCCATTTGTTTACTTTGATTTTTAGTTTTTTATTGCAGTTTAGTTGATTAATAAAGTTGTTAGTTTCAGGTGTACAGCATAGTGATTCAGTTGTATATATACATGTATCTACACTTGTTCAAATTCTTTTCCCATTTCAGTTATAACAGAATAGTGAGTAGAGTTTCCTCTCTTATACAGTTGATCCTTGTTGGTTATTTATTTTAAATATAGTAGTGTGTGTGTATGTCATTTCCATACTCCCAATTTATCCCTCACCTCCACTGTTCCCTTTTGCTAATAATAAGTTTGTTTTCTAAGTCTCTGAGTCTGTTTCTATTTTGTAAATAAATTCATTTGTATTTTTTTTAGACTTCACATAAAACCATATAATATGGTATTTGTCTTTCTCTGTGTGGTTAGTTTACATAGTATGATAATCTCCAGGTTCATCCACGTTGCTGCAGATGTCATTGTTTTTTTTTTGGCTGACTAACACTCTGTTGTGTGTACACACCACGTCTTCTTTATCCACTCAGCTGTCGCTGCACATCTGGGCTGCTTCCATGTCTTGGGTGCTGTAAGCAGTGCTGTGGTGAACGTTGGGGTGCATGTAATCCTTTGGAACTGTGGTTTTCTCCAGATATGTGACCAGGATTGGGATTCCTGGATCATATGCTAGCTCTTTTTTTAGCTTTTTAAGGACCTCCTTACTGTACTCCATAGTGGCTGCACTATTTTACGTTCCCACCAGCAGGGTAGGAGGGTACTCTTTTCTCCAGACTCTCTCCAGCATTTATTGTTGGTAGACTTTTTGATGATGGCCATTCTGACTGGTGGGAGGTGATATCTCATTGTAGTTTTGATTTGCATTTCTCTAATAACAGAAGCAGAAGATAATAAGAAGAGGTGGCAAGAATACACAGAAGAACTATACAAAAAAGATCTTCATGACCCTGATAGTCACGATGGTGTGATCACTCACCTATAGCCAGACATCCTGGAATGTGAAGTCAAGTGGGCCTTAGAAAGCATCACTACGAACAAAGTTGGTGGAGGTGATGGAATTCCAGTTAGGCTATTTGAAATACTGAAAGGTGATGCGGTGAAAGTGCTGCACTCAATATGCCAGCAAATTTGGAAAACTCAGCAGTGGCCACAGGACTGGAAAAGGTCAGTTTTCATTCCAATCCCAAAGAAAGGCAATGCCAAAGAATGCTCAAACTACCACACAATTGCACTCATCTCACACACTAGTACAGTAATGCTCAAAATTCTCCAAGCCAGACTTCAAGAATACATGAACCATGAACTTCCAGATGTTCAAGCTGGTTTTAGAAAAGGCAGAGGAACCAGAGATCAAATTGCCAACATCTGCTGGATCATTGAAAAAGCAAGAGAGTTCCAGAAAAACATCTATTTCTGCTTTATTGACTATGCCAAAGCCTTTGACTGTGTGGATCACAATAAACTCTGGAAAATTCCTCGAGATGGGAATACCAGACCATCTGACCTGCCTCTTGAGAAATCTGTAGGCAGGTCAGGAAGCAACAGTTAGAACTGGACATGGAACAACAGACTGGTTCCAAATAGGAAAAGGAGTACATCAAGGCTGTATATTGTCACCCTGCTTATTTAACTTATATGCAGAGTACATCATGAGAAACGCTGGGCTGGATGAAGCACAAGCTGGAATCAAGATTGCCAGGAGAAATATCAATAACCTCAGATCTGCAGATGACACCACCCTTATGGCAGAAAGTGAAGAGGAACTAAAAAGCCTCTTGTCGAAAGTGAAAAAGGAGAGTGAAAAAGTTGGCTTAAAGCTCAACATTCAGAAATGAAGATCATGGCATCTGGTCCCATTAGTTCATGGGAAATAGATGGGGAATCAGTGGAAACAGTGTCAGACTTTTTTTTTTTTGGCTCCCAAATCACTGCAGATCGTGATTGCAGCCATGAAATTAAAAGACGCTTACTCCTTGGAAGCAAAGTTATGACCAACCTAGATAGCATATTGATAGCATATTCAAAAGCAGAGACATTACTTTGCCAACAAAGGTCCATCTAGTCAAGGCTATGGTTTTTCCTGTGGTCATGTATGGATGTGAGAGTTGGACTGTGAAGAAAGCTGAGTACCGAAGAATTGATGCTTTTGAACTGTGGTGTTGGAGAAGACTCTTGAGAGTCCCTTGGACTGCAAGGAGATCCAACCAGTCAATCCTAAAGGAGATCAGTCCTGGGTGTTCATTGGAGGGACTGATGCTGAAGCTGAAACTCCAGTACTTTGGCCACCTCATGCGAAGAGTTGACTCATTGGAAAAGACCCTGATGCTGGGAGGGATTGGGGGCAGGAGGACGAGGGGACAACAGAGGATGAGATGGCTGGATGGCGTCACCGACTCGATGGACATGAGTTTGGGTAAACTCTGGGCATTGGTGATGGACAGGGAGGCCTGGCGTGCTGCGATTCATGGGGTCACAAAGAGTTGGACACGACTGAGCAACTGAACTGAATAATTAAAAGAGTCGAGCATCTTTTTCATGTGCTTTTTGCCATCTGTCTGTGCCATCTTTGGAGAAATGTCTATTTACATCTTCTGCCCATTTTTTAAGAAGTGATCGATTTATTCTGGCTGTGCTGGGTCTTCACTGCTGCACACCTCTGTCTGCTTGTGGGTAGCAGGGGCTACTTTGCAGTTGCGGTTCATGGGCTTCTTGTTGCAGTGGCCACTCTGGTTGTGGAGTACAGGCTGCAGGGTGCTTGGGCTTTAGTGGTTGCAGTTCGTGGGCTCAGTCATTGCTGTTCCCAGGCTCTGGAGCACAGATGCTGTGTGCAGACTTAGTTGCTATGCAACAAGTGGCATCTTCCCGGATCAGGGATTGAATCCATCCATGTCTCCTGCATTGGTAGGTGGATTCTTTAGCACTGAGCCTCCAGAGAAACTGCCCATTTTTTGATTGGGTTGTTCAAGCTTTTTTGTTGTTGAATTGTATGAGTTGTTTGTAAATTTTAGAGATTAAGCTCTTGTAGGTCACTTCATTTGCAAATATTTTCTCCCATTCTGTGGGTTGTCTTGTCATTTTCCGCATGGTTTTCTCTGCTGTGCAAAAACTTTTGAGTTTTATTTGGTCGTATTTGTTTATTTTTGGTTTTAGTTTTTATATTGAAATATATAGTTGAGCAACAGTGTTGTCTTAGTTTCAGATTTACAGCATAGTATTTCAGTTATATGTATACATATTGGGCTTCTTAGGTGGCTCTAATGGTAAAGAACCCACCTGCCAATGCAAGAGACGTGGGTTTAATTTCTGGTTGAGGAAGACCCCCTGGAGGACGACATGGTAACCCACCTCAGTGTTCTTGCCTGGGGAATCCCATGGACCAGGAGCCCAGTGGGCTACGATCCCTAGGGTTGCAAAGAGTCGGACACGATTGAAGCAACTTAGCATGCACATGCCTACGTGTATCTCTTTCTCAAATTCTTTTTCCATTACGGTTTTTACAGGATAGTGAGCAGAGTTCCCTGTGTTTTACTGTAGGTCCTGTTGGTTATTTATGTTAAATATAGTAATGTGTATATATCGATCCCAAACTCCCAATTTATCTTCCCCTCCACTTTTCCCCTGTGCTGACCATAAGTTTGTGAGTCTGTTTCTGCTTTGTAGATAAGTTCCTTTCTATAACTTTTTATAGAATCCACATATAAGCAATATCATATGATATGTCTTTCTCTCTCTGGTTTCCTGGACTTAGTATGATAATCTCCGTGTCCATGCCTGTTGCTGCAAGTGGAATTATTTCATTTTTTTTAAATTGAAGTATAGATGATTTACAGTGCTGTGCTCATCTCTGCTGTACAGCAAAGTGACTTAATTATTCACGTGTGTGTGTGTATACATTTTTAAAAATATTCTTTTCCATTATGGTTTCTCCCAGGAGGTTGGATATAGTTCCCAGTGTGAGACAGTTGGACCTTATTATTTATGCATTCTAAATTAATAGTTTGCATCAACCAGTGCAGAATTCATAGTCCACCCCTGTAGCTGTCCACCCCTCCTCCCCTGGCAGCCAGAAGTCTGACTTCTGTGTTAGTCTGCTCCCGTCCTGTAGACGGGTTCATTTGTGCCGAACTCTAGATTCCACGTGTAACTGATGCCACGTGGTATGTGTCCTTCTCTTCCTGATTGACTGACAGTACGGTTATCTCTAATTGCATCCAGGTTGCTGCAAATGGCGTCATTTCTTTTTTTAATGGCTAAATAGTATTTCATTGTATGTATTTACCACTCGATGAATTCATCTGTTGGTGGAGATTTAGGTTTCTTCCATGTCTCAGCTATTGTAAGCAGTGCTGCTATGAGCATAGGGTACATGTGTCTTTTTGGATTTAGGCTGGGTGTGTGCCCAGGAGTGGGGTTTTTGGATCATAGGATAGCTCTGTTTTTAGATTCCTGAGAAACCTCCATACTGCTCTCCATAAGTTCGCCAGCGTGTATTAACACCGCAGTGCAGCAGGACTTCTTTTCTCCATGCCCTCTCCAGCGTTCATTGTTTGTACAATTTTTGTTGATGGCCATTCTGACCAGTGTGAGATGATATCCCATTATAGTTTTGATGTGCGTGTCTCTAATTAGCAATATTAGGCATCTTTTCATACATCTCTTGGCCATGTGTGTGTCTTCTTTAGAGAAAGTCTGTTCAAGTTTCCTGACCGTTTTTTTGATTGGATTGTTTTTTTAGCTACATGAGCTCTTTGTCAAGTTTGGAGATGGGTCTCTTGTTAGTCTCATCATTTTGCCAACATTTTCTCTCATTCTGTGTGTTGTTTTGTTTATGGTTTCCTTTGCTGTGCAAAACCTTTTGAATTTAATGAGGTTTCATTTGTTTATTTTTAGTTTTTATTTTTCATTGGAATGTAGTTGATTAACAATGTTGTGTTATTTTAGGTGTACAGCAAAGTGATCCAGTTATAACACATTACATGTATTTTCTCTTTCTTAAATTCTTTTTTCATTTAAATAATTAGAGATTATTAATCAGAGTTCCCTGTGCTGTATAGTAGGTCCTTGTTGGTTATCCATTTTAAATGTTTCTGTGCGTATATGTCAATCCCAAACTACCAGTTTACCCCTTCACTCCGTGTTTTTCCTTTGGTAATGGTAAGCTTTTGTCTGAGTCTGTTTCTGTTTTGTAAATCAGTTCATTTGTATATTTTTAGATTCTGCATGTAAGCTGTATCGTGTGATGTTTGCCTTTGTCTGTGTGGCTTACCTCACTTGCTATGGTAATCTCCAGGTCTACTGATGTTACTGCAAGTGGCATTATTTCATTCCCTTTAATGACTGATGAGCACTCCAGTGCATGGCTGTAGCACATCTTCTTTATGAATTTATCTGTTGAGGGACATTTAG
Source organism: Bos indicus x Bos taurus (assembly GCF_003369695.1). Taxonomy (NCBI): domain Eukaryota; kingdom Metazoa; phylum Chordata; class Mammalia; order Artiodactyla; family Bovidae; genus Bos; species Bos indicus x Bos taurus. Next base: position 54,139,364 of record NC_040093.1, read on the forward strand.
ATATCTTCTGTGTCTCAGCTGTTGTAACCAGCACTGCTATGACCACGGGTGCATGTATCTTTTTGAAGTATATATTTGCCCAGTTAGATGCCGGTGGGGGGGTGGGGATTGCTGGATCATATGGTAGCTCTAATTTTAATGTCTGAGCACCTCTATACTGGTTTCCACAGTGGCTGCACCAACGTACATTGCCACGAACAGTTGAGGAGGGTTCTCTTTTCTCCACACCCTCTCCAGCGTTTATTGTTTGTACACTTGTTGGTGTCTGCCTTTCTGACAGACGTGAGGTGATATCTCATTGTAGTTTTGATTTGCATTCTTCTAATAATTAGCGATGATGATGATGCTTCTTGCACAACTACATGTGTTCTTTGGAGAAAAGTCTTTTGGAGTCTTCTTCCCATTATGTGATTGGATTGGGTTCATATCAAGTTGCATGACTTTATACATTTTGGAGATGGATCCCTTGTAGCTCTAATTATTTGAAAATATTTTGTACCGTTCTGAAGGTTGTCTTTTCATTTTTTTTTATAGTTTGCTATGCAAAAGCTTTTGAGTTTAATTATGTCCCCTTTGCTTATTTTTATTTTTGTTTTATATTGCAGTTTAGTTGATTAATAAAGAAATGCTAAAAGCAAAATGGCTGTCTGAGAAGGACTTACAAATAGTTGTGAAAAGAAGAGAAGCGAAAAGCAAAGGAGAAAAGGAAAGATATAAGCATCTGAATGCAGAATTCTAAAGAATAACAAGGAGAGATAAGAAAGCCTTCCTCAGTGATTAGTGCAAAGAAATAGAGGAAAACAATAGAATGGGAAAGACTAGAGATCTCCTCAAGAAAATCAGAGATACCAAGGGAACATTTCATGTAAAAATGGGCTTGATAAAGGACAGAAATGGTATGGACCTAACAGAAGCAGAAGATATTAAAAGGTGGCAAGAATACACTGAAGAACTGTACAAAAAAGATCTTCACGACCCAGATAATCTCACAATGGGGTGATCACTCACCTAGAGCCAGACATCCTGGATTGTGAAGTCAAGTGGGCCTTTCTAGGAAGCATCACTATGAACAAAGCTAGTGGAGGTGATGGAATTTCAGTTGAGCTATTTGAAATCCTAAAAGATGATGCCGTGAAAGTGCTGCATTCAATATGCCAGCAAATTTGGAAAACTCAGCAGTGGCCACAGGACTGGAAAAGGTCAGTTTTCATTCCAATCCCAAAGAAAGGCAATGCCAAAAGAATGTTCAAACTACTGCAAAATTGCACTCGTCTCACACATTAGTACAGTAATGCTCAAAATTCTCCAAGCCAGACTTTAAGAATATGTGAACCGTGAACTTCCAGATGTTCAAGCTGGATTTAGAAAGGGCAGAGGAACCAGAGATCAAATTGCCAACATCCGCTGGATCATAGAAAATGCAAGAGAGTTCCAGAAAAACATCTATTTCTGCTTTATTGACTATGCCAAACCTTTTGACTGTGTGGATCACAACAAACTGTGGAAAATGCCTCAAGAGATGAGAATACCAGACCACCTGACCTGCCTCTTGAGAAATCTGTATGCAGGTCAGGAAGCAACAGTTAGAACTGGACATGAAAAAACAGACTGATGCCAAATAGGAAAAGGAGTACATCAAGGCTATATATTGTCACTCTGCTTATTTAACTTATATGTGGAGTACATCATGAGAAATGCTGGGCTGGATGAAGCACAAGCTGGAATCAAGATTGCCAAGAGAAATATCTATTATCTCAGATATGCAGATGACACCACTCTTATGGCAGAAAGTGAAGAAGAACTGAAGAGCCTCTTGATGAAAGTGAAAGAGGAGAGTGAAAAGTTGGCTTAAAGCTCAACATTCAGAAAACGAAGATCATGGCATGCAGTCCCATCACTTCATGGCAAATAGATGGGGAAACAGTGTCAGACTTTATTTTTTTTGGCTCCAAAATCACTGCAGATGGTGACTGCAGCCATGAAATTAAAAGACGCTTACTCCTTGGAAGGAAAGTTATGACCAACCTAGACAGCATATTCAAAAGCAGAGACATTACTTTGCCAACAAAGGTCCGTCTAGTCAAGGCTATGGTTTTACCAGTGGTCATGTATGGATGTCAGAGTTGGACTATAAAGAAAGCTGTGTGCTGAAAAATTGATGCTTTTGAACTATGGTGTTGGATTAGACTCTTGAGAGTCCCATGGACTGCAAGGAGATCCAACCAGTCCATTCTAAAGGAAATCAGTCCCGATTGTTCATTGGAAGAACCGATGTTGAAGCTGAAACTCCAATACTTTGGCCACCTGATGCAAAGAACTGACTCCTTTGAAAAGACCCTGATGCTGGGAAAGATTGAAGGTGGGAGGAGAAGGGGATGACAGAGGATGAGATGGCTGGATGGCATCACTGACTCAATGGACATGAGTCTGAGTGAACTCTGGGAGTTGGTGATGGACAGGGAGGCCTGGCGTGCTGCGGTCCATGGGGTCGCAAAGAGTCGGACACGGCTGAGTGACTGAACTGAAAGTTGTGTTAGTTTCAGGCATATAGTGTAGTGATTCAGTTGTATATATACACGTATCCACTCTCTTCAAATTCTTTTCCCCTTTCGGTCATTAAAGAATAGTGAGCAGAGAGTTCTGTTAGTGGAAAGAGAGTCTGGAGACCCTTCCTCCTGTGGACCTTGGTTCTCAGTAAGGACCCAAAAAAGAATCTAAGATCCTACCATTACCAGAAAGTTAATTAACAATAAAGAACAGGTAACCAGGAGTCAGACACAAGTGAGTGACTGAGAAAAGAAAAGAAAGAACAGAGAGAACACCTCAAGAGAGAGGTGGGTTGCTCCAAGGGAGGCAAATGGCCCTAGAGGTCTGGGGTACAAGTTTTTAAGGCAAGGTCATTTGCATAATTGAGGAGGGTCACTGATTGACAACCTTGATTGATAGCAGCAGGTTATATATCAAGAGGCTCTACTGCACATACCCTTCTCATTAATTAGACATATGTCTTCATGGAGTGTTTATGAGCAGCTGATGAGCCCAGTGGCCACCACAGGTTAGTGGTGAGTGTGTGCACGTGCTGCAGTGGGGAAAGTCCCGCCAGTTCGCTGGTGGGGTTTTTCCCCTTGACCATTTTGGAGTACTGGTAGGGGGTGTATTGTGGGGGGGCTTGTATATCTTTCGGTGCAATTAGGCAGTATGGGCCGGTCAGCTGAAGGGGCCGCTCCTCCTTGCTCTCAGCACCCTGCTGTCAGTCCCTTGTGTTACACAGTTGGTCCTTGTGGGGTATTGATTTTAAGTATGGCAGTGTGTGCATGTCAATCCCAACCTCCAGTATCTCTCTCCCCTCCACTTTTCCTTTATGCCAAGGGTAAGATTGGTTTCTAAATCTGTGAGTCTTTCTATTTTGTAAATATATTCATTTGAATCATTTTGTTTTAGAATTTACATATAAGCCATTTCATATGATATTTGTGTTTCTCTGGTTTAGTTTACTTGGTATGACAATCTACATGTTAATCCCGGTTCATCCATGTAGCTGCAGATGGTATTATTTTATTTGTTTTAATGGCTGAGTAATACTCCATTGTATGTATGTACCACATCTTCTTCATCCATGAGTCTCTCCATGAACATTTGGGTTGCTTCCATGTCTTGGGTGTGGGAAGCAGTGCTGCAGTGAACACTAGGGTGCGTGTGTCCATTGGAACCATGGTTTTCTTTGTATCCATAGGAATACGAATGCTGGATCATATGGTGGCTCTATTTTTAGTTTTTTAAGGAATCTTCAAACTGTTCTCCAGAGTGACTGTTGTTGAATCGCTGAGTCATGTCTGACTCTTTGCCACCCCATGGACTGCAGCACACCAGGCTCCTCTGTCTTCCGCTATCTCCCGGAATTTGCTCAAATTCTTGTCCATTGAGTCCGTGGTGCTATCTAACCATCGCATCCTCTGCCACCCCTTCTTCTCCTACCCTCAGTCTCTCCCAGCCTCAGGGTCTTTTCCAATGAGTCGGCTTTTCACATTGATTGGCCAAAGTATTGGAACTTCAGCATCAGCCCTTCCAATGAATATTTAGGGTTGATTTCATTTAGGATTGACTAGTTTGATCTTGCAGTCCATAGGACTCTCAAGTCATCTCCAGCACCGATGTTCCTTAATAATAATAGTGTGGGAGTGTTCCCTTTTCTCTACACCCTCTCCAGCATTTATTTTTTGTAGACTTTTTGATGATGGCCATTCTGACCAGAGTGCAGTGGTATTTTTTGTAGTTTGATTTGTATTTCTCTAACAATTGAAAATGTTGAGCATGTTCTCAAGAGCCTGTTGCCATCTGTGTATCTGCTTTGGAGACACGTTGATGTAGGACTCTTATCCATTTTTTGATGGAGTTGGTTTTTTGATATTGAGCAGCCTGAGCTCTTTGTCAGTTTTGGATACTAATCCCTTGTCTTTCTCATCATTTGCATATATTTCCTCCTGGTCTGTTGGTTGTCTTGTCATTGTCTTTATGATTTCCTCTGCTGTGCAAAAGCTTTTGACTTTCATTTGCTCCTATTTGCTTTTTTTAAAAATAATTTATCTTACATTGAAGTATGCTGCTGCTAAGTCACTTCAGTGGTGTCTGACTCTGTGCAACCCCATAGATGGCAGCCCACCAGGCTCCTCTGTCCCTGGGATTCTCCAGGCAAGAACACTGGAGTGGGTTGCCATTTCCTTCTCCAATGCATGAAAGTGAAAAGTGAAAGTGAAGTCGCTCAGTCGTGTCTGACTCCTAGCGACCCCATGGACTGCAGCCCACCAGGCTCCTCCATCCTTGGGATTTTCCAGGCAGGAGTACTGGAGTGGGGTGCCATTGCCTTCTCCGATACTGAAATATAGTTGAATAACAGTGATTTTTAGTTTCACATGCACAGCATGATGACTCAGTGATACGTATTACGTGTATGTTTCTCAAATTCTTTTTCCATCTTGGTTTACAGAATGGTGAGCAGAGTTCCCTGTGTTGTACTGTAGGTCCTTGTTGGTCATTTACTGTAAATATGGTAGTGTGTTTATGTCAGTTTCCCAAATTATCCTTCCTCTCCACGTTTTTCTTTTGCTAAGCATAAATTTGTTTACTGAGTCTGTTTCTGTTTTGTAAATACATTTAGTTGTATCATTTTTTTTTTTTTTAGAATCCACAAGTGATATCATATGATATTTGTCTTTGTTTTCTTTCTGTGTCTGGCTTACTTTACTTAGTATGATAATCTCAAAGTCTATGCATGTTGCTGCACATGGAAATTATCTCATCTTTTTTTAAAAAAATGGAAGTATAGGTGATTTACAGTGTTGTGCCCGTCTCTGCTGTACAGGGTAGTGACAGTTATATACATACATTCTTTTTTTTTTAAATATTCTTTTCCATTATGGTTTATCCCAGGAGGATGGATGTAGTTCTCAGTGGCAAACACTGGAAACTTACAGTTTATCCATTCTGAATAAAATGGCTTGTGCCTGCTCTTGGTTGCAGTCTTCGGCCTCCCGTTCACCTGGCTCTTTCCTATTGCGGAGCGTGGGCGCCGGGCGCTCAGGCTTCTGGTTGTGGTGTGGGCTCAGCTGCTGCGTCTAGAGCACATGCTTATCGTTGTGGAGCACGGCGTAGTTGCTCTGCGGATGTGGGGATCAGAGATCATACCTGTGTCTCCTGCTTTGGCAGGCAGACTCTTTACCACTGAGCCACTAGGGAAGCCCTGGATTTTGTTGATATTGAGCTCCGTGAGCTCTTTGTCAATTTTGGTGATGGATCCCTTCTTGGTTTTATTGTTTGCAGACATTTATTCTATAGGTTGTCTTGTTTTGTTCTTGGTTTCCATTGCTGTGTGAAAGCTTTTGAGTTTAATTAGGTACTGTATGTTTGTTTTTAAGTTTTATTTCATATTGTAGTGTAGTGGGTCTGTATAGTCAAAGCTATGGTTTTTCCATTAGTCATGTATGGATGAGAGAGTTGGATCATAAAGAAGATTGAGTGCCGAAGAACTGATACTTTTGAACTGTGGTGTTGGAGAAGACTCTCGAGAGTCCCTTGGACTGTAAGGAGATCCATCCAGTCTATCCTAAAAGAAATCAGTCGTGAATATTCATTGGAAGGACTGATGCTGAAGCTGAAGCTCTAATTTTTTGGCCAGTTCAGTTCAGTCACTCAGTTGTGTCCAACTCTTTGCGATCCCATGGACTGCAGCACGCCAGGCCTCCCTGTCCATCACCAACTCCTGGAGTTTACTAAAACTCATGTCCGTTGACTCCGTGATGCCATCCAACCATCTCATCCTCTGTCATCCCCTTCTCCTCCCACCTTCAATCTTTCCCAGCATCAGGGTCTTTTCAGATGAATCATTTCTTCACATCAGGTGGCATTGTTCTTCACATCACAAAGCATTGGAGTTTCAGCTTCAGCATGAGTCCTTCCAGTGAATATTCAGGACTGATCTCCTTTAGGATGGACTGGTTGGATCTCCTTGCTGTCCAAGGGACTCTCAAGAGTCTTCTCCAACACCACAGTTCAAAAGCATCAATTCTTCTGCACTCAGCTTTCTATAAGGAAAGATGTGTCCAACTCTCACATCCATACACGACCACTGGAAAAACTGTAGTTTTTACTAGACGGACCTTTGTTGGCAAAATAATGTCTCTGCTTTGTAATATGCTGTCTAGGTTGGTCATAACTTTCCTTCCAAGTAGTAAGCGTCTTTTAATTTCATGGCTGCAATCACCATCTGCAGTGATTTGGGAGCCCCCCAAAATAAAGTCTGATACTGTTTGCACTGTTTCCCTATCTATTTCCCATTCGAAGTGATGGGACCGGATGCCATAATCTTCGTTTTCTGAATGTTGAGCTTTAAGCCAACTTTTTCACTCTCCTCTCTCACTTTCATCAAGAGGCTTTTGAGTTCCTCTTCACTTTCTGCCATAAAGGTGGTGTCATCTGCAGATCTGAGGTTATTGATATTTCTCCTGGCAATCTTGATTCCAGTTTGTGTTTCTTCCAGTCCAGCGTTTCTCATGATGTACTCTGCATATAAGTTAAATAAGCAGGGTGACAGTATACAGCCTTGATGTACTCCTTTTCCTATTTGGAACCAGTCTGTTGTTCCTTGTCCAGTTCTAACTGTTGCTTCCTGACCTGCATACAGATTTCTCAGGAGGCAGGTCAGGTGGTCTGGTGTTCTCATCTCTTGAAGAATTGTCCACAGTTTATCGTGATGCACACAGTCAAAGGCTGTAGCATATATCTTTGGTAGGCCCCAGCAGTCTTTGTCGATGGTCATTCAGCACTTAGTTGTGATTTTGGTGTCTTCATAAGAAGAGGTGAGCTCATGTCTCTCTGCCGTCTTGTCTCCACTGTCAGCTGCACAGACACGAAGACCAAATATTGAATTATTCTATTTATGTGATGAATTGTCCTGAGCAGGCAGATCAGTAAAGACAAGGGAAATTAGTGGTTGCCTAGGGATGGAGGTTTGAGTGGGTGATAGAAAGATTATGGGGTTGCTTTTGGGGTGGTTGAAGATACTGTAAAGTCGATTGAAGTGATGGGTGTTCAACTCTGTGACTATATTAAAAACCATTGAGTGGGTGAATTGCATGATATGTTGATTATGCCTCTGTATAAAGGTGTTGGGGGGGAAAAAAAGGAAAATACTGGGTCAAAGAGGCTGTCTGTCTTTATCCCAAACTTTTGCAGGCTTTTTTTCCTCACCTTGGTGATAAGAATGGCTCATTACTGAGAAGGATCTCAAATTTATCTAGGGTTGGGTTTGGGGGAATATAGAATCTGAAAAGCCTCTGAATGAGTTTGACTGTCCCCTTCCCTTTGGGAATCACCCAGGGGCCCCTGCCTCCTAGAAGCTTGGACACTTGGAGCCAAGTGTGACTCAAATATAGGTTAAGAAAGACTGCGTGAGCATTTTGTCTTTAGTCCGTATCCCAAAGGGGTGTGTGAAGCTGGTGGTCCAGAAACATGGCAGGAAACTCAAGTTCGTTAGGCTTTGAGGGCTTGTTGGTTTTTTTTTTAAGCAGGGACACATACCCTCAGCACTGCCCCCCCGCCCCCCGCCCCACTGGCTCCCCACACACCAAGGTCCTGGTTCCATCGGCACTTCTTCCCTTTCCAGCCTATTCCAACCCCAGGTGATGTGGGGCAAAAACCTGTCTGGTGGGAGCCCCGAGTCAGCGGGAAGGCGTGGGAAAGTTTCTCTAGGCCTTCTCACAGGCCTGGGCCATCCTGGGCACAGGAGTGGGCATCGCTCATCAGTCCACGAGGGCCGCTGCTGCCGCTGCCACCGTGGATTAGCTCTGCCTGTTCTCGGATGGCGCACATGGAATCATCTAGCATGTCAGTTTTTGCTCTCGCTTCTTTTAAACGTTTATTTGGCTGCACTGGGTCTCAGCCGTGGTGTGTGCACTCTTGAGTCCTGGCCTGTGGGGTCTAACCCAGGACCCCGGCACCGGCAGCGTGGCATCTTTGTCCCTGGGCCACCAGGGAAGTCCTTGCTCTGACGTCTTTAGTTCAGCGTAACGTTCTTGAGATTCGTTCCCCTGTTGTTGTATGTGTTGTTACCTTATTCTTCTATCCTGAATAATGTTTCACTCACTGTGTGAGTATTCCACAGCTTGTCCGCATTTTCTGTTGGTGGATGTTTGGGTTGTTCCCCATTTTAGGCTATTGTGATCAAGGCTGCTTTGTGAACAGTCGTGTCTGAGTCTTTTTGTGGGTATTTGCTTTTATTTCTCTTGGGTAAATAAACGCCTAGAGCCCTGGAACTGCCAGCTCACAGGGCAGACTGCTCACTCTCGGAGGAGCCGCTCAGCAGCCCTGCAGCATGGTTGAACCGCTCTTGTGACCCAGCAGAGATGTACGAGCTGCTGCTATTCCGCCCCAGGCCACGCTGGGTGTTGTTGGTCTCTGCTGCAGAGATCAGACAGAGGTGTTTTATCCTCTGAGGTAGATGTAAAAAGGGAGAGTCGGTCTGTGGTGTGGGGAAGACGAGTGTGGAGAGAGGGCAGGCGGGGGTCCCATCAGGAGCTCAGGGTGGCCCGACCACTGGGTTGATGGAGGTGGGCAGATGTGGTTGGGGTCCAGGTGTGTTTTGAAGACAGGATGGGCAGGGTTTGCTGCGGGACAGGCCGTGGGATCAGAGAGAAATGAGGGTGCCTGCTGGGGCTGCTGGCGGAGCTGGGGTGCCGTTTCCCAAGACTGGGACCAGCCTGGGCTAGACTGGGAGAGGGGCGTTGACTGTGGGGAGTCAGAGGAGAGTTTTCTTTTTAAGACAGAAGGTGCTGCGTGGAGGCTGATGGACTGGAGAGTGAGGAGGGCGCACTCAGCAGTGAGGGCAACTGCCACGCCCCGTTCTGTGCAGTGAGAGGGGGTCCAGCACGCCCTTGGGGTGCGGGAGTGTGCGGGGAGAAGGCTGGAGAGGGTGAGGATGGCAGGGGGTGGGCACCAGGGGCCCTGGGGGTGGGTGGGCAGTCAGAGGAGACCCCACGCAGAGTGGCCTGTGCGCGCCTTCACCACAGCTGCAGCCTGGTTCAGGACCAGGGTTTCTCAGCCAGGGGAAAGGACGGGGGAGGCCGGTGTGCGATGTTCTTGCTGGATGGGATCGGACTCAGCACTTTGGTTCCAGACTTGGGGCTTTCAAGCTCCTCTTACTTGTAGGTTGTCTTGCTCTCTTCTGAGCAGTGTTTTTTGTCTGTTAATATCTCTGGTTGTGCGGATTCTTCGTTGCTGTGCAGGCTTCCTCTCTAGTGGCAGCCAGCAGGGACTCCTCTTGCTTGCAGTGCACGGGCTTCTCACTGTGGTGGCTTCTCTTGTTGCGGAGCACAGGCTCTAAGCTTAGCTCCAGGGCACGTGGAGTCTTCCGGGACCAGGGATCAAGCCCATGTCCGCTGCAGTGGCAGGTGGATTCTTATCCACTGTGCCAGCAGGGAAGTCCTAAACAAGGTTTGGTATGAAGAAGGAAACTTTGCCAGTCACTAGTTACTATCATGTCCGCTTGGATCAAAGGTAGAATACTTCACTCTCCCCAAGAAAAGACCTGGCTCTGACTGTTCTCAGTCATGCGTTTTGCAGGCCCAGCAACAGCTATAACCCAAATCTACCACCTTCTCTAAGAGAAGCTTAGAGGTTTGAAGAAATCAACCCTGTAATATCTAGTTAGTGATAATAAATGATAAAGTGTTTTTTTTTTTCTGTTAGTTGATTGACTAGGTAACATGAAGTACTTGGGCAGGTCTGTTCTTCACCACTGCGCCACCTGGGAAACCCACTTGGTAAATTTGGAAGGTTTTAAATATATATTTTGCTTATGGTCATAGTAAAATGTATTCACTTCTAAATTTCAGAAAAGTTGGAGAAGATTCGAGATCATGAACGAAAGGAAGAAACTTTTACACCTATGCCCAGCCCTTACTACATGGAGCTCACCAAACTGCTGTTAAATCAGTGAGTAGCTCCACGGAGCCCACAGCCCGTGCCGCCTGCATCGGTCTGGACCCCTCTCCGCCCCAGCCCTCAGCCTGGAGGCATCGGGCGCGCACACGCTGACTGGGCTCCGGCTGTCCCACTTCCCCTTGTCCTTTCCTCTGTCCTTCCCTCTCCTGGTGAACCCCTTGTTCTTTCTGTTCTGCATCCTAACCCCCGCTTGTTTCTGGACTCCCTCTAACAGTGGCTTTTCCTTCACAGCAGTCACCGTTGTTAGTCACCCTGCACCCCTTTTCTTCTTGGGGCCTGGGTGTCTGAGAGCTTCCGTCTCCTGCACAGGGAAGGGCCGGGGCTCCCGTCTGCCTGTGACCCTGAGCTGGATGGGAAGGCCCCTGGTCAGGCTCCCTGTCGGCTTCTCCCTCAGCCAGAGTGCGCTTCTGTAGAGAAGGCTGCATGGGCCTCCCCTGCCCTCTGGAGCCTCTCCAGGCTTGCAGTCCTGCTCGTGGCATTCACGCTGCATAGCCTGGCTCCCCTCTTCCTCGTCTCACAGCTCTGCAGGCCTTCCTCTCTCTCCAGGGTCTGGGGTCACGCTGGCCTCTCTCACTTCCACACGTAAGTAGAAGGTCCAGGTCCTCAGAGCACACGTGTGCGTGTCCACTGCCCCATTCCTCTGCCCAGCGAGTCCCCTGTCCCCGCCTCCTCCTGGGTTTAGCACAGGTCCTCCCCCCAGGTAAGCACGCCTGTGCTCATCCCCGTCTCCAGGGCAGCCCTTGTCAGCGCTCTGCTCTCACCGCCGTCTGCCTGGGCCGCTCCTCTGCCCCGCCCCCGTTCTCACGGGCGGGGGCCGTCTCGTGCCCCAGCAGTGCCGGGTGCTCACATGTTTGTTGCTCACGTGTTTGTCAATAAATGAATGAATCAGCGGAGAAAGCAGGCAAGTATAGACAGCGTTGCCTAGGAGCAGCTTAGAATGTAGTCTGCACAATGCCAAGCCTTTCAAACGCTGAGCACCTTTTAATTGGTGAATTCAAGGGCAGGTCCAGAACGGAAGTTGGAAGTGGCCTGCTGCCTGCTGTAGAACAGCGAGGGCTGGGGCCCCGTGCACGGCACTGCGGATTCAAGTGGAGACTTGCGTCACGTGGGCTTGTCCTTGAGTTGACCTGAGGCGGCAGTTGTGCAGTTCACAACACTCCCCTTGTACAGCCTGCTAAGTGTCCCACTAGGCAGTGGAATTGGTCCTGTAGGCCCAAGTTCTGGTTCTGTTACTGGTGTGGTGTGACAGTCTGTTAGGAGAACAGCCTGATGCAGCCCTCACGCCTGGCACTGCCCGGGGAGGGCTCCGTGGCTCGGAAGATGGAGGGACACATATTAGGGGAGAGGGTGTAGGCAGCACAGAAGGTGAAGAGCCCAGGGCTGTGGAGTGGGGCTGCTGGGACCCGCGTGCCTGCTGAGGGCAGGGGAGCGGAAGCCGTGTCCCCAGGAGGGTGTTCAGGCATGGGTGGGAGGGGGTGTCATTTGGAGGACCCAGAGGCTGCCTTGGAGGGGAGTGACTTCAGAAAGGAGAATACAGAAGCAGAGGGAAGGTCTGCGCGTCTGTAGGTTTTGAAGTTCAGAATATCATGTACACAGTTCCTATCAAACCCCCCATTTCCTTAGAGTCATTCATTCAGCGAAGGGGCCTATGTTCTGCAGTGCAGTTCACAAGGAGCTGTGGGCCTTTGTTCCTTCACCTGCTATTCAGACCGTAAGATCCACGTTTGGGTCTTAAGTCTCCTACATCAGCTTTATACCACTGACTCTCCGTCTCCACTCATGAGCTCACTGTAGCCTGCGGAGGCTCATCCAGCCTGTCGTCCCTGGAGTTCATTCCAGGAGGCCTGGTGAAGGATGTTGGCCTCTGCTTTTGTCTTAGTTTGTCCCTTCCTTTAGAGGTTAAGGTCAGTTTAAAAATGTGTCACAGGAAAGCTGTCAGTGCCCTGCGCGGACTCCAGGCCGTACTTTTACCCCAAATTTGCTACGTATGGGCGGGCTACTTATGCTGATTTGCTTTTTGTTTTGTAATTTTTGCAAACGTATCTTTGTGGTCTCTGTCCTTCACGGGCTTTTGAGGGGAGGGAAGTGCTGTGCTGTGTAGTGCAGAGGGCTGCGCCTGGCACACAGCCTCCGCCCGCTTTCCCTGGTGGGCTGTAGCCCTGGGGCATTAGCGTCAGAGGCCATGACCTCTGAGCCGGCCTTCGAAAGATGCGTTCTCGCGGGAATTGTACAGAACACAGCACAGAGCACCCAGTTACCCCTAGACAGGAAGACCAGCTCAGAGCTGCTGCCCCAATACCTCAACGTTTTTGGTGAATAAACAGAAGTCCTTGTACTGCAGGCTGCCCGGGACAGCTAAATATGAGCACAGCTGACTTGGTGAGCATACTGGCTGAATTTTCCTGGCACCAAGGTTAACTGCTAGAAATCCTTACATTTTAAAACTGAAAGGTAAAACAGACTTTGAGCCTCAAACAGCTTGTGCATTTCTGTCTAAGCAGTGTTTAGGAAGAAGCCACTTTTCCCCAGATGCTGGCTCAATTTACTGCACGCTTCCCTGTGCGACTTAGCTCACATTTTCTTCCTTTAGTGCTTCGGACAACATCCCGAAAGCAGATGAGATCCGGACCCTGATCAAGGACGTGTGGGACACTCGCATAGCCAAGTTCCGGGTGTCTGCTGACAGCTTCGTGAGGCAGCAGGAGGCACACGCCAAGGTGCGCACGACGGGCGGGGGCTCAGGGGCTGACGCCCGAGCTGGCTTTCAGAAAACCATTGCTCACTGGTTCTTTATCCAGTAGATTTAACCTTTCTTGAAATCAAAAACTCAACCAGCTGTTTTCCCTCACGTTTAGCTGGATAACTTGACCCTGATGGAGATCAACACCAGTGGGGCTTTCCTCACACAAGCGCTCAACCACATGTACAAACTCCGCACAAACCTGCAGCCTTCGGACAGCGCCCAGTCTCAGGACTTCTAGGCAGGGACCGCTTGTCCAGGCCCGTGTCTGCCGGCAAGAGGCTCCCCAGGCGGCGTGAGCGTTCGGGACATGACAGAGATACTCACGTTTCTGGAACTCTAGACCACTTCTGAATCTACGAAAAAAAGTGCAGTGAAGGAAGGAATGGGTTTATAATCTGGTTGGAAAGCAACAGGCTTACGCTCAGTTGAGACATTCTGTAATTCCTTATCTGTGTCTGGGAGCCAGCTGCCTTTTATGGGGGAAGAAAAAGCACTGGCAGAACGGGAGCGTCCCCAGCAGAGCCCCAGTCTCCTGCACGGGACAGTCGTGTGCAGCTGAGTGTTCAGTGATGTCGGGTGTTGCTTTTAAGATAAGATACAGCAGGCCAGTGACGTGGCCTTTCTCTTGGGCTACATTCAGTCTCCCACAGAGACTGTTCACACCGTGCGGGACAGCCCTGAGCACTCGGCTGGTGACGGTGACCCGTGCTTCTCATTAAGCCCCAATGCACAATAAAGGTGGAATCACCCAGTTCTCTTTGGGTTTTTTCCTGCATCACTCCCGCATGAAGGGAGCAGGCTCAGTGGCTTAAGGATCTGACAGAGCAGACTGAGAGGGTTAGCAGACAGCATGCCCTTCTGACCCCCACTCTTGGGTGTCTCTTGTTTGCTTGGCTGCTTCTGGGAAAGGGCTAAAAGGTTGTTTATCAGCAAGAAAGTAGGGGAAATGAATTCCATGTGTGTGTAAGTGAAGCTGAAGATGCGCTGCCAGGGGAGAACGGGGCCTGTGCGGTGGTTCTTGGTGGACTGAGGGGACAGCCTGCTTGAGGCAGCCGTGGCTCAGGCCAGAGTCCTGATTTTCCCTGGGAGGAGAATCTTCAGCTGTAGCACCACTTGATTCCTTACAGAAAGTACTTTCCCTCAAGTCAGGGGCGGGGGCAATGACTGTCCAGTCCTGTAATGAGTGGGTTCAATCTCCAGCTGGTTCTCGAGGGTTTCTGAAGCGGGGGTATGTGTGTGATCATGTGACCAACTGGGCCCTGCTGGTGTTTTGACCCTTCAGCGTTTAAAACTCAAGTGACTTCAAGTTACCTGGGCGCTATTCGTCCATTCCAGGTGGGTCCCCAGATGTCCCTCTAAACAGCAGCTCGTGTTTAAACACTGAAGGAAGGGCCACACACAGAGGGACTATGACCCAGAACACTCGGTCTCCATAGTTTCATCCCTTCTCCTGAAACCAGGCTGAGGTCCAGTTGAATCTGTCTTCACACTTTACTTGTAAAGCTGTAGAATTGTTATTTTTTCCCCCTTACTATAACATAAAAAAGATTTTTCTCTTAACATGATTTAGGAAGATTTTATTTTCTGGATGTTGTCAGAAATTACAGCAATATATTCATAAATACCTAATTACTACATTCAACAAATAATATTACAATACAGTTAATTCAAACAAGTACACTTAGAACAGGTTTAATTTCACAGCATCTAAACTGCCCCCAGAGTGACCGAGGCACCGTTCCTCCTCCCCCGAGTCCTGGTTGGCTGTCCTGGCAGTTAGCAGCACCACGGGCTGGTAGCATGGGCCTCCTCAGCTCAGGCAGAGTTAAGGGGTCTAGTTCAGCACTGGATCGGAAGCTGGGGGACAGGCTACTGCAAGCAGTGACGTCGATAGCGTGGCTACTAGAAGAGTAGGGGGCTGCTGCTAAGTGGCTACTCTACACTGTAAGAGGAGCAACTTCCTGTGCTAGCCATCCCCATCTGGTGGTGGGTCCCCGGAACTGTCTACACTTTTAAACCGTGGCTCAGAGGGAAACGGGGTATGTGGCTTAGATTTAGAGATGGGGCAGCATCGCGAGCTACTCGATGGAATGCCACCCCACGCACAGACTCAGATTACCTGTTGTTATTCTTTGCTAGTTTGCTAAAGGGGGCTCCTTTTAATAGTCTTTGAATTTCCCTGAGGATATAATCTTTATTAGCACTTTGCATGCTGCCAATTGTTGCATTTCCTTTAGAATATAGACTAAACTATTGGTCATTTATGTGAGATAATAGATTATGATACTTTATGCCAGTTTGCCTGTTTCTATGAAACACTCATTTTCAAATGATCAAGTCGTGCAGTGCCAAGTGTGGGAGGGAAACTCTAGTTACTACTGATCTGATTAAATGCACAGAGCCACACGACTCAGCTTTGGCAGGTACCCCTCAAATTTAGCAAAACTCCGTCAGGTCACAAAAATGCTGACACAAAAGTTCCAGAATCACTTCGAGAGAAAATTTGCTATATTTCTGAACTTTGTCTTTCAAAAAACTCAATGTGAAATAGCTGAACAAAAAGCTTTAGGGATTCCATATTTGTCAGCTTTTAAGCCTAAACTGAAAAAAGACTGATGCTACTCACTGTTCTTTTGGAAGAAGAGTTTTCAGGTTATAAACTGTTCAGTGGGGGGCATGATTGGGTATGCTGTCTCCCAGAGAGGCGCACTTCTGTTTTCACAAGACCCTCTGTTACCTTTTTCTTTCTTCATGTTGCCTTACTGGTCTGTATTTATATTCTGATTGTCATATTACTTGTTGAGCCCTAGGATATTCGGAGATCCTCACAGGTAGGTGGGGGAGGGGGTGCCACTCGGAAGGGGAAAGCTGTTAATACCCGCTCAGGGACAGAGCTGCCACCCCTGGTCAGCTGTCCTTTAACCTGTGTGCCACGAACTCCTCCCCAACCAACACACGGCAGCCAAGGGCGCCCCCCGCCAGGTGGTGAGGGGTCGGGGCTGTGCTTTTCCCATCAGGTCTGTTCTTCCCTTTGCTTCTAGCCAAGGCCCTTTACCAGCGCCCAGGAGCAAAGGCATCCAGACGTTTTCTATGATGGAGGAGGATGACTGGTGGGAAGTGCCAAGATGTAAGCCTTAGGCCTTCAGAACAGCAAGCAGGTTCTAAACAGAGAAATTCAGTGATGTTTTGCCCTGCCTCTTGGCAGTGAGGCTCCCTCTAAATACCTGTCCCCACCTGTGGCACGTGGTGCTCTCCGTGTCTCTGCTGGGAAGAGGCCCCCAGAACAGCTCTCAGTTCTCAAGTCATTTCTGTAGAGAGGAAAGCACTTGCTGACTGCTGATAATACTGGCGGCACTTTTTGTCTGAGTTTGCTAATAACTGGAAGATTGTTGGCAGGCATACAAAGCAAACTGCGTGGGAACAGATAAAGTGACACAGTGCCATCTGCCAGCAAGCTGTTCTGCACAGCTAAGGTCTGGGCTGAGGGCGTGGCCACTGGTCACAGCGCCTGGCCTTCCTGAAGGTCAGCCAGCCCGTCCCCAGGCCGGGGCGGAGGGGCGCACGTGGCCTGACGTGTGGTCCCCTCCCCTCCCCCAGGCACACCGACCACGGGCTGCCTTGGCCTCCGGTTTAGGCCCACTGGGGCAAGAGCTGCCTTTCTGATCTAGACGCAACCCAGCCTGAACCAGCAGCAACTGCGGCAAGGAGGGTGGGCTCCCTCGGCCCCGCGCTTCGCCCTGATACGATTATCCCCGTTTCCAGAGGCTCCTGCGCTCATCACAGTGAGCCCACGAGGAGAGGTTCTGGCGCACGTAGCTCACCCTGCCTTTAGGCTGTTTGGAAGCTCTGCATCTAAACCAGGCCCCTCCTCCTGCTCAGACTGCTGTAGACACCTTGGCACCGTCACAGAAACTGCGCCCACCTCAAAGGTTCTCCTCACGGAGTGCGCGTGTGAAGCTGCACGCACACGCCTGCCTGGTTCCCGCTGGAGACCAGCAGCGCTCGCAGGCTGGGGCAGCCGGGGAGGGCCCGGCGAGAGGGAAGAGGAACCATGGCTTTCCACATCACTCTCTGGTGCAACTCAAAAATGAAGTGCTCGTGTAGGCGCCAGTGGTAAGCTCTTTTTACTTTTCTTCTTCTTTAATTTTTAAAAACACGTCAATAACGTCCTGACCAGCAGCAGTACAAACACTAAAAGCAAGGCTTGGTTTTTTTTTTTTGCCCAGAAAAACAAAACAAAAACAAAACCCCCAAACAGGAAAACAAACAACAAAAAATCCCCCCAAACCACATATTAAAAATGGCAGGCTTTTTATAACAATAATTAAAGTAATAAAAACATACAAAACTTTGTTTTTTAATATATATACACAGTACAAGGCTGAAGCACCTTTGACTTTTCTCTCAAAATTGACATTTGTATGAAAACACCCCCGCCCCCCCGCAGTAACAATCGGGTGGGTGTGGATCAATGTACACATGGAGCTCTGGACACTTTCCCCCATGAAGGAATAACAGGTACCTTCAGTCTGGCGATTCACTTTAGGTAAGAGCTTTTCCGGGGAAAAGCCTTTGGGTGAGGCTTCGGTTCTGTTGCTTTGTGTGCTCCTAGGACCTGTTGCTTTCAGGAAAATTTTGCAGGAAAAATAACTGAAACAAATAAGCCCTTTACTTAGAATGCACCCCACCTTCCTTCTGCTGGAGCAGGTCTCAATCCCGGGGAGGAGTGAGACCAGCCACCCCACGGCCAGAGCAGCCCGGGTTCCTGAGGCCAAAGGACCTGGCGACACGAGACGCACACCGACGGTCCGTGCCACTCACGCGCCCTGGGGCTGGGAAACAGTCAGAGCTTAGTGTTGGTGACGGAGCCTTCATCTCGAGACTAAAAAATGACAACGCTGGAAAGGGTAAAACCGCCTTTAAAAAGGAAAAAACTATGGGCATCTTACACGGGTTGCTTGCCGAATGACAAAGGTGATTCAACTGCATTGAAGTCAAGGCGAGTTCGTTCTTTTTTTCTGGAGCCTGGAATCCTTTGCTTCATGCATGGCACATTCTCTTTTTTTTTTTTTTAAGCGTCAAACCTCCCAGTGAAAAATATTAAATATTCAAGGTAATAAAATAGATAATATTTCTATACTATAGGTTCGGCCTAGTGCAAGGGAAACCGTCACCTCGGGTAACCCTTGAAGTAGCCTCTAGGCCAATGCATTGCAGGCAACGCAAGGCACTTCCGTAAGTGGTCCAGTTCCGCCTGGAGCCGCTCCCGTTCTGAAACGATCTTCTGTTTCTGGCTCCTCAGCTCCTGGAGAGAGATTCGTGTCAGACCCGCAGTTGACACAGTAAGGAAGGCTGTGGGATGCGCTCTAACTGCCCCCAGTATCTCCCAGCGGCAGCGTCTGCTGCTCTCGCAGCTTCAGCCCCGTCACTGTCAAGCTTCTGCCACTTCAGGAGTGGCCAAGATGTTCAAGCCCCAAACAGGACAGCACCCATCCCGTGGGCGGGAGGAGGCCGGCAGGGCTCTCACTGTCACGGCTGTGTGTAGGGGGTCCATCCTGTCCTTCCCGCGGGTGGGAGGAAGCCGGCGGAGTTCTCGCTGTCACGGCTGTGTGTATGGGGGTCCATCCCATCCCAAGAGCTCTCCCCTCTCCCTCCATTCTCCTGAGCACGTCACGGGGGGAGACTGACATGGGCAGTGCACCAGCCCCCACCCTTCCAGATCCATGTTCTGCAAACAGATGACACTCCCTCCTCAGGTGATTCCTGAATTTACCCCCTATCTCTCAAGAGCACAACTTCCCTTTAAAACTTGTCTGTATGGGTGCTCCTGAACCCAGACTCGAAAGGCTGAACGGGAATAACCACTGTGGAGTCAAGAAAGCCCCCCGGAGCCAGTCTGATCCCTGAGACTCACCGCCATGCTGTGGGAGAGCTGCTCGGCCGTGAGGCTGAGGCTGTAGTGCTGCGCCTCCAGCCGCCTGCACTGCGCCTGCAGCACCTGCCGCTCCAGATCTTGCTCTGAAAAGACAAGCCGGTGTGACGTCTCCTGTGCGCAGGGCCCAGGGCCCGGCACGCGGCCGCCTCTCTCCAGAGCAGCTGGCCGAAGCTCTCCCCTTTGGACCACATGGCTCCCTGCCCTGTCGATTGAGCTGGCGACTAGATGTCACTAAAGTGACCCAGCCCAGTGGAGTAAAGACCAAGGACGCAGCGTCCAAGGGCAATGTAAGGGGTGCAGCTTAGGGAATAGTAACAACTTACAGCCTTAATTTGCATTTTTCAAGAAAGATAAAAGGGTTAGACACGAAAACTTTTAAGCTGTTAGAAATTTATAGTTTTAACAAGTAAAGTAAAACCTCTGCCTTTCCGAAAAATACTGAGCTTCAAATCTTCAAGGATAAATCTCTGTTTTAACAGTCTCTTCAATAAGTGGTGCTGAGAAAACTAGACAACTGTATATAATAATGAAGCAGAACACTAACACCATATGCAGAGGTACATTCAGAATGGACTGAAGACCTAAATGTGAAGCTGGTTATTATAAAAACCCTTAGAGAAAAACATGGGCAGGAGAATCTTTGACATAAATTGCAACAAGCTCTTTTGATCCACCTCCTAAAATAATGAAAACAAACACAAACGGTGGGCCCAAATTAAACTTCAAGGCTTTTGCAGCAAAGGAAACCATAAAACAAAAAGATAACCCACCATACAGGAGAACGTATTTATAAAAGATGCAACCAATAAGGAATTTAATCTCCAAAATATGCAAACAGCTCATGTAGCTCAATATTTTAAAAAAAAAACAACCTAATCAAAAAATGGGTGAAGATTCCGCCCCCCGCCTCCCACCTTATTTTTCTTAATGAATCTTGGGTTCCCTGACCAGGGATTGAACCCACACTTTCCTCACTGGAAAGTGGATTCTTAAGCACTGGACCACCACCTCACCATCTGGGTGAGCATCTAGATAGCTATTTTTCCAAAGAAGACATAAAGATGGCTGAAAAGATGCTCAACATCACTAATTATCAGAGATGAAAATCAAAACCACCACCTCACCCCATTCAGAATGACCATCATCAAAAAACCTTCAGTAAATGCTGGAGAGGGTATGGAAAAAAGGAACCTTCCTACTCGTGGGTGGGAATATAAACTGCTGCAGCCACTATGAAGAGGACTATGGAGGTTCCTTTAAAAACTAAAGAGACCTACCATACGATTCAGCAATGCCAACCCTGGGGGCTATATATCTGGAGAAAACAATAATTTGAATAGATACCTGCAATCTTATGTTCACAGCAGCACTTTAAACAGCCAAAACATGGAGGCAACCTAAATGTCCATCAACAGAGGAATGGATAAAGAAGATGTGGAACATATGTACAGTGGAATACTACTCAGCCACAGGAAAAATGAAATGCCATTCACAGCGACATGGATAGACCCACAGATGGTCATACCGAGTGAAGTAAGCTAGAGAAAAACACGTATCACAAATATGATTCCACATATATGCGGAATCTAAAAAAAAATGGTACCTATGAAGTTATTTACAACACAGAAATAAAGTCAGAGATGCAGAGAACAGCCTTCTGATTATGGGGGTGGGGGATAAATTAGGAGATTGGTTTTAACACAGAGAACTCTGCTCAAAATTCTAATGGCCGATATGGGAAAAGAACGTAAGAAAGGGTGGATGTGTGTTTAACAGACTGATTTTGCTGTATACCTGGAACTAACAAATAACTATACATACTTCAATAAAAAAAATATAGGCATTGATACTCTTTGTTATGGCTGCTGCTGCTAAGTCGCTTCAGTCGTGTCCGACTCTGTGCGACCCCATAGACGACATCCCACCAGGCTCCCCCGTCCCCGGGATTCTCCAGGCAAGAACACTGGAGTGGGTTGCCATTTCCTTCTCCAGTGCATGAAAGGGAAAAGTGAAAGTGAAGTCGCTCAGTCGTGTCCGACTCTTCGCGACCCCATGGTCTGCAGCCCACCAGGCTCCTCCATCCATGGGGTTTTCCAGGCAAGAATACTGGAGTGGGGTGCCAATGCCTTCTCCATTGTTATGGCTATGAGGGCATTCTTTTTGATTGTATTGAATACTTAGCTGGTTTTACGATGCTTATTTCAAAATATCCGAAATGATCGTGATATTCATGATAAAAACTTCTCTACTGTATGGTAATAAGTAGAATCTGGAAGTGGTGACGGCCAGGGTTCTGACGTTCTGGAGGCCGACAAGGGCTGGCCTCCTGTGCTGAGTGCTGTGCCAGGAGGATCGGAGCCTGTGGGCATGTTCTGAGACACACAGCCCGCAAGGTGTGCCAGAGGGAGACCTGGGCTCGGCTGGGTGAAACACTGCCTTTTCTAAACAGGGCGAGGACGGACAGAATGTTCAGAAGTGCAACAGGACTCAGCAGGCAAGCAGGCCTAGGTCCACGCTGTCACGCCGGGTGGGGCAGGCGCTCTGTGCCTAGGTTCCTCAGGGAGGACGTCTGTCCCTGAGGGATAGCTATTGCAAGCTAGCCCGGGCACCCCAGAAGCCCGAGGAGCGGTTCTGAGGCTCCTGTCTGCCTGTGGCCCAGGAGCCCGGGGTCTTGTCACTCCAACAGTCCCCAGCCTGGCGATGGAGACCGGCACCCATCGTGAGCCCGCGGAGCCTCCTGGCACACCCTCCCCGGCCCTCCGTACCTTCCACGTGTTCCTGGTAAGCTTCCAAAATGGCCTCGATCCCCTGCCACTTGCGCCTGGGCGGGTCCTCGTCGTCGTCCTCTCCATCGTCCTCCTCCTCCGAGTCCGGGTCCATCTCCTGCGCCAGGGGGCCCTTCCTGCTGGCGGGGGGCTCCTGCTGCCCGTTGTGCTGGGGCGGAGGAAGGCGGCTGGAGGACTGCAACTCGGGGAGGTTGTAGTGGACGGATGCGTCAACCTTGTGGTTCTGCTCCGCCGACAGCACAGCTGCGCTTCCTGAGGAGAGAGACGGCTGTCACAGGGCCCCCGGGGCGGTCACAGGGCCCCCCGGGACACGCCCCGGGGGCAGGCAACGCCGTCAACAGGTCCCGGCAGACATGACGGAGCGGCGCGAGGCCTCTACCCTTCGGAGACCAGAGGCGGCTCCATCAGAAAGGCTGGAGCGTGCCGCCGCAATGGCGGCAGAGCTGGGTCCAGGTCACCATGCTGTGCCGACGCGCTCAGCTGGGTTAGGCTATGAGCCGCGCTGCACTGGTCTGTAAAGCGTCTGCACCCTCCCCCAGGACACACAGGCGCTCCAGTCCCGGAGCACACCCCGTGCTACCAAGAGTCTGAGCAGGCTGGGCCTGTCTAGACCGGGTCTGCTCCGCCTCCCGGTGCGGACAGCAGCCTTGGGCAGTCAGTGGACCCGTAAGGCCCAAAGTGGCAGGGGCTGGATGATGCTCAAGTCCTGAGGAAACAGGCAAGTGTAAAGTCAGGGAAGGGGTGAGATCAGGCAGGAAAAGTTAAGTCCATAAGCTTGCCGGAAAACCTCTGTGGGTGTGTCTTAGAGGGAGCACGGGGGTTTAATCTAGCCAAAACATTTCCCCTCTTGAAAAATATGACTCCTAACTCACAACAAAACATCCAACAGAGGACAGTTTTGTTTTGCCCTTTTTTTAAAATCCACATCAAAACCACTACCCTTCGCTTTTTCATTTCATCCCTGCTGACAGCATTATTTTACCTGAAGGATACTGACACTGTCAGACCTGTTTATCTAAAAATGCTTCTCTGTCTATTCAGTTTTTTTTAGGAGGAAAATTTTTAAAATTGTTTTGGCAAAATAATGTGAAAATAATCATATAATTTTCTCTGGGCTGTTGCTCCCTGAGCATTCTTTTCTAGTCAGTTTCAACCTTTGATTCAGTGGGAATCAAACGTACTGACCCCTGTACTCTGAACTGTAGTGACTCCCACACGGAGATGTCCAAGGGGCATCTCGACTCCGGGGGCTCAGGCACAGACCAGAGCAACCAGCATGTCCCACCAAGTGCCGCTGGGTCTGGTGCTCAAGCGACAGTGGTGCTCCCAGGTGAGTCTGCGGGCAGGCTGGGAGATCCGTGCACCGTGAAAGGCGTGGATCCTATTTTTGCTGAAAAGGCTCCTCCCTTGTCATTACTTTTTTTTTTTTTTACAAAAAAGTCAAATGACTTCTGCTGGGAGGCAGAGCCTGCCTCTAACACCAGGTGCCGTGGCCCCAGTCCTAGCGGCCTCCTTACCTTTGTGCTTCTGCAAGGCCTTCTGGGTGGACTGCAGGACGGACTCGTGGAACTGGTGCGCAAACTCTTCTGCCACAAAGGGCTCCCACGGCTTGCTCTTTCCGTTGATGCTGTGCGACAGCGGCACGGGGATGTCCTTGGGTGCAGGGCCCCGGACGTAGTGGAGCATGCTCAGGCTCTTCTTGCCCCCGGGGGCCTCACTCGGCCTGGCCTTCTCACCGCTGGCGGGGGCTGGCTCCTGGATGCGCTCCGGAGGCCGGAGCTGTTCCAGCCTCCCAGGCTCCGTGGCCTTCGGGACGTCAGACAAGGAGGCGGCAATGCCCACAGGCTTCTCCGTGTCCAGGGAGGCTTGCTGCGTGGTGGGTTCTTAAGAGACAGAAAGCGAGGAACATGGTCAGACCTACATGTGAACAGGCTGACCCTGATCTCTAACCTAGGACAGAGGACCCGGACTCCGGAGCCATTTAATTAAAGGTCAGCGTGCAATGTTTGGTCTGAGACGGGGTGTGTTTAAGCAGCAAGGCCATCCTTGAAAGGTGCCCCAGGAAGGCGTCTGGGAAGAAGAAGAATGTGAAGGAAGGAGCAAGTCACTTCTAGTCATCCGAGAGCCAGGAAGTTACACAGCCGGATCCAGAGAGAAAGACTGAATTAGGAGCCAAGAACAGGGCCGGACCACCACCATTTCCTGCTTCGTCGGCAGGACAGCAGAGTCAGAGCCGTGAGAGACAGAGAGACAGAGAGAGAAAGCTGGTATCACAGGGCCTGTGAGACACACGCCAGGAGCACACAGCCCAAGCGGCAAGTGCTGAAACTGAAACCCGGGCCACGGTGGGGGGAACAGACGGCGGCCCAGCCACACCCGCCACCAGGCTGAGTCCGCTGGAGGAGCCAGGACCCCCACACCCCTGAAAGCGTGACTGCTGACACCGTGCTCTGCTGAGATCTTCCCACGCGCAGGAAGCTTGAGAGAGAGAAGGGAGAGGAAGAAAGAAGCCCGCCGTGTCCGGGAGGAAGATGACCTGGGGTGGTCGGTGGCCTGCGGCCCTGGGCACCCCCGGGACAGTCCCGGGGGTGGCGGATGGGGCTGGCCTTACCGCTCAGGGACACGGCAGGACTGTCCCTCGGAGAGGTCCTGAGCGGGTCTGCCACCGCAGCGGACAGCGCCTTCTGCTTCATGGCCTGGAGCAGCTCAACAAGCCTCTCTTTGTCTGTGAGAAAAGCAGCCCGAGATTACCGGTGGGGATCGCACCACTCCTGAGCAGGCAGAGGAGCAGGAGTGTGGCTCAGGCCGCGGCCGGCAGGCGTGAGTCCTTCGGAATGAGACACGAAGCCGCAGGCACAGGCTGGCTTTAGAGGAAGAATGTTCACTTTAGAGCCTGGACTCCTCACTGTCGCCACCTGACGGTTCAGGTGTTCCAAGAACAACGGTGCGCGCGTGTGGCGAGTCACAGGTACCTGCAAGCCTCTGTGGGTGAGTTCTCATTTTTAAATAGTTGGCCCCAACACAGGAAGCAACCCCGGAAGCCACACCGCGCCTCGGGGCGGGCAGGCTCTCTCCTGGGGCGGTCCACTCCCCGCTGCTCCGGCCGCAAGCGTGGCTCCCATGACAGCTGCCACCAGGGAAGAGGGACACACACACCCCCCCTGTGACCCCGCAGTTCAGGGGCCCCTTGCCGAACTTCCTTAGGACTTGAGTCAGGCCAAGAGATGCGCTTCTCAAAACCCATCACGTTCCCAGGGACGTGTCCTGGTCCCATCACTGCCTCTTTAAGGGAGAGCAGGAATCCACATCCACCGGATCGGCCCAGAATGAACGAAATGAGTGAAAGCAACTAAAATGACCGATAAGCACTCTTGCTTTCCTCTGACTTCCTTCCAGAAAGAGGTGACCAGGCCTCAGCAAGGGGGGACAGTGTGGGCGTGCGGCCCAGAAAGGTCAAGTTTTCCCCTGCTGCTGAGCAAGGACAAGGTGCAGACCAAGGAAGGGGGTGCCCCAGAAGGCGAGTTCAGATTCCAGCCCAGTCAGCCCCTCGTGGCCAGACCGGTCCGGAAGGGCGAGCTGTCCACACACGGTGGGTGTTGGCCCGGCCCTGCCCTGTGGCTGCGGACCACCCACACCTCCTGCCATCAGAACGTGAAACGGCAGCCACGTGAGCCGCCCGCGAAGCGGAGACCCAGCGACCACAGGCACCGGAAGACCTGGCCGGGGACAAGAGCGGGTGGGAGTCCACGGCTGATTACACAGGACACCAGCCACCTTCAGTTTCACGGGACGACACAAGAGAAAACACGCTCTGGAGGGGCTGTGTGAGTTCCCGACGGAGAGGGGCGTGGTGGCGAAGAGACGGGGGACGAGTCCGTGAGAGCCGAGGGGCGGCTTCAACCCCAAGAGCCCATGGCCCCGCTGCTTCCTCAGAGACCCCCAGCCGCCCCGGTGAGCCCGCCCCGAGGCCCGGCCCGGCCCCACCCCACCTCACCTTTCCTCTTCTCGGCGCTGATGTGGGTCAGGTTGAAGATGGTCAGGAACTTTTTCTTCTCCTCGAAGTTGGGGCTGCTGTTCATGTCGTCAGGGCTGTAGCGGGTGGACAGCGCTAGTCTGGGCGAAGGCGTCTGCCGCTTGCTCCGTGCCGTGGGGGGCGACGGGCTGCGCTCTCTCAGCATCCGCCGGCGCTTCCTCCGCTTCTGGGTCAGCAAGTCCTCCTTCTGCTGTTGGGTGGTCAAGCCAAAAAGTTGCAAAAACTCTAGCTTCTAGATTGGGAAAGAAAACAAATGAGGTTGAAACCATGGGCAGAGGCTCCCGCTGACCCCGGGGCCTCCTGGGCCTCGAAGGCTGCGCTGTGGACACTCCGGGCTGGCCCGGGGAGGGGGAAGAGGGCGCCCGGAAGGCGTCCCAGCCGGCGCGGGGAAGCCGAGAGGGGGTGCCCGCAGCCCAGCCCAGGGCCCGACAGCGGCGAGACCACAGATACCTCGGAGGACGTGTCCAGTTTGAGGGGCGGCTGCTCGGCCACGCAGCGGAGGTGGGCCCTGACCTCCTCTTCGTCGCTCTCGTCGTAGGAGTCATCCAGGTCGTAGTAGTATCCTGGAGGCAGGAAAGGAGCTCTTCAGCCAGGCAAGGGAGCTCGCCTCTCCAGGGGATGCACACGGGGCACCCCTCAGACCCGAGAGCCCACCTGCAGGCCAGGCCCCGCTGCCCCTGGCCACCCCCAACCCTGGGCCCTGCGTCCGTTAACCCCCTAGCCCCAGGCCTCTCAGGGCTGGCGGTGGGGGCAGGAGGTGGGCACCAGGGCTGACAGAGCCCCAGCAGGGGACTGTCCTTCACGCTGGCCCGGGGACAGGGCAGCCTAGGTCTTTCTGCACGTCCACTCCCCTCCTGCTCAGGAGGGCCAGGGCACTCGGGCCCCCCCGTCCGCGGGAAGGCACAGTCCCATGCAGAACAGCAGAGCCCGAGGGCCCAGGGCCGACCCCGCCGCCTCACAGGTGAGTGGAGGGACGGCCCTTCTGGGACCAAACACGCGCTCCTCATGTGGCCTCGGGCCACGCTTCTGGCTGCGAGGCTGGGCTCGGCACTTAGCAGAAGGAGCTGGGCTGGGACCCCTGGTCCCGCCTGGCTGTTGAGAGGCTGTGCGGGTGGGAGGTGCCACGCTTGCCCTGGGCCTGCTCTCCTGTTCTCTGTGGCTTTCCGGGGAACCCCAGGGCGCTGCTGGCTGAGTCCCACGCCACTTGGCGCAGGAGCGAGGAAGGGAGACCAGACCTTTCTCCTGGGCCTCCCGCCGCCGGCGCTCCTCCAGGTCCAGCTTGCTGACCAGCCTCCGGCGCTGTTGCAGGAACTCGTCGTAGACGTAGGCAGGGTCGGGGCCCCTAGGCGGCGGGGGCCGGTAGGGCGAGCCTGGCTTCAGAGGTCCGGGGGGCTCCCCAAAGGCGGCCGGCGGGGCGAGTGAGGCCCGGGGCTGGCCCAAGACAGTCGGGGCGGCCGGCTCGAGCTCCGCCAGGAAGGGCCCGGGCCCCGGGGGAAGGCCTGCGGCTCCAGGGCCCCCGGCTCCCGGGGCGGCGGCGGCGGGTACTTGTCCAGGGGGGTGGCCTCGCGCTTGCGGGGCCCCTCCTCTGCCTTCTCCGGGCAGTAGACCCTCTCCACCTTCACCAGTGGGACGGCAGCCGGGCGGCTGGGCTCGAATGGGGCGGGGTGGCCGTGCGGTGGGTGGCCCTCGGGGGCGCGCCGCGGCTCCAGCGAGCTGTCCATCAGGGACACAGGGTTCCAGAGGGCCGTGGGCATCGAGTGGTGCTGGGGCTTGGGTGAGATGAGCGGCGGGGGCCCGCCAAAGTGCTGCGGGGGCTCACGGCTGCCCGGCTCGTGGCGGTTCGGTCCCGGCCTAGGGGGATGGGGGCAGGAGCAGCTGTCAGCCAAGGGCCCGGGCTGGGAGCCCCCAGCCAGTACTGGGGTGGGGGTGAGAAGGTCTCCTGCAGGCCCCCTCTCCAGGGCTGGAGGGAGAACGTGCCTTTCACCCTGGAGCCAAGGGACCCACATCCTCCGCAGGCTGATGCAGACCAGGTTCCCGGAGGACCCAAGGCGTGCCACCCGTGGGAGATGGTGGGGGTGGGCCGACCTCTTCTCCCCGCACTGTGCTCACAGACGGCGGCATGAGACCAGCCTGAGGGGTCTGCCCAGCAGAGTGGACTGGGGGATACCCTCCGAGGAGACCCTCATGGCCAGCTACTCCCCATTGGTGGTCCCCGTCAGGACCGAAGCAACCCCACATGCCCGGGGAGCAGCATCTACACCCAGAGGGTCTCTGAGGACCAGACCGGGGCCTGTCCCGAGAGCCAGGTCACCAGCAGAGCACACGACCCTCCCACTGGCCTCAGACCAGCAGCTCTGCCTCAAGGCTGAACCAAGTGCCTCTCTCCCTGGTGCATTTAAAACAAAATTCAAATTCAACCTTCAGAAGACTACATGGCTGCTGTTTTTGCCAAAGTTTACCTACAATTTTTTAAGGGAAGCCCCATGCTGCCAAGGTGACCGAGGGCAGGATCTGAGGGGACTGGAGGGGAAAGAGCAGAGGCCACAGCAGGCACACGAGGCAGGTGCCCAGGGCTCCTCCTGCCTGAGGAAGGGGCCGGCTCACCACAGCCCCTGAGGCTCCTGCACTGCTGCTGGGCAAATACCAAAGGGGACCAGCTGCATCAAAAAGCTGTGAGTCTCTAAGTAAACGGCAAAGGCATAAAACCTGGTACCAGAATAAATAACTTCCTGCACTGGAGCCAAGCACAGACTGGTTTTCTAGCTCTGATCACAGGGCCCCAAAGGAACGTCACGCTGCCATGGGGACCACCTGGCCAGGGGTCAGAGGCCACACCTGCTGGGGCAGCAGCCCACAGGCCCTGACAGCTGCACTGGGATCCTGGGGCCCCAGGCCGAGGGAGGCAGCGTGCCCTGGACTCATCAGGAGATGGTGGACGTGTACCACCGGCTCGCCCGGTTCCTTACGGGGTCACGGGAGCAGAGGGCAGCTCAGAAGTAGAGGAGACAGCCCTTGTGTGGCCCCAAGTGGGCCTAGAGCAGCAGAGGGACCACGTGCAGCAGACGGTCCAGCCTGGCCGAGCAGCACGGAGACCCAGCCAGGGGCCCCAGCATGGTTCACTCCTGGCCACACCCAGCTAGCCGGGTGAATCCACCCCGGGCACCCTTACCAGTGGATGCCGAGGCAGGGGCTTGGATGGGTCAGCCACGCCCAGGATATAGAAACCCACTGGCCAGCAGAAGCTGGGACAAAGAGGGAGGGAGCCAAATGGACACTCACACCTCCATCCCAGACACCTCGAGTATTTCTCATCCTGAGAAGGCGGCACCATGGACGCCGAGGGCTGGGAAGAAGCTCAGAAGCCCTCCTGCCTGAACTCTGTGCACAGCAGAGGAGATGGGGGCAGGGCCCAGCGTCCCCCAGGCTTAGTCCCGTTCCTGCCACCAACTCTGGCTGAGGGTCTCCACCTGGGCCTTCGGAAGGAGCCCTGGAGGGATGGTGGGGTGGGGTGGGGGGGACACGGGGTGACAGCCAGATCAGCAGGCAGGGGCAGCGAGGCCCCGGGTCAGCTCTGAGAAGGGGCCCAGCTCACAAGGTGAGTGTCGGCAGCCAGGGTCCCAGAGACAGGTTCAAAAGCCTCTCGGAAAAAATTTTTTTTACAACAGGGCAGGAAAAAATGGGTTATTTTAATTATAAAAGCAATAAAATTAACTTTTTGTATGATTAAAAATCAAAGGGAGTCCCCTTCTCATTCCAGTTTGGACAGAGAGAGATGCTAGCACAGAGATTAATATCCATGGAAGCTTCTCGGTCGCCCCTCTCAGGCACCAAGCCTGCCCAGAGGGGCTGGGCCGGCTGTGAACACAGTTCCTGGCGGATACAGTTCTTGGCGGATGACGCCCCTGAAGCGAGCAGCTTCCTCCTCCCCTGTCTCCCTCCTCTCGGCCCAGACGGGGGTCTTAGAAGGTGACACGGAACCCAAGTAACAGCGCTCCACAGGCAGCTAGACCAAGGCACTCGCTAAACGCAGGCTCCGCCCCGCTCCCCCCACCCATCCTGGGCCCCGGCCCGCCCCCAGGGCCCACCTGGCGCTCTCCGGCCGGTGCTCCGGGTCCGCGGGTGCTGGCGGCCGGCCCAGGTCCAGCTGCTGCTCCAGCACCTGCTGCCGGAACTCGGACACCTGTGACTGGCGGTCCTCCTTCTCCTGCCTCAGGCGCCGCTGCCGCGCCAGCCACTTCTCCTCCTCGTTGGTGCGCTGCAGGAGCAGGGCTGTGGCCGCGCTGCTGCCCGGCAGCGAGAAGAGCCCGTGGCCGGCGAGGAGGCCGGGCGCCGCGTGGGGCGGGGCGGCCGCCGGGTGCAGGGGGTGCTGCACGGGCTTGGGCACCTGTAGGCCCGCGTCCTTCAACTTCTCTGTGGGCAAGAGAGGCCGTCAGGGCGGGGCGGGGTCCTAGCGCCTGGCTCAGCCCCGCCCCCTCAGAGAAGGGCGCCCCCTTTCCGTGGGGCCGGGCAGGACACGGCTGCTCCCCGGGGGTCCCTCCTGTCTGACGCAGCAGAGCGGACCTGAGCCAGTGGTTAGACAACCGTGCAGACTAAGGTTGTACGTAAATATAGTGAGATTAAAGTATGTTAAGAATGAAAGTTAGGCTGCTGTGCAAATTCACTGTTTTAGTAAAATAAAGTACACTAAAAACTAAGGCTAAATACTCCAAGCTATCATCTCTAAAAATTTGGTTGTGCTATGGCGCACAATCTAAGTACAGTACACAATCTCAGTTATCTACCGGCCTTCACACCAAGTCTGAATCCTGCCAGTGGACGTCCCTGTTCTCGGCTCCCGGTCCGGGGCCGTCCCCTGCCCCCATCCCCGCCCACCAGGCTTGATCACACGGCGTGTGGCTGCCCTGGGGCCCGCCCCTCCCCGGGTACCTGCGCGGGTCGGGGTGAGCTGCTCCGAGGGCTTGGCCCGCTCCTCAGCGGCGTGGCTCCGCAGCGCATGCAGCTCGGCCACGGGCAGGAAGGCCGGCTCCAGCGCCTTGGCGGCCAGCAGCTCCTTCTCGCGGGCGCGCTGCTCCCGCTGGCGCTCCAGCTCCCGCTCCTTCTCGCGCTCCAGCTCCTTTTCGCGCTCGCGCTCCTTCTCGCGTTCACGCTCCCGCTCCTTCTCGCGCTCGCGGTCAGCCTCCCGCTCGCGCTCGCGCTCCCTCTCCCGCCTCAGCTCCTCGTCCACCTGCAGCCTGGAGGTAAGGACGGGGATGTGACCTCCGTAGCGGGAAGAACCCCCAGGAGCGAGGCGCTCACACGTGAGCCCGGGGTTCTCCCCCTCCCAATGGGAAGGGGCCAGGGGCCAGGTTGTTTTTGCTAATGCGCCAAGAAAAAACTCAGCGTCCACTGGAGACCGAAAGCGGTGGACAGAGACTCTCCAGGCGCCCGGAAGGCTCCCGGCCATGGCCGGCGATTGTGAGGACGCGACCTCCAGACAGTGGCAGGGAGCTCCCGGCAGCGCCCCTTCTGCAGGCAAGCGGGCGGAGGACAGGGGTGGCCCGTCCAAGCACAGCTGGCCTAGCTGGGCTCCGGGACGGGGCTGCCTTACCTCTCGGCACTGAGGCTGGACATCCGCTCCGAGTGCAGCGCCGCCAGGGACGAGTGGGAGAGCTCGGGCGGGTAGCGGACGCCGGAGAGGTGGAGGTGCATGGCCGACGGGTGCAGCGGGGGCAGGGAGCCAGGGGCAGGGATGGGGTAGAAGGGGGACCGCAGGGCTGACAGGCAGTAGGAGTCATCCATCCTGTAGGGGGCAGAGGGGGCCGGTGAGCAGCTAACGTGGAGAGGAAGGCAGGACCCAGCCCCCCGCCAGGCACAGGTACTGATGCGGGAGCGGCGGACAGGGCCTCCACAAAGGTCCCGCAGAGAGCCCCCTTCCACAGCCAGCCCCAAAGCCCTGCACTCCCAGAGGCCACAAGGCCCCGCCGGCCACCCCTCAGCTCAGCCGGGCCAGGCCCAGTGTGGCCCCTCCAGGTCTGACCGTCTGACCCGGGAAGCTCCTACACAGAGTGGAAGCACAGCACCGGCTGCTCAGGGTACTAACAGTCACGCGTGCCCGGGGAACCCTTGGTGGAGGCGGGGGACAGGGAGGCCAGACGGCGCGAGGAGAGTCTCCCTCCAGGAGCAAGCTCTGGACGGCTCATCCAGAGGCTGGGGGAGCGGCCCGCCCCACGGTCCCCGCCTCAGGGAATCTGGTCTCAGACCAGGGTCTACCCGCGGGCGGCTGGGGATGTCGGACGCCTCACCTGAAGGCTGGGTGCGGGAAGGGGTGCGGGGCCAGGTAGCCAGGGTGGTAGTAGGCTGCGGCGGTGGCCGGGTCCAGGCCGAGCGGAGGCAGGGAGGACACGCGGAGGTCCTCGGCCGTGTGGTAGGGCCGAAAGCTCCTCAGGTAGTCCTCGGTCACCGTGCTGGGGGGTACCACGTGGTGCACGGGCCGCTGCAGGCTGCAGGCAGGAGGGAGTGGTGGAGGTGAGCTCCGGGCCCCTGGGCCCCCACCCCGCACCCCGCCACCACCTCCCTCCTCGAAAGAGCAGTCCCTGCCAGAGGCCCAGGGCCCAGAAGTGGGCAGCTGCCGATCCTCGGGCCGCGTTGGCCCCTCACCAGGGGGCATGGGTCTGTTATCTGCAGCCTGGGGAGACCACCCCCCGCCCCCGGCCCTAGGAGCCAGGCTGGGGGTTTAGGGTCACGCAGGCAGTGAGCCCACTGTGGGCTCAAGTGGCAACGCCAGCAGGGCTGCCAGCCCAGGGCGGGGCCCCCATCTGGCAGCTCTCGGGCCCCGCTGGTGTGGACTCGTGGCAGCCAGAACCTCGGGGGTCCCACCCCACATCGTGCCACCCCCCGCCCCGCACTTACTTCAGCGGTGGGAAGCGGGAGTCCTGCACCACCGAGCTGGGCGAGATGCCGAAGGGGTAGGGGCTGCTGAGCAGGTGAGAGGGGATGGCCGGGCCCCCCGCCTTCTCCTGGGGCAGCGGGGGCTCCACGATGAGGCGCTCGCGGCCGCCGCCGCTGCCCCGGGAGCCAGCGTCCTGCTGGAGAAGACAGTGTGGGTCAGGGCCGGGGGGCAGCTCATAGCTCGGCCACCAGCAGCGGGCCAGGCCTTCCTCTGGACACACAGGAGCAGTCGAGCTTCAGGGGGACATTCTTGAAACAGTCTCCACGCCACGGCGGGGGTGACAGCCACTGAGCCCCTACCCACCGCCCGCCCGATCACGCCGGCATCCCAGGGGCCCAGGCGGCAGCTGCCGGCCTGCCTCACAGATCACTAGGCCTCAGTGCCCCCGGAAGACGTGGCTGAGCAGCTGGCGCTGCCCCGGGCCAAACAGGCCAGCCTGTCCCCCCGAGACAGACCCTGGGCATCCCTGGCTCTGGCCAGAGCAGGCAGCTGTGGGGCCAGACCTGTCAGGGGACCTCTGCTCACTGGTGGGGGCTGTGGGCCCACCTGCCCAGACTCCTGCCCAAGAGAGGAACCTGGGGCCTGGAGGGTTCAGTGCGGGGGAGACCCCAGGAAACCAGAAGGGGCTCACGCAAGGCAGGAAGGGAAAGGCGGTGGCCCCCACCAGCCCCAGCCACACAGAGGAACATCCTGCAGGCCCACCCACAGGAATGTCCGGCTCTGGGCTGGCAGGCCATGGAGAGGCTCTGTCACTCTAGTCTCTGACATAGCCGGAAGGGAGCAAATGGCAGGCGCGGAGCGTTAACAGCCACTGGCCCAGGGTCCCGTTGCCATGCGGCCAAGGAAGACGCGGCTGCCCGGTCTCCCCGACCCCAGAGCTCCACGCGCCAGGCCCTTCCTCACCAGGCCGCACGGTGCCCCCCTCACCTGGCGTCGGGCCTGGCCCGGCTACCCCGGTCAGCGACAGGAGAGCAGGATGCAGGCCCAGGTCCATCCACCCCAGACCCACAGGTCAGGGAGACACCCTCCCCTGTCTGCCTGGCATCTCCCCCATCGGAGTCAGGAGATGGGGGCAGCAGAGCCTCAGGTCACCTCATTCCCAAACGGGGGGCACAGGAGGGACCACACAGCCCCCACAGAGAGGAGGGGCCCACCCGTCACCATGTCTACGGAACACCCGGGCGAGTGGCCGCCTGTGCTCCCACCCCGTGTAGCAGGCTGGCCCCTCCACTCGGGGCGGGGCCCTCACAGGGCATGGACTCCGATTCCCCCTTTCCCAGGCGGGCTTCACCAGGCTGGGGGCTGTCGAGGGCGAGCCCCACACACAGGTCAGGGCAGGAAGCCAGCACTCCCCTCTGGTCCCCAAGGCCCTGGACGGGTCCCCATGACTGCCTCTGCCCCAGGGCCCCCGCCTGTCGGACGTGCACAGGAGGCGGGTCCTGCACATGCAGCTGCACCCCCCTCATACCCCCTCCGCTGGCACGGGATGCGGCCAGCATAAGAGGGGTGAAGGTCTTGAACCCTGTGCCTGGGGTCTGGGCTGGACTGACAGGGGACGGGGTGGGGGTGGGGGCGGCGCAGGCGGTGCTGCCTGGGTGGTGACGCAGCGGCTGGAGCCTGAGGCTCCCGAGTACAGGGCGGCCCCCAGGAAACGCTGGGCCCCGCAGTGAGGGGACCTGGGCACTGCCTCCAGGCTGGCAGCCCCAGACGGCAGAGGCCTCGCAGGGGACCTGTGCACACAGCCTGGAGAGGAGCTAAGACCACTCCTGGCCCCCTTTGCTGAACCAAACGCCAGAGTGAGGGCCCCATACACCATCCCTGGGTGGGGCCGCCCCCGTCCGCCTGCGGCAGGACAAAGCCCAGCTTGAAGGCAGCAGGGCCAGATGGCACCTTCCTGGGCGGGAAAGGCTGGGGGAGGGGCGGACGGCAGGCAGGGGGTTCCCACCCACCTGCCTGGAGCCCCGAGCCCCGCCAAGCTCGTGACAGGCACCTGGGAACGAGGTCAGGGGCCATGCCTGGGAGCCCCAGCTGCCGCCCCGGGAGCACCTGCGGGCTCTTTCCATTGAGCGGCGGCCGCAGGCGCAGCTGCAAACAGAGGGAGCACGGGGAGGGGGGACCCTCTGTTCTCTGATGATTAGAGAGGCTTCTACCAGGCAGACGGGCAGACATGCCCTGTTAGCTCTAAAACAGGCTATTTGTCATCTCATCTGTCCCCACGCTGCTCCCGCCACCTGGGAAATGCCGGTGACCCCACGCGGGGCGCCCCCCAAGCCTCCCCGCCGGGAAGCGACTCCCCCTCCTGTCCCCTGCCCCCCCCCCAGGAGGATTATACCCTCCGCTGAGCCTCTGTGCCAGCTGGCCATCCCTCGCTGCTCCCCAGCCCCCGGCCCGCCTCCCCAGGGCGCCTGGGTCCTGCTCACCAGCCGCTGCACGCTAAGTGGCTGGAGCACCGCCCCTATAGCCCTTTCTCGGGGTCACTCGGTGCTTCCGAGGCCGTGAGGCCCCTCGGAGGAGGGCCGAGCTCAGGGGAAGGGGCCCATGGCCAGGAGCGGGGGCGCTGAGGAGGCTTCTGGGCCTGGAAGGGCAGCAGCTGGGTGCAGGGCAGGATGAGCAATCGCCAGGCCCCAGGGGTGAGGGGAGAGGCAGGTGGTTGGGCCCAGAGGTCAGGGCCAACTGTCAGGGGGCAACAGGCCCCTGGAGGCAGGACACTGTGGTGCGGATGCTGGTCCTCTCTCAAACCGGGCCGGGGGACGGCTGGGTGTCCGCACCCTGCTCTGGTTGGGATCAGCCCCGCAGGGCCCTGCCCGGCCCAAGGATGAGCCAGGAGGGTCCGGCACCTCGTGGATCAAGGTAGGGCTACCCCCAGCTGGGTCTTCGCCTTCTTTCAGGAATTCAGGGGCCCCCCCTACCGCTCTGTGGACGGAGGCTGCCCCCCCACCACCTCCAGGGCAGAGAACAGACAGACCCCGAGTGACGCCTACCCCCACCCGACCCAGCAGGGCAGAGAGCTGGGGGCCAAGCTGAAGACCCACTGTCCCCCCACCCCCCTCCTGCTCTCTCCGGGTTTAATTAGTGCTTCCAAGTGGCGCTGGCCCTCTGGGGACTCGGCAGAAACATCCAGAGCTTGGCGCAGTGACCACGTTCTTAATTAGGAGGGCCCTCCAGGCTGGGGGTGTGGGGGCGGGTCCCCCGAGGAGCCACACCCCCTGGGCGCACACCCAGGGAGCCCCGCCAAGTGTGGGAAAGGCCTCCTGGGGCAGGCAGGCCTTGACAGTTAAGACAGGTATCAGTAAAGGCGACCTGTGAAAACGTGGGTACAACAGACAGGAATAATAACAGCTCACGTTTACAAGAAGCCCTCATGATGTGCAAACACCATTCTGTCTCCCCAGATTCCTCTGTGGGAGTCCCAACCCCCAGGACCTCGCAAAGTGACCACGTGCGGGAGACGGGGGGTGTGTGCAGGGGTGACCGAGGCGGCGTGCGGTCACTAGGGCGGGCCCTGGTATCCTTGGAGGAAGAGGAGACCAGGGCACAGGCACGCACAGAAGAGCCCATGAAGATGCAGGGACAGGACGGCCGTTCACACGCCAAGGCGTGAGGCCTCAGGAGGGCCTGGCCTTGCCCACAGCCGGAACACGGGCCCCCAGCCCTATAGCTAACCCGCCCTGAGCCCACTCTGAGGGGCTCACCGGGGCAGCCCCAGACCACGAGCCCTGGGAGTGCTCTTGAGACACACAGACCCTCCGGGCAGCTGCTGTCCCCCAGCTCCCTCAGGGGGAAGCGGATCTCAACACGAAATGAGCCCGTCAGCTCCCCACTCACCTGGCGGCTCTCACTCCTCCAGACGCCATTGACAGTCTTGGTGGGGGCGATGGTCACCACGGGGGGTGTGCTGGGGACGCTGTGTCCCCCTGGGGGGACGATGATGGGACCCATGGGCACACGCTTGGGCGTGCTGGCTGGGGAGCTGTGGTTGGTGGCCGGAGAGGAGACAGGGGACGACTCGCTGCTCAGTGAAGACCCTGCGGGAGAAGGACACAGCGCCTGAGCAGGGGCCCGGGCTCTGCCGCGCCCCAGCCCAGCCTGGGGTCTGGGCGGGAAGTGGGGACACAACCGACCGACTGACCAGGTGGGCATGCCCGCCCCTCCCTGGGGCTGCTTACCCAACTCTACCCCAGGGGCGGGGGGAAGAGCCAGGGGAGTAAGCAGGTCCCCCCAACTTGGATAGGGAATGAGCCCCGGGAGAGCAAGTGCAGGGGCTTACAGGATGCTGTGGGGGGAAGGGGAAGTGGGCCCGCTGCTGGCCAGGCCTGGCTGGGGGTGGGGCTGAGAGAGGCCTATATTATCAGGACATCAAACGAGTTCATTTTATCTTGAGAACTGAACCATAATGTGGGGTTTACGGCAGACGGGTGGTCAGCACGTTCACAGAGCTGTGCAACCATCACCGTGACCTGCTTTCCGTCCGCCCCCCGGCCCTCAGCCTGCCCCCTTGGGCTTCTTCCCCAGAGTGGGTGGCGGGGATAGGGAGCTGGTATGGCCGGAGGCTTCCAGGCCTGCGGGTCAGTTTGGTCTCCAGCAGCTGCAGAGGCAGCAGGCGAGGAGAGCACAGGGCGTGGGGGGCCGGGGGGACCACTTGTGCCCTGACAGGAAGGCGCCCGCCTGCAGCAGCTCTCTCGAGGAGCGGCGGAGGGGGCGGCAGTGCGTCCAGTCACCCCATCCTCAGCCCCTGATGCCCCCGCTCCCAAGTGGGTCTCTAGTCTGAGGCCTATCCTGGCAGCGTGGCCCCAGGGGGGCTGGAGTCGGTGGTTTGGGGGACCCCCAGAGGCACGCCCAGGCCCTGTGCAGCCCAGCTGGGTTCACACCCATACCCCGCACTGCTCTGGGCTGCAGTTGGCGGTCAGAGGCCCCTCAGATGCCCACATGGTGCCCCATCGCACACAGACCCCCCAAATCTGTGAGCCACGAAGAACACCCAGGCACCGGGTCTAGGGCGAGCCCAGGAGGGCCCCCCTGATTCTGTCACAGCAGCACTTCAGCCACGGCCCTGCTCGGGCACCCAGAGGCGGCAGACCTGGCCCAGGAGACACCCTGTCTCGCAAAGTGCCCCTTGAAGAGGCCTGAACCAGGGGGCCAGGGAAGCTGGGGCCAGCACAGACCACCCCCTCTGCAAGTGGGACCCCACGGCTTCCATACTTCCCCCCGGGTCCTCTGCGGAACCTGCCTGGTCCCGGGGGCCAAGACCCTGGTACTCTCTCATCTCTTCAAGAGACCACACTCCTACCAAGTGACACCTCTGCCCGACGGGGAGGAGGGCAGTCTACGGCCCAGGGCGCTTGGCTCGGAGCCCTTCTCTCTGCCCCGAGGACCCCCAGCCAGGTGTGGGCTCAGCAGGAACTGGGAGACAGAGTGGCCGGACCCCGAGGCCCACAGATGCTGGCACAGGGCTCTGCCCCGAGAAGATGCGCCATGGCGGCTGAGTCGGTGCACTTCCTAGGCTTGTGCACGACCTGCACAACTGCACAGGACGACCCGCGGGAGACACCGGTGCACACAGAGCCTGGCCATCCACCCCCGGAACAACTCCAGAGCCAGGCGGCCCCTGGCCAGCAGGGCCTGGCCAGCAGGTGGTCACTTGAAGGCTGTTGCCCCTGAGGTATGACCGGATTCTCCAAATGGACCCACCAACCACGGCCCACACACCAGCAATTCTGTAACCCCGAGTCACCCAGGCCAACACCAAGCTCAGCCCTGGGTCAGGGCGCCCCCTCCCCCAGCTGTGCCACCCACTGGCCGGGCCAGCTCCAGCCTCCGCCAGCTGTCACGGCTGCTGGGTGGCCAATGCCAGGGACCGTCAGCTGCCTTCCCACCCTCTGCAGCTCAGCCTCCCAGGTTCTGAAACTAGCTGCGTCTGCTGGGTTGGGGGTCTGCCTATGACACCAGCTTCAAGGTGGCAGCGGTGGGAGGCAGGCTGACCTGGCCGCCCCAGCGCGCGGAGAGCTGACGAAGGGAAGGCCCGCACCCCAAACCCCCACCAGGTGGGGCAGCTTGCGGAGGCCAGGAAGCAGCGTCCCCGCCCTGCCCCGGGGACCCGCACAGCGGGCAGTGGGCCCCGGCCCACCCAGACACGGGTCAGCAGTGCCGACCCGAACCTCCCTCCACGCCCGCTGCTGCTGGAAGGACACGGAGCCACAGGGCAGGCGGGGGGACCGCCTGTGCGCCCAGGGCCGCCTTGTGGGTGGAGGGACATCGGGCCATGCTCTCTGGAGGCAAAAAAGAAAGAAAACGGACGCACCGAGCACCCCGAGCAGTCATGGGAGAGGCTGCACTGCCCGGGGGGGAAGCGGGGTCAAGCCTCCAGGGCCGGGCAGATGTGGGGGAGCCGAGCCTCACACTGGGGAGGCCCGATGGCCCCGCCGCCTGCACGCGGGGACTCAGGGCTGCCTGCTGCCCGGCCGCCTGCTCCGTCTCTGCACCCCACGCCACCAGCAGATCTCTGTGGACTGGCATCATTTCCAAGCGCTGGGCAGTGAGTGAGAAGGCCCCATTTCCAAGGGGGCGGGTGGGACTTGGGGACGGGGTGACGGGATCCGGAGGCCATGGGCAGTTAGCAGCCTGGCCCCTGGGGGATGGGCCAGCCACCGCCACTCAGCAGCTGGATCGATGCCTGACCACGCACCGGCCTATTAGTGAGCGTTGCCCCCGACCCCGGGCTCAGGGTGGCCGTGATAAACCGCCGTGTGCGGCAGGCGTCGGCGGGCCGGGGGCGGCTGGGGTGGCAGCGTGCAGCGCTCTGCGTCCCCTCCATCTCTGACGCGGCAGGTGAGCGCCCGGGGCTGCCCAGGCTCCCGTCATTAACAGCTGAGACCCCAGAGTCGCCTCCACGGCGGCAGGAGTGCGGCCTGAAAACACGTCACAGCGGCAGCACAGAGGCCGTCAGCTCCCAGATGCACCCCCAACCTGCCACCGGGACAACAGCTAAGCACCAACTGGATGCCCCAAACCAGGGCTCCTGTGCCAGGGCCCGCCCTGAGCGGGGAGGCCAGGCCCGGCCTCAGCCTCACAGCCTGTCCCCCTCCCCTCCTCCCCGGGGGGAGGGACAGGGACCCCTGATGCGTCCCTGAAACAGGACCCTCGGGCCGCCTTCCGGCGCCCTGAGCTTCTTGGGGCCGAGGGCAGCATCGTGGGGGCAGGGCGGGAGGCGCTGTGACGGATGAGGGATGAGGACCAGCATCCATGTGGAGGGCCCCCCACAGCTGACCCCTGCCCAGACCTCACCCAGGACCGGCAGGGACCCCCGACCTGCAGCCGCGAGCACGTGTGAGCCCTGGAGGTGAAGTCCGCATCGTAAGGACACAGAGGCTGGGGACAGCGGGCACACGGCCAGCCCACGGTGGGTTCGGGGAGACCCTGCTGAGGGAGCCGCAGGGCTGCCGGCCCCTCCGCGGCGGGGACAGTTGAAGCCTCGCCCCCCACGCCCTCGAGGAGCCCTCTCCCCTTCACCAGGGGGCAACACACGCCTGCTCCCAGGACCGCCAGCCGCGTCACCAAACCCCAACCAGCAAAGGTGTTTCTTCTCACAAGACGCGTTTCCCAGGGTTGAGCGGGAAGGCCGGTGTCTGTGCTGCTTCCCATGGGGGCTCAGAGGCGGTGCCGAGGCGGGTTCTGGGGGTGACACTGTTGCCCTGCCACAGCCTGGGGAGGCCTCTGGTCCCACGGCCCAGGCCGGGCACCCCTCCAGAGCAGGCTCGGTCCCCTTGCCCTCGGCCTTGCTCTCCCTGGGATCGTGGCCCAGACACAGAGGAGGGGCGAGGCGCTGAGGATGCCCCCTCACACTCACACCTGTAAACGAGACAGACGGGGCTGCAGACCGAGCCCTGCCGGTCCCTGCACCCCCGCCCCATTTCGCTGTTTTCCTGAAAAGAGGCGGATTTCAGGCGGCAGACCGCAAGCGCCCACCTCGCTCCTGGCTCAGGTGGCTGCACTGCTGGTGGGCAGAGTCCCACCTCCAACCTCACCAGGAGGGTGCCCGCTCCCCCCACCTGTGCAAGGCGGCCCCTGCCCGTCACTTCTAAGAGCCCCATGGGAACAGGCAGACCAAGGTGACGGTCAGGCCCACGCCTGCAGCCCGAGGTTCCCTCCCGAACATGCTGTGTGGGCCTGGTCATGCCCAGGTCCGTCGGCACACACAGGAGCAGCTCGCCCCGACAGGACAGGGTCTCCCCGAAAGGATGCGTGGGGGGCACCCACGCCAGCCCTCAGCCGTGGACGCACCCACCTCGCTCGGCCCCTTGAGCCCTGGCTGTGCGCGTTGGGGGTGGGGTGACAGTGTGGGTGGCCCTGCACCGTCACCCGCAGGCACCGTGCCTGGAGCGAGCGTGGGTCTCCTGAACCCTCATGATCAACGTGGCACGCACCACCCTCGTCCCGAGAACAGGCAGCAGCTCAGAGAGGTCGTGCGCCGGGCCCGGGTCACACAGCAAGGACACAGAACCTGCCGACGTCCGTGTCCCCACACGGGGCGCCCCCCTCCGTAGTGGGTTACAGGGCCGAGCACGTCGGGACCCCCCCAGGGACAGATCCCTGGCCCCTCGCCGGCCGATGGGGACCAGGCAGGGCCCCAGGAAAGACACCTCCCGCGGGGCGTGCCGTCTCCCGCTCACGAGCTCTCTGGGGGCAGAGCAAACAAGGCAGGCGGATTACTTGCTCTGCACTGAAT
Organism: Bos indicus x Bos taurus; assembly: GCF_003369695.1. Taxonomy (NCBI): domain Eukaryota; kingdom Metazoa; phylum Chordata; class Mammalia; order Artiodactyla; family Bovidae; genus Bos; species Bos indicus x Bos taurus. The sequence continues at coordinate 54,181,005 of NC_040093.1, forward strand.
TTTTAAACTGCACCTTGGAGGCACGACGTGAGCAAAGACATCAGCCCAGGAGCAGACGGGAGAGTTGGGCCGCGGCTCTCAGAACGAGATGCTCCAGAGGGGCAGAGGAGAGGGTCTCAGGGAGTCGGGGCGCCCAGGGCCATGGCCAGCACCCGGGGTGCATGAGGTGACCGGGACGGGCCTGGCGGCAAGCGGGGAGACCAAAGCCTCGACTGTCTTCTCTCAGCTATCAGTCCTCCCTGTGCAGGGATTGCTGCACCCTCGAGGGCGGGACAGTCCCCCTGAGGGTACCCTGCGGGCACAGGGGGCCTTGAAGGAACAGCCGAAGTGGAGGCCGTGTCAGGCCGTCTCTGGGAGGGCGGACTCGGATGCGGCAGTTGGAGGAGGACTGTGGTTTCCATCTCTGCTCCACGGCCTGTGAGTCGGGACGCCAGCCAAGCCTGAAGTGCGGCCAGGTCCTCCAGAGATGTAGACGCAGAACAGAGGCCAGGGCTCTCGCAGCAAGAGGCCGCCGGCACAGAGCGGGTGCTCAACGAACAGTCACTGCCCGGTTCAGGATGGGAGAGCCCTCACTGGCTGCACCCCTCACACCCAGGAGTGTGGTGCCAACCAGCCGCAGGAAGCCACGAGACCTGGGGGGATGCCCATGCGGACAGCCAGCAGCGGGGCCATGTGTGCCCACAGGCAGCAGGCAGCCAGGCCGCAGATCGGGGCTGCCAGGGCTGGGGGAGGGCATGGGAGGGGGGCAGGCTTCTTTGGGGAGACAGAACATTCTATAACTAAGTGATGGCTGGGACTCCCTTGGTAGTCCGGGGGTTAAGATTCTGCCTGCCAATGCAAGGGACACGGGCTCGATCCCTGGCCTGGGAAGACCCCACAAGCTAGGGAGCAACTAAGCCCGCGCGCCCCAGGGCCCGTGCTCTGCAGCTGGAGACACCACGGCAGTGAGGAGCCCGTGCGTTGCAACCAAGAGTAGCTCCCGCTCGTCACAGCTAGAGAAAGCCCGCACACAGCAACCAAGACCCAGGGCGGCCAGAAACTTGGACAAATTAATAAATTTTTATAAAATGATGGTCGCACAACTCTGAACGCGTGACAACCCGCTGAACTGTGTCCTTTTAGAAATGAATTTTATAAGAAATTTACAAAGAGAAAAATTGAGCCCCCCCTGCTCCAAATCACCAAGCCCAGCAAATGTCCCCCTTGGCCGTTCCGGTTTCCGGTGGAGAGACAGGGGAGCTGGGGCAGCCGGCCCTCCCCTCGTGCCCGCAGAGCCCTCCAAGCTCCCAGAAGCTGCCAGCCAAGACCCCCGTGTGCTCCCCGCACCGCTGCAGGGGGTGCTGGGGCGGGCAGGGGTGCAGGACGCCCGCCTCTCCCTGCCAGGGCCATGCTCAGGCTTTTGCCGTGCTAAGCCCGGCTCCTCCAGGTCCACGTGGAAAGGCCCAGGCAGCAGCAGCAAGGGACAGCTGGCGCGTCCTCAGCAGCTCTGTGATCCCAGGCTCCTTACGTGACCCCGCGGGGCCTCAGCCTCCCGCCCCCCTGCACACTGGGCCACCGCCAGGCTGCCGGCCCATTCTACAGACGGGAACAGCGCAGCAGAGCTGGGGGTGACTCCATGAGAAAAAAAAAAACGGGGACCAGGCCCAGGGATGTGGCCTGGAGGAGGCTCCAGAGAGTGACGGGGCTCAGCTCTTCAGAGCAAAAGCCCCACTGGGGTTGCCCAGATGGAGCGTTCCATGTTGAGCTCATCACCATAGCTTTAAACTTAAGCACAGGCTTGGCCTGTGGCCCCACGAGCCAGAAACGAGGTTGTGGTGCCCGGCATGCACAGCGGAACTACACCGAGCATCAGGGCAGCCCGGGGTCCAGACCCCAAGCTCCCCAGGCCCCAGGATTCCTCATCCGGGTGATGGGGACGCATCAGCCCAGCCAGCGGCGGACGCCGTGCTCCAGAGACAGCCTGAGAGCGGACCTGCGTGGCCCACCCCGCCCCATCCCTCCATCACAAAGTCCTCGGGCACCCTTCCCAGGGCATCATGCAAACACCTGGACCACAGCCGAAGGCAGCGGGTCCCCTGCAGCACAGTGCTCCCGGCCAGCGAGGCCCAACAGCCTCTGGCACGTGGGCTACCCACTGGCTCACCATCCGAGCTGGACGCTGGGGCCAGCGGAGAGGAGACAAAAGCCACCGAGGCCAGGCTCGCCCCACACCCAGGGCTCCCGTGGGAGCCTAGTCCTCTGCAGACGGCGGGGTGTGTGGAGAGGTGGTGTCACCCCGGGACGGGCTCAGCTGCCCAGGCATGGACACGGATGTTGGCTTAAGCCCTGATACCCGGGTCGGGGGTGACTCAGCCAGAGGGCCCTAGCGTCCCCAGCCTGCTGACAGCTGTCCGTGGAGGCCGTGCTGGCCCCGTCTCTCTGCCTCCTGGAACGTGACGGACGATGATACCAGAGCAGGGAGCCGCCAGGCAAACTCTGCCTCGGGGGGGCCTCCTCGTCCACTCAGAAGAGACCCCAGTTCAGGGCTGGAGCCACTGTGCCCACTCCTCGCCCGGGTGGACGCTAGCTACAAGGCGACCCCCTGGCAATGCAGAAACCAGGCCCAAAGGCCTGGGCTCCTGGGCCCACAGCCACCTGCCCTGGGATCCAGTCTACCCCGTTCCCTCCTCTGCCCAGCGACCACGTGAGCAGAAAAGGGGTGCAGACAAGTCAGAGTCAGACAGCAGCAGGCCCCCGCCGCACCCATCACAGCAAGAGTCCGCTCTGCTGAGCTGGAGACCCCCCGAGTCGATACAGACAGATGCGTGTTCTCCGGGTGCCCGAAGGGCCCTGGAACACACACCACCAAGCCCTGGACATTCGGGGCGAGGCAGACCACCCAGGGTCCCCACTTCCTCTGCCCAGGAGGTCGAATCCCTGCCGCCCCCCGCCGGCCCCCCCCGCCCCCCACAGCAGGGTACCTACAGGGTACCTGAGAGGCCCGCGCTGGAATCCATAGCGGCCCAGGCCTCCCAGCAGCTCTGAGGCAAACTGCCTGCCACCCACTCATGCAGCCGGCGGCCCCTGACCTGGACTAACACAGGCTGACAGTCATCCTGGAAGGGCCTGGAGCCAGGCTGTATGCACGGGAAGGCTGACACTCAGAGAGGGCCAGCGTTTGCCAAAAGCCACACAGCACGTCACTGCCCCAGTGACAGGAGGAGCCAGGGCTCCAGACCCCTGGGGGACGCCTGTCCACACCACAAGACCCCTGCCTGGGGACAGGGGGGCGTGGGGTGTGCGGATGGCACTGGTGGGTGTGCCGTGCCCCCAACTCGGGAACACATCGGGACACACGCCTCCTGGGAAGAGGCCCCAGAGCAGGCTGGGGGCTCTAAAAGCAGTATGGCGCCTGCAAACCCCAACCCCATGCCCACTGCTGTCGGCGGAGGGCCCCCTCGGCGGCTCCTGAAGCAAAGAAGAAAGTCAGCAGACAGCGCAGAGAGTGGGGTTCAGCAGCCAGGAAAGCGCGTCCCCGCCGCGAAGCAGCAGCAGGAGGAAGACCAGCCAGTGTGGACACTTGGTGTGCGAGCCCGCCCTGCGCCCAGAGCCCTGGGGACCGGGCGGGACCGTGCTCTCCCCGCCCTTGGCCGGCTGCCCAGGGCGGGCGCGCCTCTTACCTCTGGGCTCCTCCGCCTGTTTGGCGAGCTTGCGCAGGGCGGCGGCGAAGCTGGAGGAAGGCGCGGCCTGGGCCGACAGCGCGCTGCTGGTGGCGGGGCTGCCGCTGGGCACCAGGGCGCCATTGAGTGGCGAGGGGGTGAGGGGGTTGACGGTGGCGGTGGTCCTGGTCGCGGTGGAGAGCATCCCTAGCGAAGGGGACTTGGGCTCATGGCTCATGCCTGAAACAGGAAGAGAAGAACCAGAGTCACCCGAGAGCACAGGGCCCAGCACCAGAGCGGGCACCGGCCGGGCATGTGGGGCGGGGGGCAGGCGAAGCAGGGCAGAGCCAGCTCTGTGGAGCGAGGGGGGCTGCCACCCCAACGTCCCTCTGCACTCCACACCCAGAGGACTACGGGGCCCAGGACCCCAGCCCAGCGTTCTCGCAAGAAAGGAAGGCCAGCGGAAAGAAGAGGGCCAGAGCGGGGACCCCCCCGGAGGACAGGCAGGGCCTCCAGCACGTCCCGCAGACGGGCGCCGGCGCACAGCCTTCCTCCTCCCAGAGGAGACGGGCTCAGGCAGGCAGCGGGGACCTGTCCTGGGCGGGTCGGCCGGGCCCTCATGTGCGGCTGCTGTTGCCCTTTGAACCTCAAAGCCCCCGGGGGACAAAGTGGGCCTGCACAGAGAAGGCTCCCTGCAGGTGAGAAGTGGGCAGGTGAGAAGTGCCGCTGAGGCCCCCGTGGCAGTCCAGCCGGGCACAGAGCCTACCGAGACACTGAAGACGCAAGGCGGCAGGTCTAGACGGCTCCCCCCGGGGGCGGGGGGTCCAGGCTCGGCCACGCTGGCCAAGGAGCTTACCAAAGGGACACCCTAAGCCTTTGCCGCCCCCCCAGGACACTCGCCCTCCTGCGGGCCCCATGGGCCCCATCAACAAAGGCCGCGCTCCTCACGGGCTGGCGGGCGTGTCTCCTGCCTTCTCGATGGACACCTTGCCTGTGCCCGCTCCCAACCTGTGTGTACATTCGAGGGGTGCAAACGAGGCCTACAGCCTCACAGGCAGTGGGCCATGGGCTGAGTGCAGGAGAAGCGCAGAGAGCTGGGAGGACCGCGGCAGGGAACGCCGGCCACCTGGGGCGCTCCGGGAGGGGTTGGAAACTGCAGCCAGAGGGCGCCCATGAGGGCAGTGTGGCGGGGACGTGTGCCTCCCCCGGGGCCGCCTCCCCCGGGGCCCCCGCCCCTCCGCGGGCAGCCAGGAGAGATAACTGCGGGCCCCGACAACACAGCCTGCACCCTGAGTCCTGGAGAACTGGCCTGCGGCCCCCATCGCCCCCCCTGCAGGGCGGGTGGGCAAAGAGATCTCAGGGGGTGCAAGGGGTAAACGGCCATGACTGTGAGAGGGGCGTTCAAGAGGCCAATGCGTGCTCGGAGGGACCCTTCTCTCAGGAGAGGGCTCACACCTTGGGGACATAGGACCCCACAAGAGCCCTGGCGCCCGCGGCCAGCAGCCTGGCTGGCCTCCCAGCTGCCGGCGGGTGACACGGCCCTGACCCCGTGCGTCCGCCTCTCTGGAGGAGCGGGGGAGAGGGCAGAGTACAGGCGACTCCACAGGCCTCGCAGCCCAGCAAAGGAACCTGGGGGTGGAGGGACAGGTCCACGGCCCACAGGCTCTGGATTAGAGTGCTCTCTCAGCCACCCCGGCACTTGGCCAGCTGCTAGGGCAGTTGAGCAGGAGGCCCACCATGTCCCAGAAGCTCAGTCCCAGGCCCTCCCCAACACCTCATCCTCCCCAACCCCTTCTCCTCGGAATGAGGGAACAGGACCGTGTGGACCAGCCTCGGAGCAAGGAGGAAGGGGGCACCTGGAGGACAGGCTCTGCACAGACTACGCTGCCACACACGGTGGGTGCCCGGATCGCAGCTCTGGGGCCTGGGCAAGTCCCTTTGCCTCTCTGGGCCTCAGTTGCATCTATAACGTGAGGACGAAGACAAAGTCCACCTCATGAAGTCAATCCCACGAGGGTGCCAGGAGGTGATTCACAGCAGGCCCGGCACATCTCAAGGACCCCTCCTGGTGTCGTCACGCTGACAGTCAGTGGACGGGGCAGAAACCCAGGCCTGGATGGGCAGGGGCTAGGCCAAGGCCGCACGGGTCAGTCTGGGCAGACGACCTGAGCTGCCCGATATGTGCCGCCATCACCCCCGAAAGCCCTCCCCACCACCATCCCTTCCCGGGTGGGCCAGGTGCCCACAGACCAGCTTTGCCCACCCCTGGGCAGGACTGGCTGCTGAAAGCGAACACGGAGGACGCCGGGGACAGAGGGGCCCAGGGCTCTGGTCCTGCTGCCCGCAGGGAGGCCCAGGGATGGAGACCACGCAGGACCTGACTGGGGCAATCCAGAAGCCTGCTGGGTCCTGCTCTGGACCAAAGCGCCCTCAGCACCCACTCCATGAGCCAATGGTTTTTTTTAGGATGGGGGGGCATGGCATATGATGGAGTGCCATCCTTGCAGGGCCCCCAGCCCAGGCACAGCGTGTGGGGTCCCCACACAGGGCCACATGGCTTAGCAGCACATCAGGACTGGAACCCCATTTCCTGGGCGTTCTCACCAGGAAGAACCAGGGTGCAGGGGAAGGGCAGGACGCCCTCCCATGACCCCACCTGCCCAGTCCAAGGCCAAACCGCCATGGAAGACCAAGAGGCACAGATGCACTCAGAGTCAAGGTCACTTGGCCGCGGTGGTTCCGAAGTGGGTCCAAGTCTGTCCCTCGTTTGTGCAACGGGCGGGGACTAACCCTCTCCTCGTGCGTGGGCCAGATTCATTCGCAGGGAACAGGAAACGGCAGAAGATTGGCAACTGCCAAGGTGAGGTCATCAAAGTGCCTGGCCACCCCCTGCGCTCCCTGGACCACGTGGGCTGCAGGGAGTCTGCTGTCAGGCTGTGAAGACGCCAGAGGCGCCTGCGCGGGGATCCCACGTCCCAGGAATGGGGGCCTCCAACCCACAGCCACGTGAGGCAGTGGCTCCTCCAGCCCCAGGGAGCCTTGTGATGGGACCACGGCCAGGCACCAGCTTCATTACATCAGGGGCGCTGGGCCAGAGCTACCCAGCGCAGCTGCTCCCGGAGCCCAGCACGTCTGTATTCGGGATGGTTTGTTACGCAGCGCTAGTTAGCTAACTGGTACAGGGAGGGCCACCACATTCTCCACTGAACAGGACTCTCAACGTCCCTCTCCCTTTCTTTGTGCAGTTCAACCATCTGCAGACACGCTGTGTCTTCTTCACCCAGAGTCTCCAAAACAGAACCCTCTGGTGCTGTTCACATCACCTCCCTCCCCCTTCCTGGGATTCCTTAAGAGAACTGGCCACGACCCTTTAAACCCTACAGCCTCTTAAAGAAACATGTTATTATGCCCACTTTACAGATGGGAGAGTCCAGGCTTGGGCCCAAGGGCCGACAGAAGGTCACCAGCGGGGCTGGGATTACCTGAACACAGCACCCGTGTCCCACGGACGGGAAGCTGGTCGGGGCTCAGGTCCAGCCCTGCTCTGGGGACGTGAGGCAGGCGCAGAGGTCCCCCGTCTCCCAGGGACCTGTCCCCTCGGCCCAGGGGGCAGGTTTGAGGTCACTGCCCAGCGGCCACGTGACAGACTGGCCAGCTGGTGACCTGGGTGGACGTGCTGTGACCACCAGCTGCCAGCACTGGGCAGGATGGTACAGAGGTGCCAGGGAGCAGCCACTAGGCAAACCCAGGGTCAGACCCCCAAAACATCACACACCCCTTAAGGCCCTGGGTGGGGACCTTCGAGTGTCAGCAAGAGGAACAATTTTATTATTTTAGCTCTATGTTAAAAACGCTCTATGTTTTTAACGCAGAACTTCCTTGCCTGTGTTCCAGCTTTTCTGGAGTGAACCAGGTTTTTTAAAAATGGGGTGCCCTCAAAGAAAGAGAGACTTGGCTGCCTGAGTTTGGAATAACTCCTGGTGGGGATTCCCCCCAGACCAGGGCCTTCCGCTGGCCAGACATGGGAGCTGAGGGAACTGGGGTGCCCCTGCCAGAACCCCAACACTGACAGCCCCAGCCTTTCCCTGGCGACCAGGGTCCTGGGAGGCAGGTGCACCCCTGCCCCTTTCCCGAAAGAGCTGCCGCTGAATGTCAGTGCCTGGCTCCTCCTGGCACCCAGCGACACCCCACCCCCGCAGCACCTCACGGACAGCCCCCCGGGACTCCTGGGGGTCCCCCAGAGCGAGTGTCCCTGCTGTGGTCACTGTGGGCTCTGGAGCATCCTCTAGCCAGGAAAGCCACTCTGCTGATGTCAGGCCACTTAAAATAGGATTCCAAATGAGCAGCTTCCTTAGGGCAGTCTAAAATTAGCTTTCCTCCTCAGCTTGTGTGCGCCGGGAGGGGCGGGGAGGGGAGGCAGGGGCCCAAGGGACCACCGGCCGCTGGGGTGACAGCCCCCTTGCACTGAGGATGCAGGCAGGCAAAGGCCAAATGTGGGGGACCCTGCGAAGGGTCACCTTGAATTTGCTGGGGGTCGACGCAAGATCACAGTCCCCATCTCTGGGTCTCGCCCCCAGTTGCAGCCTTGGGATTGCTTCAGGATGGCTCTGCCCCCCAGCCCTGCCCAGGCAGGCACCACCCTGACCGTGGAAGCCACAGGGGCAAGGGGAAGTGGGAGGGGGCCTCAGGCAGCCCTGGCACCCTGGAGAAGCCCCGCAGAGCAGGGGCACAGCCCCCACTCATTAGAGAGGTATTCATTAACTTCTGCGCTCCTGGCCATCAACTGGGTTCTCGTCTACATTATCAGCTCATGTAAATCCATCATCCTAACAGCTGGGAACAGGCTCCACAGCGTGGAGGCCAGGGATGGATGAGGGCTGGGGCAGGCTCCCTTCCTGCTTGACCGCCCTGACACATGCACACACACACACATGCTCAGGGGGCCTCCTGGACATCTCAGCTGCCTCACAGGCTGCTGTCTGACCCCCCCACCTGCCACCATCAGCTGCCCGCCCCGGGACCCCAGAAAAAAGAGCTGCTACAGCAACACACCCAGAGATGAGACCCCCATGACCGAGGCGGTGCGGGGACCGGAGAGGAAAAGCCACCCCCAAAATCAGCCGGGCCCCTCCCTCCTGGATGGCACTGGTGTTCAAAAGCAAGGCCCGCCAGGCCTGTGGAGGCCCCTTGCCAATGCCTGCACCTTCTACCAAAGCGAGGTGTCTTTAATCGATACTTTATCCTCTCCTCCTCCCAGGTCTCTAATATGGCCAGAAGCAGCACAAAGCTTCAAAAAGCAAAGCAAAAGGTAAAGAAGAAAAACCCAAGTGCCAAGGGGCGAGCCTGGCTGGCGGCTCTGTGGACATTCTCCAGAACCACCTCGTCCCTGGTGCTTCAGAACACAGCCCGATCGATCGGGGAGCCTGCTGTCCAAAGGCGCGGCGACAGCAGGCACGACGGGGCGGGGGGTCGGGGGCAGGCCCCTGACGCTCCATTAAACGCGGCGGCGGGCTCCCGCTCCGCGGGCGGAGGGTGTATTAATCAGCCCGCGGCCGCCCTCCGCCTCCCGCGGACCCGTAATTACCGCTTCCTTTCATCCCGCTCTTCCGCGGCCCCAGACCTCGGGCCTGCTCCCTGCATGCTCTGTAATTACAAGCTAATAGCTGAGATGAATTTTCTGCTGGCTCCCGGTTCAAGCACCGATCCACCCCTTTCCCCTGACAGCGCCCCCCGCCCCGGGGTAATTACACCCCACAAGGCCGGGCCCAGCAGGGCCTCAGTCAGCTCTGCATGCGCAGTCCAGACCTGGGTTCTCTAATCACCCCTCTCGGTAATTCTTCATTACCGCAGACAGAAATGTTTGTGAACAAATATACAAGGTGTCCCCCAGCTCTGGGCCTCCACGCACCGCCCCCCACCCCGAAAGGGCGATGCTTGTGCAGCCCTAACGAACCGGGGTCACCTGAGCAGAGACCCGGCAGGCAGGCAGACGATGGCGGCGTGGGGCACCACGTGACCCGGGAGCCTGAGCAGCTTCATAACACATTCATTATATTTGCCTTCCGGCGTGTTCTGAGCTCACTCGCACGCAGCAGTTTTTCTTGGGGGTGGGGGCGGGGGCAGCACCGGGGGAGAGCCTGGGAAGGCGTCCTGGCCCCTGGATGCACAGAGGTGGCCTGCCTTAGACCCCCTTGTTCTTTTCCAAGGACACCCCCTTGGGTTGTGGATTTCTAAGGGGACCGGGTGGCGGGGGACTTTTCTTGCCCAGACCTGGACATCCTCCCCAAGGCTCCGGTCCACCACTAACTGCTGGAGCAGAGGACAGCCTGCATCCTGACCCGGAACCACCGAGAAGGACGGGGAGCGGGGGGCAGACGAGGCCGGCCCGTGGGCCCGTGTGCCCAGCGCCAACCCCGGCTCAGAAGCAGAACGCTAACGAGGCAGCTCATCTGAGGACAAGCCCGCCGCCCTCCCCCGCAGTCCTCTCGCTCATGCAGCTGCGTAGTTACTAGGGGATTGGGAAGGCAGGAGCCACGGAGGGTCTGCCAGGACCCCAGTCAGTGACAATGGAAGCCCTCCGCACTCCCAGAACCAGCCCCACGGGCTGAGCCGTCTGCAGAGCTCATTTCTGGGGTCCCTGGGAAAGCTGCCACAAATGGGTTCAGGGAGGGCCCTGCAGTCAACAGGGTGGGGTGGGGGGTGTGCAGCATTCTGGGTTCTCCCCGGCCTTGCCCACACACTGCCACCGCAGTGATGAGGGGCATGGGGGCTCTCAGGAGGCTGAAACTGGGTCCCAGGGAGAAGAGTGCTCAGGACAAACCCCCCACACAGGCCTGTCACTCAGGACAGGGGTGCCAGGGGAGCCGGGAGGTGTGGGTGGGACTAGGCCCCTAGGCTGGCTCCCGGGGTGGAGAGGAGAGCGCTGGGCAGGGCCTGGACCCGGGCAGCCTGCCGATGGAGGCCTCCCAGGACAGCCCAGTGAGCGGCTGAGGTTCAAGGCCACAGACGTGAGGGATCCCGGAGGTTCCGGTGGAGGCAAAGGACGGAAGTCAGGCAGCAGATGGCAGCGACATTTGACGGTGATTATTCCAAGCGGGTGGTGTCTGGAGCAGCCTGGGATGGGCAGACGGAGGGCGGCCTGGGAGGGGCGCGGAGTGGGTAGAGACAGCCCCGGGGAAGTGCATGATTAAGGCAAAAAAGGCTGTGGGACAGAGTCAAGGCTGGCACTGAGGGCACCCCAGAGGCGGTTGGCGTCAGCACTGACAACCACAAGGCCTGGCTGTGCCCAGAGCATCGCCGTCACCCTTCAGAGTCAGTCCAGGAACAGACCTCACCCCTCATCAGCCAAGCAGCCTCCTAACGTGGCCCATCCCGGCCCCACTCTACAGATAGGTAAACTGAGGCTGGAAGAGTCACATCCTTGTCGGGGGCTGCACGCTGAGGAGCCAGGGTGGGGACCCAGTTTTCCTTGCTGCTGTGCTGGCAATTTCCTTTTAAATAAGAAGACACTAGAAAGACACCCCACCCCCAACCCTAGCTAGGGGTCCCCTCCCATCCCGCAGGCTGCTGGAGCGCCCACGTAGGCCCACCTACACGCATCGCCTTAAAGAGGGTATCAGGGAGGAAGAGCAGCTCTGCCTCTGGGCTGCACCCCTTAACCCCACGTTGCGGCAGCTCGGGGCTGGAGGGCGCCAAGCCGACAACCCTGGAGTGACTCCTTGGTGTCCCCAAGGGCCCCGAGCTAACCAGGCCACCTCCCCACAAAGGAGCCCTTTGAGTGAGCTCACAGGTTCAGGGTGCAGGACTTGGCTGGGGTTGGGGTCAGAGGTCCCAAAGGACAGGAACCGAACCCGGCCAGGAGGCGGCAGCGCGCTCCAAGCTTCCACGGAGCAGCTGGCCAGGGCAGGCAGGTGGGGCAACAGGCCAGCAGGGCAGGGGTCAAGGCCCTTTTCCCGAAGGGAGGACACCTGGCTGGGAGATGAGACGTGAGGCCGCTGCCGACGGGGTGTGCCCGGGCCCCGGGTGTCTAAACCCCTCAGGTGAGAGGGGGACACGCAGCAGAGCACCCATGCCCCTTCCGTACGCAGGGGGGTCGGCAAAGCCGTCCATAGGGCGGGCCTGTGCAACTGCACCCGCACCCCCGCCTCAAAGGGCACTTGGGAGGTCCTCAGCCCACGGAACAGGCACGGCGGCCCCGCCCTCACGTCCATCAGCTGAACGTGGAAAAGGAAGGCGCCTGGTGTCATGCCCAGGCAGGCGGGCCAGTCCAGAGTGTCACGGGGCAGGACCCCCGGGAGCTAAGTCGGGGGCTTAGCTAGGAAGCCAGCCAGAAGATGGGTCCGGGCCCGGCCCCCCAAACTTCCTAGCAGGGGCCTGTCCGGTCCCGATATGCCCCAAGCCTCAGTGTCCCCGTCAGCACCCCTGGGGGCGGGGACTAGGCAGGAGCGGGCAGAGGCGAAGGGGCCACTTTCATCCAGCAACCTCGTTATTTGGCGCGAAGTCAAGACATCTTTAAATGTGAATTGATGGGCAGTAACTTAAAACTGGAGGTTTCTGGTCAAAATGAAGATTTCCAATTTCCCCTGGAAAATCAGGAGCCAGCAACCATATCCCGAGAGTGGGAACTCCCCCTCAGTCTGTCCCACTCTCCCCACTCTCTCAGGCTGGTGGGCTCACTCAAGACCAGAGGGGTCGCCAGTTTAGAAGCCACGCGGCTTTTGGGGATGAACTGGGTCCATGGGAGCTTAACAAACGTGCGCGCAGCCAGGATGCTCAGCTCTGACACTGGCACCTTGTCCATCCAGACGCAGCAGAAAGAAGTCCAGCCCCACCCTCAGCTTCGGGGGGGAGCCTGGCACATGTCAACAGCGGGTGGGTCCCACCTGAATCAAAGCCAGGACCTGGCCTCAACTTATGTTTTGTTGCTTTTGCAAAAGATCCATTCTCAACAGGGTTCAAAGGGGAAGACCAAGTCCCCCGCACCCCCAACCCCGAATCCTGCACGCAGTCAGTCTGACCAAGTCCAGAGCAGCTCATCCGTAAACCCACAGGGATGTGTGTGAGGAGGTGCGTGGCATCCCAGAACCCAGGCTACAGACACCTACAGCACAGAATTCTCTACACCCCAAGTACCAACACTCTCCCCTGGCGTGTTCTACCCAGGCTCAGGGTGTCAGAGGTAAGATACTAAGTTCTTAAGGTGGTCCTGTGGTCCAGACTCTAACAGTGTTTCCTCACCCGGGCTCATCCACCATCTTCAAAGCCCCACAGACCATGCCCAGATGTCCGAAAATGCTCCACTGGGTGGCGAGGGGGGACAAAAACACTACCCTGCAGCCAAAATGCATTTCAAAGCGGGTCCACCGGGTAAAAGTTTGCAAAAACAGTCATAAGCCACCAGCCATGAGCTCCCCAGTCCCAACCGTGTCCTAAGCCAGGTCAAGCCGGCCACAGCCATCCTCCACCGACTTCCTGAGCCAACTGCCGAGGCCTAAGTAATCCTTCACTTTCTCAAAAAAAAACAAACAAAAACTCCCCCACGGCTCCAACCGGGAACGTGTAAGGTCCCAGTGCCTCAGGCAGGATGCTGGGGCCAGAACTGGCTCTAACGGGTACCACGTCCTAGGAGTCAAGGATCACAGGGCAAGAAGTGGTCCAGTCTACCCAAAACCTGCCAGGGGTGCAGCAAAAGGCGAGGCTGGTCACAGGCTTTTTCCTCCCCTAGTGGGGAGGATGGACATCCTTAGAAACCAAGGGCTGAGGGGCGTGGAGGGAACCATTCACCAGAGTCAGGTAAACAAAGGTCTGGGTTGTGCTGGCGGGCAGAAAGGCGAGTCCCTGCCGCTCTTTCTGGAGGAATCTGGCCAATGTCTTTTAAAGATGTCTCAAGCCTTCACACCCAGCCCTTTCCCCTCTCAAAATCTATCCAACACTCAATCCTGAGGTGTCAACACACCCGTGGGGGGCTCACTGCATGTGCCAGGAACACTGCTGGAAACTGCAGTGGTGAAACCCAAGGTCTGCTGAGCGCCCTGGCTGGGGCAGCCCAGCCCTGACACCCCACCACACGGGGTACGAGAAGGCAGGCAGGCAGGCAACGCGGACCTGCCAGCTTCAGCTAGGAAGCCAGCTGTTTGGTTAAAATGCACTCCCTGGTCCAGGTGACAGGCTCCCGGGACTGGCATGCCTCCTAAGGGAGCCCTCCAGAGTCTCAGAGTCTCACAAGACCTGTTTTTAGGTGAAATGCAGGCTGCAGAAAGCTACGTCAACGTGTTGGCAAAGGAGAGACCTGGCCGTCAAGCTGATGTAAAACCTACAATCTCAGCCCACAGGTCTGCTCCCCTTGGCGAGTCCAAGCAGGGCTGACCAGAAATCCTTCACACAAGGCCATCTGAACGCAACCCCGGGGGCCGACTCTGAGCCTCAGCGTTCTTATGCTGCTAAATGGGGGCAGCCCACCCTCCCCTACTCACGAGGAGGCAGCGGACAGGGCCCCAGTGCCTCTGGGGTGCTCAAAGTCCCTCCAGCATCCCCACCTGCAGACCTTGAGCTCCACCTGCATCCACCTCTGACGTCTAGTCTAGCCCAGCCTCACCTGTAAGTCAACAGAGAGAGAGACCACACACCCTATGTAAAAGTTACAAAAGCACAAAGATAAATGAATGCCAGGAATTCAGCAGGACGAATCCACTCACACCCTTTGGTTTTCCCGTTTCACACGGCTTACCAGCTGTCTGATGGCGGGCAGGAAGGCAGGCCCCATGGGACCCCCCTGTATCTCCCGGCTAACAGTCGGTGGGGGTAATCCCTACCCTGCAAGTCAGACCCTCCGGGGAAGATGAACAATGGAGCGAGAAGTGACCCCACGTGACCCACGTCACATGAAGGCAGCCGGCCTGCCAGGCCCCTCAACCAGGCAGGGTGGCAGGGCAGGTGGAGCCCTGGGCTCGGGCTCAGTTCAGGGGGAGAGGAGACTGCGGTTAGCACAAAAGAGGAGCCTGCCCCCCCACCCCCACCCCCACCCCCGACCCGGCAGGCCCGGCCCTCCTCAGTTTGACACATGGATCTTCCTTCGGGACGGCTTAACCTGACCGAAAGCCTGCTGATCGATTTCTTTTATTGCTGCCTGTGGCCACAGAAGCATCTGAGCTCGGGGAAGGGCGGGGCTGGGGCTCGGAGGGCATATCTCACCTCCCTCCTGCTGACCTGGGGTGCAATCCCACCGGCAACAAGCAGGCAAGCTGCTGCTGGGGAGGGGGCCAGTGTGTGAGCCTGGGATCAAGACCAGGGTGGGTGGGGGGGTGCGACCCCAGAAGCCCCAGTGGGGAGGGTCCACAGGGGCTGGTGTGGTGTGAGCATGGGATGAAGACCCTGGGGTGGGTGTGGCCCCGGTGGGGAGCATCCATCCCCAGTGGGGAGGGTCCGCGGGGCTGGTGTGGACCTTGAGCCTGGAGGTCTCGGTTGGAGAAGCAGCCACCGCCGCTCCCGCCCACACCAAACGTGGCAGGACCAGAGGCCAGGGGCACAGAGCCTTCTGGGTTTCGGAAGTTACAAGTCCCGGGAATCCTAGAGCCAGAGACAGGGGTGACCGCGTGCTTCTGACAGACCCGTACACAGGGGCCCTTGGTGCCAGGCGCTGCTCTGAGCTCTTTATAAGAAAGCACTTAACTCCCAACAGCCCAAGAACAAGGGGGCCGTGGCTGTTCCTACCATAGAGGCCCACAGGAAAGCGCGCACGGTCGTACAGGCTGAGCCGGGGGTGGTGGGAACACCCTGGTCAGGGACTGACCAGCCACTTGACACAGACACTTGGGGGCTGACCCCAGGCCCCTGAGGTTTGCAGCCCGCGCCCTGCATGGACCCACGGGGGCAGGCAGGTGGCGCGCATAACATCTGAGCCCTCACCTCTGACAAGGCCTCCGCAGGCCCATCCTACAGACAGGGAGCAGCTGGGGGCAGTGACGGTGCTGGGGAGGCCGGCGGCATCTGCCCAGGGGACGCCCCCACCCTGGTCTGGCCGCCCCAAAGCCTCGCCAACGTGCAACTCCTCACACGCATCAAGGCCTCCAGCTGGAGGAACCGGTTCCAGAATTGG
The DNA here is from genome assembly GCF_003369695.1 of Bos indicus x Bos taurus. NCBI lineage: Eukaryota > Metazoa > Chordata > Mammalia > Artiodactyla > Bovidae > Bos > Bos indicus x Bos taurus. The sequence continues at coordinate 54,196,737 of NC_040093.1, forward strand.
AGGCTTGGCTGGAGCTCCAGACAGACACAGGAGCCACCGTCCAAACAGCTCAGCACCTGAAGGTCCCTTCGGGAGAAAGGCCTGCCGCTCGCCTGGGGCAGACAGGAGGAGCACCTCGCCTGGGGCAGGCAGGAGGAGCAGCGTCAGGATTTGACCCTGGGTTCGTACAAAGCCCAGGGCCGCCATGACCCAGGGATGGGGCTGAGAGCATGGCCAGGGGAGGGTACCCAGCCCCAGGCCATTCTAGGGCAAACACCCCGGCAAACACCGCGGACTCTGGCTTCCCACGAGGGATCCCGGTTCTCCTTCAGAAGCATCAGGCCCCCACCTCCCCCAGAAAGAGGAATTCCTTCCCAACTGTGCCCCACCCCCCAGCAGAAGACCCTTCTAGCTCAGCTGCGGGTTCATAAAATACAGATGTCTGGGCCCCACGCCTAGAGACGTGGGTCTTAACCTGTCACAGGTCTGGCCCCGGGTTTTAAAGCTCCCCGGGTAAATCTAAAGTGCAGCCAAGAATGAGCATCTGGTCTGGGGGCTTCCTGTTCCCCTAACACCTTCTTCCTCAGTTAAAAGTCACATCCCAGAGACACTCCCCGCCAAGGTTCCACTGGGATCCCCCAAAGCCTCAGGTTCAGCCAGATGCCCTCTTTTCCACGGACCCTCAGAACTGCGGTCCCCTCCCCCACCAGCAGCCGACTGGCCTCTGTCCCAGAGCCTCCCCTGCCCAGGCTGCTCTCATTTGCCTTAGCTCTGCAGGGGTCACCCCCTCCCCCAAACCAGCTCAAAGCCTCGGGAAGGGAGGGGCACAGGAAGCCGGTCTCAGGGACCGGGACTTGGAGCTGACCGCCCTGATCCAGGAATGGCAGACAGAGGAGCAGCCCAGCAAAGATGGGGGGGGCGGGGCACGGGGCGGGGCACAGAGCGTGATCGCCCACGGTTCCACCCTGCTGGGGGAAGGGGCGCAAGTCAAGAGGACGGTGGGGAGAAGACGCTGCCGAGGCGAGATTAAAAGGCCCCCGGTGCGCGCCCTGGCAGGCGTGCAAAGGGCCGCTCTGGATGCGGTGTTATCGGTGTGCACACTTCCCAGCGGCGGGCAAGGGCTGAGTTCAGAGGAGGCGCTCAATAAATTCTCATTGACAGGAACACTCCCCAGCGCCACCTCCCGCCTGTGGCCTCCGCCGGGGAGAGAGGCCAGCACGGGGAAGTGGAGCCAGTGGCTCGGCAGCCCACACCACTCTGGGCGAGAGAGGAGAGAAATTAAAGCGCGTGGCCAAGCTGAAATGTCACCTGAGACGCGGATCCCTGCAGGTTAGAAAAACAGCCCCACCGGCACACCGAGGGGAGGGGGCGGGCCGCAGCCGGCAGCCCTGTGGTTTGGAGGCGGCCGTGTTGCCATAACAGAGGTAATGAACGTGCTACCACCAAGCCCAGCCCGCCTGGACTTCGAGTAACCCAGGCTGGGAATTCCAAGCCTTCCGACGGGGCCAGGAAAAACCTGCCTTGCTGGCTGACTCCACAAGCCCCTACGAGTTTCTGGGGCGAGAGGAGAGAGCTGGCAGCCAGGGTTGCTCACCTGCGCAAGCAGAATCCGAGGGCACCGCCCCCCCCCCCCCCCCTTCAGGGAAGGGGCTTGGAGCCCAGGGATCCTTCCTCTGTCGGAGCAGGGGAACGCCAGCTGCCAAAGGGTCAAGGGCCACGAGGGACTGAGCCGGCTGGGGAGGTGCTCAGCCTGGAGGTGCAGGACCCGAACCTGCCACAGAGCGGCGCTGTGCAGACTCTGCTTCGGCGCCTCAGGCCAGAAACCGGAGGTGCTGAACCCACAGGCGGGCAGCTGCTTCTGCTCAGAAACCCCAAGGCTCTCTGGGCTCTGCCGGCCCTAACCTTCCCCCAGAGACAGGGAAGTTAATGAAGGCCAAAGGTCTGCCTGCGCCTGCGGGCATGGCTGAATAAAGGCCATCGGAGCTTCCAAAGAGGTCTGCTGCTTGCTGCGGGCTCCTGCAGGCCCCCACCTCCTTATTCCCAGCCTCAGGTGGACAGGAGCCATGACCCGGGGAACTCTCAGCAAACCCAGACGGAGGGATCAGTAAACCCTGCTCAACCCTGACAAGGCAGGATTTGGGAAGCTGTCCCTAGCAGGTCAGGGCCTGCGCCGTCAGGGGCAGCCTGCTGCCCGATGCCCCGCAGATCGGGGCGGGCCTCCCAGCCTCCCTTCCCAAGGCCAGGGCTGACCTCGGTCACCCGCTCACCAGCTCCAGATTTCCACCACCCCCGAGGTTCACGGAAAAGGAAAATCAAGAGTGCCAAAGGCCTGGCTGGCTCCTGCGGCCCCCTTCCCTCCTCTCTGCATGCAGTGAGACAAAGTAACAGAGGCCAGCCGGGCACCCCCTTTCAGGGCAGCGGGGCAGGACTGCCCCGATAAGGGCCCGCTGGAAGTATCCGTGTAGCTGTTATCACAAAGCCAGGCCTGCCGAGCCCGGGGCGGGCGGGGCAGCGACTCCCTGCCCTGCCGGATGACACACGGCGGCCCCTCACCTGTGGCGTGGCCCGGCTGAGTCAGGCGGCAGGTTCTGCCATACCCGCGGGTGGAGGCGCCCATAAACACAGGCTGAGCAACGCTGACGTGCCCCGAGCAGAAGTAACACCCAGGGAGGCCCAGAGGCAGGCAGCCTGTTCACCTGGGGTTCCCCCCGACCCAACTTTCTACTAGGGGGAGAAGGTCCAGCAGGCCTACTTTCCGGAGACCCAAGTGCCCCACCGGAGACCTTCTGCCCTCCCATCCCATTCCGTCCCACCCCCACCCTCCGGCCTGGAAATCGGCTTAGGCAGGGAGGTTCCCACCCAGGATCCGAGGGGGCCCTTTGTTCCAGCCTTTCACAAAAGAAGCCCTTTTTTGTTTCATCTGGTGGTCCCGCTTTTTGTTTCCAAACCACAGCCTGTGTGGGCCCCAGATAAGGCACTGCAGGGGTTAACAAGGATTTAATGTATTTTAGACGCACTTCCCAGACAAAGGCTAGTTTACAAAACAAGAGCCAAATCGACTCAACTCGGCCAGTATCCACCAACCAGCCGGCGGGCAGGTGCTTCCCCCGCCGCGCACACAGCCCTCCAAACTTAAGAGCCGTCGCTCCGGCAGGGGACCCCGGTCCATCACGTGGGGGGTATCGCGGCAACACTTCACCCAATCCGAACGACCCCTTCCCCCCACGACCCCGCGCCTCCATCTCCCCTGCGCACTTCTCAGGGGTCCCATTAATCCCCCACCCCAAACTCGGGAGGGGGAGTGGGAAGGGGGGAGGCGGGAGGACGAGCCCGACTCCCGCTCCGCCTCCACGGAGGGAATTTAATTAGCCTGCTGGAGAGGCGGGCGGGCGGCCGACGAGGTGTCTCTGCTGCTGCAATATAATTGAATCGGCTCCACTCGGTCGGGCCACTCGCCGCCCATCAGCGCGGCTGCCGGGCTGGGGGCGGGGAGGCGCATCCAGGCGGAGCAAGAAAGGCCGAGGAGGGGGGGGAAAGGGCAGCGCGGGTGGGGGGCGGCGGATGCAATCACCTCCCACCTCGGAGGCCGGGGCAGCCATCTTCAGCGGGAGGAGGGGCAGGGGACCGGCTCCTACGGGGCGGGGGGGAGCAGAGAAGCGGGGGAGAAGCCGTGGAGCCCGGGGCGCGCCCTTGGACAGCAGGGCGTGGGGGTCGGAGACCTGGAGGCTGCAGTCCCGCCCTCCCGGCGGTCTCCCTAGCTCCGAGGGAAGGGGGAGGGGAGCGAGACAAAAAAAACCCAACCTCGCGGCCCCAGCGGGCGATGCCCCCCGCCCACCGCAGCCGCCGCCAGCACCTGCCGCGGGGGCGCAGCGCCGCCCCCCTCGCTCCCTCCCCCGCCGCCGCAAAGTTTTCACTCCGGCTCTGGAGCGTAGACAGCTCACAGAGAGCCCCCCAGCTCCCTTGCTTCCCACCCGCCGCACGCTCGTAAAGCACCACTCGCCTAACGAAGCCACCGAGCCCGAGCCCCGGGGAGGCCCGAGCCCCCCTGGAGGCCGGACGCCCAGGCTGCGACCAGCCGCGGGACGCGGGGCCTTGGGTCGCTGGCCTGCCCGCCCGGCTCTTATCGCCGCACACACTCCGGGGGAAGTTGCCCCGGAGCCGTTGGCGGCGCCCCCGCGAAACCCACGAACTTGGAGGAGAGGGGGGCGGGCGCGGGGGGTGGGGGCGCGCGCGGAGACCGCCGCCCGCCCGGCTAGACGCGCTCACCTTTCATGCCAGGGCCCCGCCGCTCCGCCTCGGCTGACACATGCTGGAGCCACCGTCGCCCAGTGTTTGTCTAAACTGCTTATCTCACCCGGGGCTGCGCGGCGGCGGCGGCGGCGGCGGCGGCGGCTCTGGCCCGCTGGGGAGGTGGAGCTTCCGGGGCCCCGGCCAAGAAACACCTGCTGCTGTCGCCGCCGCCGAGGACACACCCAAGCGCAACGCCGCCCACTCTCGGGCCACTGGCTCGCTCCCGGCTCTCTGACCTCAGCCAGCGGGAGGTGTCGGGTTTCAGCCGCAAACACACGCGCTCGCGCGCGCGCACCGACCGGCGCCCGGGTACACCCGCGCGGGCACACGCCCCTCCCCAGACAGGCCGGCCAGGTGAGCCGAGGACACCAGCAGGTAGGGGAAGTGCCACCCTCAGGTTCCCGGGGACCCCGGGCTTCACTGCTCAGGGGTCCCACCTACACTGGTGTCCGAGACCAGCCACTGGATTCCAAAAGCTGGGAGCGGTCACTTTCAACACGCCCACCAGGCGAGCAGCGCCCGTGCGCGTCTCCCGACTGCTTTCCGAGCGTCGAGAACAGCGTGTGCCACAAAGCAGACCCCCCGAGAAGTGAGCGGACAAACTCACGTGTGCTGGAGGCCTCCTAGAGGAAAACTTTTTCGGAGCTGGTGTCTGTGTTGGGGGGTGGGGGCAGGAGGGGGCAGACAAAGTAGGCTGTGTGCGTTTCTCCTCCCCAGCCCCTCTTAACTCTCCCAATTTGAAAGAGTTGAATGTTAAGGACTCGGGCCTACGCACCTTCTTCCCCCCAAATTCCAAGAGCTCCGCCTTCTCGTTCTAAGTAACTTTGGGGAAGGCCACAGTGCGGGGGGCGGCGGGGTAGTTCTTTTAAAGAACTCACGTCCCAGCGGCTGGAGAGTCCACGCAGGCGCCGCTCCGCCAGGGGGGTCATTAAGTAGCTGGGGTTGCGGTCAGAGGCGAGGCCGCCCGCCTCCAGAAACTGGCACGACCCACTGGGCCTCCGGCCCCAGAACAGCGCCTCCCCATTCCTGGCACCCCACCACCACCGCCACCACCACCTCACCCAGGCACTTGACAGACTGGAATGACTCAGGGAGCGTCCTGAAATTCCTGGGCACCCACAGGCGGCACGGCGAGAGCGGAGGGCCCTGGCCTCCCCGCCCCCACCGGCGGCGGGCGCAGAGGACCAGCCCGGCACCCCCTACCCGCCCCCAGCCCCGCGTCTCCGGGAAGCGCCGGGTCAATGGCGGCCCGCCTCGCCCGACGCCCCCTGGCCCTGGCGCGCCCCGCGCTCTGACCCCGCGCGTCCCAAGCTCCCAGGGTTGCTCGGATGCACCGGGGTCTCTGCCTGTACATCCTCTTTTTGAAAATCCTCTCCATCTACAGCCTTCCTGCTTTGCAGCCCCGGAGGCAAACCAGCACCCACCCCTCAGCACCCCGCCGTAGCGCCGCGCTGCGGGTTTCAACTTTCGGCCGCCGGTGCCAGCCCGCGCTTCTGCCAGCCCCAAACCTGCCCCAGGACATGCCCGCGCCGCGCTTGGCAGGCGCGCACGCAGCCGTCCCCGCGGGCCCAGCCTCCCCCGCCTCTCGTCCTCCCTCTCCCGCCCTCCCTTCCCTCCCCGCGCCAGTCCGGATTGCGACGGGAGGGAGCGCTGGGCGCCTGCCACCCCCCATCCATCTGTTCCCGATGACGCTGGCGGGCCTGGAGCAGTCGGAGCCCGCGCCAGCGGGGAGCAGGACTCGCCTGGGTGCCCGCCCGCCCGGGGGGCGAGGGGCAGGGCGCGGACGGACGCCCCCAAGCCACCCACTCCCCTGCTCCGCCTTCCGCCGAGGGCACGCGGGTCGGCCCCTCGCCTTGCACAAGGCTCCTGGCCGACCACAAACGAAAAGGGAAACGGACCTGCGAGGCCGAGCCGGGGGCCGTTACCGGCTCCTACCTGTGGGGGCCGGCCGGCCGGCCCTGGCACCTCGTGGGAGGGGCGCTTCCCCTTCACCCCCCACCGCCTGGCTTCGGGCCGCGCCTCCCTCGTGCGGGCCTAGGCCTCCGCCGGACGCTTTCGTTTACGCACCACACGGTGTCCCCACGGCGCGGCCTCCGGGAACTCACACTCAGCAGGGGACAGCAGACTCGGCGCGGAGGACGCGGTGCCTCCATCGCCGCCGGGAGTCTCCGGGAGGAGGGGGGTGGGGGAGGGAGGAGTCAGGAGAATTCAACCTAGGGCCTAGGGCCTGAAAAACCAAATTAAAAAACCTCTGGGGGCGGGTCCCACACTTTCCCACCTGGACTACAGGCTGGGGCGGGGGGAGTAACTTACGCAGGAAAACTCGCACCTGGATCGGACTCTCCTCCCAGCCCCGTCCCCAGGTCTGGACGCTGGGGCCCACCCTCCAACTCTCTCACCAGGACACGGTGGGCCAGCTCATTTCCCTTCATCCTGGGGAGACCCTGATGGTGGTGGTAGAGAGGGGGAGGTCAAGTTCTTCCACATGTCTGAGGACCACCGTGGCAAAACACAGAATTTTGTGGAGTGGCCACTTGGGTTCATCGTTTGGCTACTTTATTCAGAGTTGGTAGATTCCCCCGCCCCCTCCCAGGCATCTGGTTCCGCTGCATGGCGGGACGGGGAGCCTGATCCCGGTTCCCAGATGAGGAAGTCGAGGCCGCAGTTGCTCAAGGTCACGTGCACACACTGGTGCAATGGGAGCTGTGCTGGGAGCTGCTCACACCTGCAACCAGTCTCCCTTTCCCAGTACAGCCCGTCGAGGCCTCGGGGAGCTGCAGGGACGCCCCGCGGCCGCACGGGGGCAGCGGCGAGCTGGCTTGTCCGCCCCCGGCCAGAAAAATGCTGGCGGCCACCAGGCGGGCTGGCACGGTGGCGATGGGTGACACTCGCTGTCGGTGCGCCCGGCCCCGGGAAATCAGTAATCCGGAGCATGGCCTCCGGGTTGAAGGGTGAGAATTGCTCTCCCGCAGCCCGTGCGCTCCGCGCTAGCGAGGTTGGTGGCTTGACTCCTCCACTTCCCGCCACTCAGGCTGGGGCTGGCAGCCCTCCATTTCTTCAGGGGCGTTTCTTCCCCTCCCGGTGGGGCCTGTTCCCACCCCGTAGCCGGTCCAGAGCCCTCCCTGGGCTCAGCCCTCCTCTCCTTCTTCCCCAGATGCTTGGGAACCGGACAGAAAAAGAAGGTTGGAGTAAAAGGGCAACTTTTACCGAAGGCCATGGTCAGTCCCATGGCAGAGGGGGGGGCCAAATGGGGACCCTTCCCGGAGTGGGGACACCTGCCCCAATGACCCAGCTCACCAGGATCCTGTTTCCCTGGTGCTAGGGGCAAGAGGATGCTGGTGAGTGCCCGCTCACACCCCCGACTGGGGTCAAATTAACTGGAGCAGGAAGCAGAGATCAGGAGGCCTTCTCCTGGCTGAGCACCTCCTCAGGAGGTTCCTTCAAAATCCAGCCCACCTCCAGCAGCTCACACGCTCAGTCATCCTGTCCGACTCTGCGACCTGGTGGACTGGAGCCCGCCAGGCTCCTCTCTGTCCATGGGATTCTCCAGGCAAGAATACTAGAGTGGGTTGCCATGCCGTCCTCCAGGGGATCTTGCTGACCCAGGGATTGAACCCGGGTTTCCTGCATCACCCGTGGATGAGCCACCAGGGAAGCCCCGCGAGCAGCCTGGAACTCGGGAAACCTATACGATGAAGCCCTCAGTGAAGTAAAAGCCCCTCCTTAAACTGACCCTCAGAGATACTGACGAGGGATCTGCAGGAAAGAAAGCGATGCCACTGACCAACATGGTGGGCATTCAGTCACTCAGCAAACACACTGGCCTTCCCAAATACAGAACTGAAAACACCAGGCCCGAGGTGAGAGGCGCTGACAGGGAGGGCACCTCAAGGCACCCAGGAGCTGGAAAGACAGGAGGGTGGGTGGGCAACTTACCCATTACCAGTACCACCAGCCAGGCCCCCACCGGCCAGGTGAGGTTCCCTGGAGTGCAGGTGTCCCGGCCCGGGTCCAGCCCGGGCTGTGCTGGGCCCTTGATGCCGGGGGTAGGGGTGGAGAGCCTGCATAGGTCCTGCTGTTTATCACCCTGCCTTCTCTGGGATCAGCAGGACTCAGTGCACTGTCTACCCTAAACCGCTGTTCCAGCACCTGAGGGCTGCATGTCACCATCATTTTCCATCACCCTGGCCACCCCATTCAGCACCTGATCGACAAACAAGCGTCAGGGACCTGGCCGTCAGTGCAGGTGGGAAGGGAGGTCCACTTCTGCCATTTACCACACACCTAACATGTGCCAGAGCTGCTCAACTCCTGTCATTTAATCCCCTTGGGCCCTGCGAGGCGGCCTCCTGACCTCCATCACAAAGCCCGGTGAGGAGACCAGAGAAGGTTAATTAACTTGCCTAGGGCACACACATTCGCTCCAAGCCAGATCCAGACCCTGGCTGTTCTCCTGTACTCAGCAGCATTTCTCTGTAGCTACTGCTGCGGATACCTCGGGGCGAGGCAGGGTTGTAGCACACCAGCCAGCTGTCCTGGGGTCTGAAAACCATTCTCCCTTCCAGGAGGGTTGGGGGACCCATGGCCCAGAGCCCTGGGATCTGCAAGTCCCTCTGCATGATGGGTCCACCCACCCCAAGGCTACCAGCGGAGAGGGTGCCACTAGGGGCCTCAGGGATGACGGACAGGGGGCCTGCCCTGCCACCCCCTCCGTCACCCCCCCATCCCGTCTCGGCAGGAGGCCCTGCCGCCCAGCCTCCATCACTCACACTCCGAAGTCCCCTTTCTCTCTCCAGCCAGCTATCACTGGCCCAGAAATTCTCTCCATTCTTCAAAGCCCAGCTTAAATCTTATCTCTTCCAAGGAGGCTTTTCCCATCCCCGCCTCTGGAATTCATCTCTCCAGGCACCACATCCCACTCTAGATACAGATCGCACGGGGCTGCAGTCTCAGATACTGGGGGAAAGATGGGGAGGAGTGTGTGAAGTACTGGTTGCTAGGCCACACAGCGGAGCTCCTGGGGTCAGGGAAAGGAAGGAGGATCTTTAGCAAGAGCTGGGGGCAAATGCGAGGGGGTGGGGTGTCCGGACCTCTCCTGTTGACAGCTGGAGCCCCAGCCTCCCCTCCCACCCCCACCCCCCCACTGACAGCGGGTGCCCGGAGGGGAAGGGACTGTCATGGAGTAGCTGTGATCTGGCCCCGACCTCTGCACGTTTGCGTCTCACGCAGACCCGCAGAAGGGATAAAGGGAGGGAAAACCAGGGCAACCCTCTCCAGACGCCCTCCTCGACCACTGCCCACCTAGGGAGGAGCCAGGCTCTCCTGGGGACCTGTGGGCAAGTCCAGGCCTGGCCTGGGAAGCCCCCGCCGCCCCGCCATTCCAGTCGGCTGTCCGGTAGCCAAGGTCACCTCCGGGGAGCAGGAGGGGCGAGGGCCCCGAGTGACCCGGGGGAACGCGGTGGCAGAGGTCGGGCTCTTAACCCTGGGCTGCCCCAACACTTCCTGCCCTTTCAGCGCCGGCCGCGGGCTGCACCCGCGCACAGCTGCGCTCCTTTACAATCAGTTAACAGCTGTTTTGCATAGATTTTCAATTCTAATTGCCTCGCTTTGTGAGACTCCGAAGCCCCGGTGAATGGGGAAGCCTCCGCGCGGCTAGAAAGCAGGCGGGGAGGGGGGACACTCCAGAGGGACTCAAAGGACGCCAGTGTGCGCGGGCCGGCTGCTTTTATTTTTATGTTTTAATAGAAGAATACCCACTGACGGCCCCCGCCCCCCCACCTCCTGCCGCTCCTCCCGGAGCCCAGAATCTGAAGGGTGCTCCCCAGCTGGGGGAGGGACGCCCTCCTCCGCCACCCGCCTCTGACCTGGAGCTCCCCAACCCACCCCAGACACAGGCCCAGGGTGGGGGGGCAGCTTCCAGCTCCACAGCGGCTGCAGGAGCCAGCCCTCCCTCCCCCCGAAGCCCCCCAGGCTCTCCAGTACCCAGATATGGGAAGCTAATTGGACAATAAAGTTGAGCAGCGAGGAAACGCGCTCTCTGGAGACAGCTGGCATCTATAAAAGAGAAATATTTGCATTTAAAACCTTTAAACTTTATATGGCAGGCCAGGCCAAGCCCAGGGGGAGGGTGGATGGAAGGGAGGTGCTTGGACCCTGGGGGGCAGAGGCTGGGGGTTGTGGGGGAGAGGCAGCACAGGCTGCTGGGGGTCCATGAAGGCCCTGAGGCTGGCAGTTTTGAATTTCTCTGCCACTGGCGGCAACCCCCACCCGCCAGTTCCTGCAAGTCACTAGCCACGGACAACACAGGCCTGGGTGGCCTCGCCATGGGTCAAGTACAACCCCTCCTAGCTCCCAACCCATCCCGGAGCCCAGGCCTTCCGTTGGCGTCCCGAGGCCTTTCCAAGCCAAGCACACGGGGCTGGGGTCCACACCTTCGCGGGGGGCTTGGCTGGAGTGCCGCCCATCCCCCAGCCACCGGGGCAGAGCCCCAGGCCACTATCCTCAAGCTGTCCCTTCCCCGGCTGCTGGCAGAGTCCCAGTGGGGAAGTGGCCCCCCAGGCATGGCTTCCTGCGAGAAGGCGGTTTGCAGGAAGGCCCGGCACTGCCCCAGGCCGCGTGTGCACCCCCAAATGGGCAGCTGTGGGAGCACGCTGAGCACCCCTGTGCTCGGAGCCCCTGGCCAGCACCACCCCACTGCCCGGATGCAGAAGTCGGGGCTCAGAGAGATGAGGCTCGCGGGGGCTGGCGGGGCCCCACCGCCTCCACGCTGCTGTCTGGGGCGGTGGTACGGGGGGAGGTTTCATTTCCTCGCAGGGCTACTTCCCATTTTTCATATTTGAGAGAAACCTGGCCACATGTTCCTACTGTCAACATTTAGAGCTGGGAGAGGCTGTGCTCCTGACTGGTCTTATTTTAGCAGGCTTTTAAATGAAATCGCTGCGCACCGGGCTCCTCCACTCGGCGTCCCATCTGTCTACCTGCGGTGAGGGGGCGGCCGGTATAGACACCCAGGCTTTTCAGGGCAGGAGCAGAAACTTCCAGGGACTCGGGGAGTGGGTGCGTGTGTGGGGTCAGGGGCGGTGGGGCAGAGAATGTGGCCCAAGTCAACAGCACACGTGTAATTTTCAACAATGTCAGTTTAGCAAAAACCACACCAAAGACATCCCCTTTGCCCAGGAACGCTGTGTCCTCACCACCTCTGTTCCCGTCAGGACATCTCCAGTCCCAGCACAGCTCAGCGCCGGGGCCGCCACATCCCAGCCTGGCGTCCAAGCCCCCGAACACCCGGGAGACTGGCCTCTCAGCCTCACCATGCTCTCTCTCTCCAGCCTCCCAACCCCACAGCCTCGGCCGACCTTTCCACCATCCCTTTCTAAGCATGACTTCCTGGTCATCTGGGGGGCGAACCTCATTACATTCCAGCATCACCAAAGAGCAAACGTCACAATGCGACTCCCGAGAGGGCCCCTGGCCCTGTGGGAGGGAGGTGAGTGTGGCGGGGAGGGTGTGGTCAGAGGACAGACACCCGGGCTCCGTCCACGGGACCCCCACCTGGCCGGGCGCGTTGCCACCTGGCACTGTGCACGGGTGTTGCCAGCTGGTGACAGGGAAGCCACACGTCCCCTCCCCGGCTTTACACTGAGGGTGAGACGAGTAATAAGCTAGAAGGAGCCTAGCATGGTGCCTGGAACACAGCTGGAGCTCCGCAGGATGACTTACATTTCGTGTGGGGGGACAGGAGGGTGGCAAACAAACATGCTTTACGGGGAAGCAGGCGTGCAGGCACTGGGGCCTGCAACCAGGCAGCACCGGGCTGGCCTGCTCTCTGGAGTGGCCTGGAAGGCACGTCCCTCCCCTTCCCCCCACGCAGGGAGGGGCCTTCGGGAATCCCAGACCCTCAGAGAATCAGGCCGACCCGTCTCTGCACACAGACAGCCCTGTGCTGGCTTCAGGGTCAGTGCTCCTGGCTGGTCACCTGCAGAGTCTGTGCAGCCAGGCGGAAGGGAGGACAGTCAGAGAGAAGGGGGCAACCTGGCGGGCCACCCAAGCTTCTTTAGCTTTTTTTTTTTTTTTTAATATTGACAATACCCAGTCCTGGCTTCCTCCTCAGAGAGGTGTCTTAAAATTTACGCACCCAACCCAACAGTCCTCCCATGGGCTACTGACCAGACATAGAAAGGAGTGAAGTTCTGACATTCACTCCGACCTGGATGAACACAGTCAGGAAACATATGTCCACACAAAACCTTAGACGTGAATGTTTGTGGCAGCAAATCCCTAATGGCCAGAAAATGGCAACAACCTGAATGTCCACCGATGGACCAGGGATCTAAAAGCCTGTGGTCTGTTCACACAGTGGAGTATTATACAGCTGCGAAAAGGAAGCAAGCACCAGCCATGTGACAGCACAAATGACCCTTGCAAACCGTATGCTGAGTGAAAGCAGCCAGACACAGGGGCCCATCGGCGTGATTCCATCCGGAGCAGGGTCCAGACAGGTCAGTCCACGGGGATGGAGCAGCTGAGTGGCTGCCGAGGGCAAGGGCGGGGTCAGGGGAGAGGAGAGTGGGTATTGACGGGCACAGGGCTTTCTCCCGGGGTGAAAGGGATGTCTGGTGTCAAGACAGATGGGGTGGTCGCAAAACTTTGCAGATGGACTAAATGCTGATAAATTGTTCTCTTTTAAAAGGTTGATTTCACATGGTGTGATTTTTATCTCCATTTTTTAAAAGAAGTTCCGATCTGAAGCCCCCCCTCCAACTGATGCTGGGGGCCCACAGCTTCCAGAAAACCCCCGACGTGGACACCCCTGAGGACGAGCACCCCCTGGAAACCCTCTTCGCACTGTTCGTGACTCTTAGGTATGATGAGGGAAACCCATCAGGTTCCAGCATTTCCTGTTTCCAGGGAGGTTTTCCACACGTGGGCCCCACCCTCGCACACACACACATACACACCCAGGACACAGCGCTGTCTCTGCAGGCAGGACTGCTGGGCCCTCAAGGTGGAGGGTTCAGCCACGTTTTCTGTCCTCATCAACAGCTCTTTGGACTCAGGGAGGGTAGGCCGGACCCCCATGAGCAGCTAGAGGTCAGGACACAGACAGGCACACATCTGTCCCTGGCCACCTGGCTACTGGGCTGGAGAGCAGCCAGCAGGGACCTGGGCAGGCTAGCGGACAGGGAGGGGTGATGGCAGGCGCATCGAAGGTCACAGGTGACAGGGGAACCTGCAGTCCCAGAACCCTGACCTCAGCCTGAGGTCAGCTTGGCTGCCTGGGGGAAGGCCAGAAGGCCCGGGTGGACACAGACATCTGGGTGGTTCCCGCATCAGTTTCTCAGGAACTACTCTCCTCTGTAAAGATTAACCAGCTGTCCTCTGCAGGCAAGGGGCTTTCCTCTCTTCCTGCTCTGTCAGCTTAGAGGACAGGGTCCCTGGACGCCCGGCCAGGTGGCCACGCGGACAGGCCACGGGCCCAGGCGAGCCCTGGGGTATTGAGTCACCCCAAGGTCCTGGGCCCATCTGGGAGGGACAAGGCTCAGGCCGAAACCACAGGACCCTGCTGAGCGCAGGGAGAAGGCCGTGTTCTAGAACCCAGGCTGCAAAGCCGTGGGGTCACTGCTGATATCAACTTGAAGTAGTCCTCAGAAACTTATTTGGGGGTGGGGTCCTCATCCCCAATTTTCCTTGTTCGTTTAAAAGCCTTCAAATTTCTTTCATGCAAAACCGCTCTGGAAAACCAACGTCTGTATAGGCCTGTGGATTTGCACACACGTATGCGGTGGGCTCCCCACCCCCCTTCCTTGGGCCTCTTCCTCCCCACCTCACCCCCCCACACCATGGGCCCTGCTCTGCAGATGGCAGCCAGGGTTCTGGGAGTGAACATTTGTTGAGTGCCTACTATGCGCCAGGCTTGCTTCTTGCCACAGGAGACTAAGGCCTCGGTTTGAGCCCAGTCCTCTTCGCCCTTCCTCTGCTACCCACCTCCCCCCGCCTCCTTTTTCAGGATGGCGGTGCTCCTGACAAATTTCTGGATTCATTATCTACTGCCTGTCGAAGCCGCAAACCATCACCGGGACAATCAAATCCCAGATGCCTTTATCACTCGCCAACTGCACAAGTTTGATGTGGGCAGGGGACTGGCCCTCACCCAGCCTCTGCCCCCATGGCCAGGCCTGGGACCCCAGGGACGAGCGGTTAAGGCCAGGCCCCCGTCTCTCTGCCGGCTCACAGAGGCAGAGAGAGGAGCCACTTGCTCAACTCTTGTTGCATGTACGTTTTTATAACCTGGTCTCACAAATGGAAATAACCAAGGCAAAAGGACCTCGTTCAAAGGCGTGCCGTTTCACCACGGGAAGTTCTGGTGGTGGTGGCTGCTGGTAAGGTCCCCGGGCATCTGCAGGCCCCGTGTGGAAGGTCAAGGAGGGGACGAGCTACCTGGGGTGTCCCTCTCACTTTCCACCTGTTTGCTCTAAGAAGGGCCTTTGATTTCCCTCCCAGGGGCTCTTCAGCCTCAGCTGTGAAGCCCCCACCCTGAAACACCTCCTCCCCACTCTGACCCCCCCACCCCCCATGAAGGCTGCTCCGCCCACCCAGCTGCCTGGCCCCCCACTCTCTGCAGCCCTGGTTTGGCCCAGTCCCACCGTGACATCGCCTGCAAGGGCGCCCAGAGCCTCCAGGTCCACTGTCTCCTCCTAGCAGGGCTGCCCACCTCCCACGCCCCTGCCCCCAACTCCCTGGGCTCCTCTCCCGTCCTAAGTCACCACCTCTGCCCCTCAAGACCTCACTTCCCATCTCTCCAGTCTCGTCCTGCAAATGCGGGTGCCGGCCAGCTCAGGTCTCCCCCCTCTCACACACAGGCCTTCCTAGAAGTGTCTAGACAGGTCCCCAACACATTTTCCTGCTACCCTTCAACCCCCCCTCGAAGGCAGGGTAATTTAGATTAAGAGCCCTCTCCCTTCCTCACCTTCCCCAGGCTCTACCTGTGCTGGGGGGCCCCTCCCTGGCCCCTCATAAAGCTCTTTTGTTTGCCACCTACCTCTTTGCTCAGGCCCTGGCTTAAATTCCACCTCCTCCAGGTAGCCTTCCGGGATGTGTCTCTAACCTCCATTAGGGGAAGCTGATGTTCCCACTCCCATGGGGGGTTACTTTTGAATTCCTTACATTGCGCCCCAGGCTTACCAAGTCGATGGTAGAGAGGAAACAGCCATCCTTATTTCTAGACCTTCACAAGCCCTAAAATAGCTGTTTGCTGAATTCATCTAAATGAACATGAGAACCCCATCCAGGACACAAGCCCTCATCAGCAACAAATGCTGTGTGCATCCCTCTTGCCCTCAAAATAAACTCAGCCAAAAACAGGACGCAGGAACCTCCTGGAATATACATCTGTCCTCTGGTTCTAGAAAGCTGAGTGCCTTTCTAGAGCAGACAAGGGTGGGTTTTCCCCGTCAGCCCTTGTGGGATCCTACAATCTGCGAAGACAGGCCAGTCCCTCCCCCTAAGAGTGGTTGGAGTCTTCTGCAGAGAGGCAACAGGGGAATAGACGCTGGGGTTTTCTGCTGTTGCGGAAGGCTCCCAGGTGACCTGAGAAGAGGCAGGCAGGGAGGCCCCCACCAGCACCTTCCCACCTGCACGCTCACCAAGCCTTGCTCCCACCGCAGAACCGGCTCCTCTCCCAGGGATGACAGGGACTCCGGAGAGAGCTCTGGCCCTCCCCCTCGCCATTGAGTGGGGAGGACAGCTCCCAGCCCCTCCCCTTGGCCCACATATAGGGCTCCTGGCGGCTCCCTACCCTGTCCCCGCCCCCCCCAACCCCAAGCACCCAGCTCCGCGTGCAGACCTGCCTGGCTAGCAATTTGAGCCCGGAGTTAGCACAGCCCAGCTCAAGACTTCTATTCCTGGCTCAGCCGGCAAATTGCTTCATGACCTTGGGAAAGTCCCCACGCTGCCTGACCCCCTCTGTGTGCGCCGAGGCGGCGCGTGAGAAGCGGGCCCGCTGGACGCTGCGGTGTCTCGAGGTGACCCCGTGTCTCTCCAGCTGGCTGGTGGAGGAGCCGTGGGAGGGCTGCTTACGCAACACTTGGAAGCCCTCTGCACGTGGGGAGCTGCACACGGTTGCGGCCTCGGATGCTCCAAGGGGCACCTGCCCTCGTGGGCCAGGCCTCCGTCTCAGTGGGGAGGGTGGCCACGCTTCCCTCGGGGCCAGGGTGACAGGCCCACCTGGCTCACAGGTGATGCTCCCGGGTGGTGCAGGGCTGGCCGGGCTCTTAGGAAGAGGGGCCGGCCTAAGTGGTCCTCCCAGTGCCTCCAGCTGCCTCCGCCTACTCCTGGCAATTGCACAGCCGCAAAGCCAGCCAGAGAGGTGAAACGCAAGAGGGTGGGTCACAGCTGGTCAGACCTGGACGGGAAGACAATTCTACAGACCAACCCCACTGCCCTATTAACCCACGATCTCCAAACTTCACTTTCCACAATGATCGAGCCTGTGTCACTCCCCCACTGTCCATCGCCTGCATGCTAATTTGGAAGTGGGGGGAGCCCAGGAATCTCCGTTTTCAACAGGTGGCCCCTCCCTCTTCCCTCAGGGGTGCCCCTGGGCTCCGCCTTTGAGAACCACCCCATTACCCTGGCTTACTCTGTCATCTGATTTGTGGCGTGATCCTCTTTTAAAAAATTAATTTTAATTTATCTCTTCCCTGCCTCTCTCTCCCCCAGAAGGATTCGAAGCAGCATTACCAACCTCTGATATGGAGACGTGTTTATTATTTTTACAGTTTCTGCAGGAAGCTCCCCAGAACCCGAAGGGGAATTATATTCATAGAGAATTGGGTCCCCAGCGTAAGTCAACATTATTCATTTAACAACTTCTATTGGCGCATGGAGATGTGAGCGGGGCCTCACCCAGAGACGTCTCCCGTGGTTGCCAGAAGATTTAATTCACAACATCCAGGAAAAATAATTAGGAGGAGTCAGAGGAAGCAGGGCGTGGGGAGGGGCCCACGGGCAACTGTGGTTTCGGGGCCACCCGCTGCCAGTTACCCCAAGTATCCCCCTGGCTTTGATCGGAAGCCGCAGGGCCCACTCTGGGCATGTCTCGTGGGGTACCCACAGGCACACGAGGTGGGCTGGCACCGCCAAGCCCATCTGGACAGAACTTCTGGGAGAAGGGAGCTCCTTTCAAGCTCACGCGGACCAGCCACGCCACCCCTCCCCAGCGCTCAGCTACTGGGGGAGCACCCTGCATGGGGGCTGGTCAGGAGCCTCTCCTCTGCCAGGCTGCCCAGGGCCGGGGGTGGGGGCACACTCCCCTGGCCTGAGGCCGCGCTCGCCAAGAAGGCTGATGGAGCAGCCCCAGGTGAGGAGAAGCGGGATTAGGTGTCCCTGCTCAGCTCTTAGCAGCGCTGCTGCTTTCTTAAGCATGCTGTGAATTATACTGCAGTTCCTGAAAGATCAAAGTGGGCTTCTAACCTGTGTGGTTTGGAGGTGGGACACAGAAGGCCAGACCCCGCTGGGGGCAGGGGTGCCCCTGTGAAAGCCGATGCCTGCTGGGGGATGGTGACACAGGCTCACCCCCACTCCAAGGGTGGCCCTTGGTCGGGGCGATGGTTTACACAGGAGAGGGGACAAGAGGCAGGGCGGGGGCAGTTGGGAGTGACCGGCCCAGACCTGGTGCAGCCCAGAGGACCCGGAAGGCAGGGCCCTACTACAAAGAACATTCCGGATCACTGGGCCCAGAGAGGTGAGATGTGAAGAAACAGGACATGGGGCACAGGCCAGGAGGAGGAGGACCGAGAGAGAAAGCAAAGCCTCTCTCCTGGCACACCACTTTGCCCCGAAACTGTCTATAGAGTCAGGTCCGAGGGACCACCGCCATCTCTATGTTTTATGTTATGAACAACTGTGGTGTCTTCAGGCCTGGGGAACACTACACATCTGTTTTGGCCCATGTCTCCCCTTCCTGTCTATCATTCCAAAAGACAGAAGGACACCCCCTCTTCCAAAGGCCCCCAAGTCTGATCTCTATAGCCCAGAGAGGTTAAGTGATTGAATCCATGTCACACAGCACCACAGACAAGATGAAATTCCAATCTGATTTCCTGTGCAGCCCTCAGGACAGGGCTGTGCAGCGTCTCAATAGTTCTCCCCTATTGAGAGAACCCAGGAAAATCTAACCCAAGACTGGTAATGGCTGAGGATGGCCCATCTTTTGGTTATTTAAGACTCTGCCCTAATCACCGCTCACAACAGCACCGCAGTAGAACCATCCGTGACAGGGGAAGTGCTCTGCGTCTGAGCTGTCCCACAGAGTTGTCCCCATCTACATGTGGCCACCGAGCACTTGAAACACGCCCAGTACAACCGAAGTACTAAATCTTTAATTTTGCTTACTTTTAATTAACCTAAAATTTATTAATAAAAATGAAATTTAAATAGCCACATGTGACCAGTGGCTACCATACTGGAAAACACAGAAAGTGAAAGTCGCTCAGTTGTGTCTCTTTACAACCCCATGGACTATACAGTCCATGGAATCCTCCAGGCCAGAATACTGGAGTGGGTAGCCTTTCCCTTTTCCAGGGGATCTTCCCGACCCAGGGATCAAACCCAGGTCTCCCACATTGCAGGCGTATTCATTACCAGCTGAGCCACCAGGGAAGCCCAAAAAACTGGAGTGGGTAGCCTATCCCTTCTCCAGGGGATCTCCCCAACCCAGGACTCAACCCAGGGTCTCCTGCTTTGCAGGCGGACTCTTTACCAACTAAGCTATCAGGGAAGCACAGATGAAGGCTATAAAAACAATCACATTTTTAAAGCCAAAAGTTGAGGTATTCGGTCTGAGAGGTGCACGTGGGCTCATGGACAAAACTCAACAGAGTATGTGATTTGGGGAGAATCCAGAGCTCACAGCTAAGGTGAGTTCAGACCCCAGCTGCAGCCCCCTGCCCCCAGGGGGAGGTCTCCTGGAAAGCTGTGGTCTAGAAACATTACAGGAGCCTGAAAATACTCCTCCCTGGGGAATTGTTCTGAGGCCTCATTTCTTGAGTTAGTGACAGGGGTCTGCAGCGAACGTTCACCAGGCGGGGGGACCATCACAGTGGTGTCAGAAGAGCAGAGGCACCCTTCCTGGGAGGTGTGGCGTGGCAGCGGTGAGGAGGAAGAGGCCTGCCTTTGGCCTCTGGATCAAGGATAGGCATCATAAATGGATGGGTGAATGGATGGATGGTGGATGGATAACGGATGGTGGATGGATGGATGGATGGAAGGAAGAAAGGAAAAAGAGTGGGAGAAGGTGGAAAATGGATAATGGATGGGTGGACAGATAGATGGAAAAACACAGAAAATGTCTGTTTTCCAAAGTCCCAGCCAC